>NW_027397071.1:13171443-13173662 GCF_003265705.2 Callorhinus ursinus | reverse complement strand
TTTGAGATACAGTTTCTTCTAACATATCAAAATATACCCTAAATCTCTAGTGTATGGCTTTGTTCTAGTCTCCTGTCTGATCACATTCTCTCCCCTTTTTCTTTCTTTCATTCTTTTTTTTTAATCCTCTTCTTTCCTTTTTCAAGCACCTTATCACTTCCTTTTTTAAAATATTTTATAATTTTCTTTACAGTCATATTCCATCCCTTCATTGTATCAACCCTTATTTTGTACATATATAAGTCTTTATTTCTTTAAAATTTTAGGAGGCACTTTCTTCTAACAGACCAAAATACACCCAAAATCTACTGTGTGGCACTGATCTATGCACTAGCATTATCATATTTGATCATATTCTGTTTTTTCTTGTCTTGATCTGTTTTTGTTTGTTTTTATCTTTTTTTTTTCTTTCCCTTTCTTTTCCCCTGGTTTCAGGTCTTTTCTGATTTGTTTAGAGTATATTTTGTGGGGACATTGTTAACCTGTTAGCATTTTGTTCTCTCATTCATCTATTCTCCTCTGGACAAAATGACAAGACAAAAAAAATCACCTCAGCAAAAAGAACAAGAGGTAGTACTATCTGCCAGGGACCGACTCAATACGGACATTAGTACAATGTCGGACCTAGAGTTCAGAATCATGATTTTAAAGATACTAGCTGGGCTTGAAAAAAGCATGGAAGTTATTAGAGAAACCCTTCCTGGAGAAATAAAAGAACTAAAATCTAACCAAGTCGAAATCAAAAAGGCTGTATATGAGGTGCAATCAAAAATGGGGGCACTAAATGCTAGGACAAGTGAGGCAGAAGAGAGAATCAGTGATATAGAAGACCAAATGATGGAAAATAAAGAAGCTGAGAAAAAGAGAGATAAACAACTACTGGATCACGGGGGCAGAATTCGAAAGATAAGCGATATGATAAGATGAAACAACATTAGAATAATTGGGATCCCAGAAGAAGAAGAAAGAGACAGAGGGGCAGAAGGTGTATTGGAGCAAATTATAGCAGAGAACTTCGCTAATGTGGGGAAGGAAACAGGCATCAAAATCCATGAGGCACAGAGAACCTCTCTCAAAATCAATAAAAATAGGTCAACACCCCGACATGTAATAGTAAAACTTACGAGTCTCAGAGACAAAGAGAAAATCCTGAAAGCAGCTCGAGAGAAGAGATATGTAACCTACAATGGTAGAAACATTAGATTGGCAACAGACCTATCCACAGAGACCTGGCAGGCCAGAAAGGACTGGCATGATATCTTCAGAGCACTAAATGAGAAAAATATGCAGCCAAGAATACTATATCCAGCTAGGCTGTCACTGAAAATAGAAGGAGAGATAAAAAGCTTCCAGGACAAACAAAAACTAAAGGCATTTGCAAACACGAAACCAGCCCTCCAAGAAATATTGAAAGGGGTCCTCTAAGCAAAGAGAGAGCCTAAAAGCAGCATAGACCAGAAAGGAACACAGGCAATATACAGTAACAGTCACCTTACAGGCAATACAATGGCACTAAATTCATATCTTTCAAAAAAGAAAGAGGAAGATTTAAAAAGAAAAAGAAAAAAGAAAAAAAAGGAGAGAATGTGATCAGGCAGGAGAATAGAACAAGGCCATACACTAGTGATTTAGGGTATATTTTGATCTGTTAGAAGAAATTGTGTCTCAAAATTTTAAAGAGAGAACAACATATATATATGTCAAAAAAGGGTAACTACTATGAAGGGATAAAAATATGAGTCTAAAAATGAAAAATAAAAAGTTTTTTTTAAAGGGATTGATAAGATGTTGTTTGTAAAAGGGAAAAAGAAAAATTCAAAAAAAAGTTAAAGAAATTAACTTTGAAAAACTAATGAATCAGGGTAAAAAAGCCATGAATTCTATGTGCAGTATTCCCCTAGCGCTGGAGTTCTCCCGTTCTCTTTGATCAGTAAACTTGGTCTTGGTTTGCTGGCTGTTCGCGCTGATCTTCTGGGGGAGGGGCCTGTTGCCGTGGTTCCCAAATGTCTTTGCCGGAGGCGGAATTGCCCCGCCCTTGTGAGTCCGGGCTAAGCAATCTGCTCTGGTTTGCTCTCAGGAGCTTTCGTTCCCTGCAAGCTCTCGGTACAGCTTTGGAGGACCAGGGTGAAAATGGTGGCCTCCCAATCTCTGCCCAGTAAGAGCTGAGAACTCGGGGCCCCACTCCTCAGTGTGCCCCCAGAGAAAAGCAGTCACTCCCG
>NW_027397071.1:13154269-13171343 GCF_003265705.2 Callorhinus ursinus | reverse complement strand
CCGCTTGTTGGGTCCCTGCTGGAGGAGCAGCGGCCCAACTGGGCCGCAGATCACAGTTTATGGTCACCCCAAGCTGAGAGCCTGCGCCTCAGCTCCGTCTCTGCAGCCGGCTTCCCCGCTCCGATACCTGGGAGCTCTGCCGCACTCAGTCACCCCCGGTCTTCCTGGGACCCCGAGGGCCCTGAGACCACACTGTCCCGCGAGGGGCCCACCCCCCGCTTAGCCACTGGAGCGACGTCCCTCAGCAGAGCCGGCTTCTAAAAGTTCCGATTTTGTGCTCCGCGGCTCTATCACTTGCCAGAAGCGGCCGACGGAGGCCCCCTCCCCCGCCGTCTATCCTCCTGAATATCACCTTGGATTCACTTCTCTGCACGTCCTACCTTCCAGAAAGTGGTCGCTTTCTGTTCAGAGTGTTGTTACTATTCTTATCTTCGATCTCCTGTTGAGTTCGTAGGTGTTCAGAATGGTTTGATCCCTATTCAGCTGAATTCCTCAGACAAGACGAAATCCAGGTCTCCCACTCCTCCGTCATCTTGCTCCTATCACTAAATTCATATCTTTCAATAGTTATCCTGAATGTAAATGGGCTAAATGCCCCGATCAAAAGACACAGGCTATCAGATTGGATTAAAAAAAAGACCCATCGATGTGCTGTCTGCAAGAGACTCATTTTAGACCCAAAGACACCCCCAGATTGAAAGTGAGGGGATGGAAAACCACTTACCATGCTAATGGACACCAAAAAAAAAAGCTGGGGTGGCAATCCTTATATCAGACAAATTAGATTTTAAAACAAAGTCTGTAATAAGAGATGAGGAAGGACACTATATCCTACTTAAAGGGTCTATCCAACAAGAAGATCTAACAATTGTAAATATCTATGCCCCGAACATGGGAGCAGCCAATTATATAAGGCAATTAATAACAAAAGCAAAGAAACACATTGACAACAATACAATAATAGTGGGGGACTTTAACATCCCCCTGACTGAAATGGACAGATCATCCAAGCAAAAGATCAACAAGGAAATAAAGACTTTAAATGACACACTGGACCAAATGGACTTCACAGACATATTTAGAACATTCCATCCCAAAGCAACGGAATACACATTCTTCTCTAGTGCCCATGGAACATTCTCCAGAATAGATCACATCCTACGTCACAAATCGGGTCTCAACCAATACCTAAAGATTGGGATCATTCCCTGCATATTTTCAGACCACAATGCTTTGAAACTAGAACTCAATCACAAGAGGAAAGTCGGAAAGAACTCAAATACATGGAGGCTAAAGAGCATCCTACTAAAAAATGAATGGATCAACCAGGAAATTAAAGAATTAAAAAAGTTCATGGAAACCAATGAAAATGAAAACACAACTGTTCAGAATCTTTGGGATACAGCAAAGGCAGTCCTAAGAGGAAAGTATATAGCAATACAAGCCTTTCTCAAGAAACAAGAAAGGTCTCAAATACACAACCTAACCCTACACCTAAAGGAGTTAGAGAAAAAAATATCAAGTAAAGCCTAAACCCAGCAGGAGAAGAGAAATAATAAAGATCAGAGCAGAAATCAATGAAATAGAAACCAAAAGAACAATAGAACAGATCAACGAAACTAGGAGCTGGTTCTTTGAAAGAATTAACACGATTAATAAACCCCTGGCCAGACTTATCAAAAAGAAAAGAGAAATGACCCAAATCAACAAAATCATGAATGAAAGAGGAGAGATCACCACCAACACCAAAGAAATACAAACAATTATAAGAACATATTATGAGCAAATCTATGCCAGGAAATTAGATAACCTGGAAGAAATGGATGCATTCCTAGAGATGTATCAACTATCAAAATTGAACCAGGAAGAAAGAGAAAACCTGAACAGACCTATAACCACTAAGGAAATTGAAGCAGTCATCAAAAATCTCCCAACAAACAAAAGCCCAGGGCCAGATGGCTTCCCAGGGGAATGCTACCAAACATTTAAAGAAGAATTAATACCTATTCTCCTGAAACTGTTCCAAAAAAATAGAAATGGAAGGAAAACTTCCAAACTCATTTTATGAGACCCCCATTACCTGGATCCCAAAACCAGGCAAAGACCCCATCAAAAAGGAGAATTACAGGCCAATATCCTTGATGAACATGGATGCAAAAATTCTCACCAAAATACTAGCCAATAGGATCCAACAGTACATTAAAAGGATTATTCACCATGACCATGTGGGATTTATCCCTGGCTGCAAGGTTGGTTCAACATCCACAAATCAATCAACGTGATACGTTATATTAACAAAAGAAAGAGCAAGATTGATATGATCCTCTCAATAGATGCAGAAAAAGCATTTGACAAAGTACAGCATCCTTTCTTGATCAAAACTCTTCAGAGTATAGGGATAGAGGGTACAAACCTCAATATCATAAAAGCCATCTATGAAAAACCTACAGCGAGTATCATTCTCAATGGGGAAAAGACGAGCGCTTCCCCCTAAGGTCAGGAACGCGGCAGGGATGTCCACTCTCACCACTGCTATTCAACATAGTATTAGAAGTCCTAGCCACAGCAATCAGACGACAAAAAGAAATCAAAGGCATCCAAATCAGCAGAGGAAGTCAAACTCTCACTCTTTGCAGATGACATGACATTTTATGTGGAAAACCCAAAAGACTCCAACCCAAAACTGCTAGAACTCATACAGGAATTCAGTAAAGTGGCAGGATATAAAATCAATGCACAGAAATCAGTGGCATTCCTATACACCAACAACAACACAGAAGAGAGACAAATTAAGGAGTTGATCCCATTCACAACTGCACCCAAAACCACAAGAGACCTAGGAATAAATTTAACCAAAGAGGCAAAGGATCTGTACTCAGAAAACTATAAAATACTCATGAAAGTAATTGAGGAAGACACAAATAAATGCAAAAACTTTCCATGCTCATGGATTGGAAGAACAAACATTGTGAAGATGTCAATGCTACCTAGAGCTATCTACACATTCAATGCAGTCCCCATCAAAATACCATCCACTTTTTTCAAAGAAATGGAACAAATAATCCTAAAATTTGTATGGATCCAGAAGAGACCCCGAATAGCCAGAGCAATCTTGAAAAAGAAAAGCAAAGCTGGCGGCATCACAATTCCGGACTTCCAGCTCTATTACAAAGCTGTCATCATCAAGCCAGTATGGTACTGGCACAAAAACAGACACATAGATCAATGGAACAGAATCGAGAGCCCAGGAATGGACCCTCAACGCTATGGTCAACTAATCTTTGACTAAGCAGGAAAGAATGTCCAATGGAAAAAAGACAGTCTCTTCAACAAATGGTGTTGGGAAAATTGGACAGCCACATGCAGAAGACTGAAACTGGATCATTTCTTTACACCACACACAAAAATAGACCCCAAATGGTTGAAAGACCTAAATGTGAGACAGGAGTCCATCAAATTCCTAATGGAGAACACAGGCAGCAACCTCTTCGACCTCAGCCACAGCATCTTCTTCCTAGAAACATCACTAAAGGCAAGGGAAGCAAGGGCAAAAATGAACTATTGGGATTTCATCAAGATAAAAACTTTTGCACAGCAAAAGAAACACTCAACAAAACCAAAAGACAACCGACAGAATGGGAGAAAATATTTGCAAATGACATATCAGATAAAGGGCAAGTAGCCAAAATCTATAAAGAACTTATCAAACTCAACACCCAAAGAACAACTAATCCAATGAAGAAATGGGCAGAAGACATGAACAGACATTTTCCAAAGAAGACATTCAAATGGCCAACAGACACAAGAAAAAGTGCTCAACGTCGCTCAGCATCAGGGAAATCCAAATCAAAACCTCAGTGAGATAGCACCTCACACCAGTCAGAATGGCTAAAATTAACAAGTCAGGAAACGACAGATATTGGCGGGGATGTGGAGAAAGGGGAACCCTCCTACACTGTTGGTGGGAATGCAAGCTGGTGCAACCACTCTGGAAAACAGTATGGAGGTTCCTCAAACAGTTGAAAATAGAGCTACCATACCATCCAGCAATTGCACTACTGGATATTTACCACAAAGATACAAATGTAGGGATCCGAAGTGGCACGTGCACCCCAATGTGTATAGCAGCAATGTCCACAATAGTCAAACTGTGGAAAGAGCCAAGATGTCCATCGACAGATGGGATAAAGAAGTTGTGGTATATATACACAATGGAATATTATGCAGCAATCAAAACGAATGATATCTTGCCATTTGCAACGAGGTGGACAGAACTGGAGGGTGTTATGCTGAGTGAAATAAGTCAATAAGACAAAGACATGTATCATATGACCTCACTTATATGAGGACTTCTTAATCTCAGGAAACAAACTGAGGGTTGCTGGATTGGTGGGGGGGGTGGGAGGGATGGGGTGTCTCCGTGTTAGACATTGGAGAGGGTATGTGTTATGATGAGTGCTGTGAATTGTGCAAGACTGTTGAATCACAGATCTATACCTCTGAACAAATAATGCAATATATGTTAAGAACAAAAAAAGAAGAAGAAGAAGACAGTAGGAGCGGAAGAATGAAGGGAAATAAATCAGAGGGGGAGACGAACCATGAGATACGATTGACTCTGAAAAACAAACTGAGGGTTCTAGAGGGGACAGGGCTGGGGGAATGGGTTAGACTGGTGATGGGTATTAAAGAGGGCACGTTCTGTGTGGAGCACTGGGTGTTATGCACAAACAATGAATCATGGAACACTATATAAAAAACTAATGATGTATGGTGATTAACATAACAATACAAAATTTAAAGGAAAAAATCAGATACACTGGGATTTCTAAGAAGAGAACATTAAATTATGGTTTGTTGTATCTGAATTCCTAAAATACTAGCTTAGTAATGCATATGTGATGTATAAAGAAACCTTTGTAAATGCTCCAGTTGGAGTTCAAATTCTAATATTCCTTCATGCCTTATACCCACATTTAAAACCAAGAATTGGCCACGAGTAAAATTATGAGTTTTAGTGACTCCATACTGGATATCTGGATGGGGCAGGGGCGATTATATTGGGATACAGCTAGATCCTAAGCCAAGAGAGTAATGAAAAAGAAACAAAAACCTGAGTTGGAAACTAGAATCATTTTAAGTAGGGAGAAAGAAGATGTTATGAATAGCTGTGAAGCACCCATATGATTTGTCCATCACTATTCCTGAGTAGCAGCACCGGGCTGCCTTTCTTCAAGCAATGTTACCTGTACAGGGACAGTTATTATCCATTTGTAATGAAAGAAGGGAAGAGGGGCTTCATCCCTTTCTCATTTCTTCTTATCTAATAATGTTGAGTATAGACCCCTGTCTTGTTAGATGTGCTATACACAGGATAACCCATTTACAGGTAAACTTATTAGCTTTTCAGAATATTTTAATATTTATTTTCAATATACTCACTTCAGAGTTTACTGAAACAGGACTGCTATGGTTTGCTTGCCTGAAACATCACTCCCAAGGTGAGATGAAAAAATTTTGGTCTAATGTCACACAGCACTAGCTCACAAGGCATTTGAGTTGTTTGCTATGACAGTTATCTCATATAGTTAAGATCTGAATATATTGAGTAGTGACCTATTTCTTTTAAAAAAAGTAACAGAATTATCTATGTTTTCTTTCATTATCCCTCTAGAATTAGTGTTTTGAGCTGCAAAGGACACTGTCATTCCAAGTGACAAATAATATTATCTTCAAGCTCATCCTTGGTCTTTTATTTTGCAGATGATAGAAAAATATTCATGGTTATTTGTTGTAGCCACATCCTACCTTCTTTTTTCTCACCTTTGCACACAAACTTCAAGGTTTTCATTATTTCATCTTCAAAGAAAGCTATTCACTATAAGCCATCTGTACTGATGAAACTGTAATAACCTCTTCCTTAATTTTCATTATTTAGATGAAGTCCTTCTAAATGACGACTAGTAAATTGTGTTTTCCTGTTAATTCTTAATAACATGCCTATAGCCTGAACGAGAAAAACTTTCTTCATACATTTATGAAATTATTATTATTATTATTAATCATAGGGCTTTAGAGATTAGAATCTAGCCTTGTTAAGTAAATTCTGCATATCGTGCCTTTGTAAAGGGTGCCATATCAGAAGATGATTCAAGATTTGTAATTTTCACCCTTCATTTTAATTACTCCTTTCCAGTATTGCAATAGTTACTTAAACTGACTTTTAAAAGGCCATTCAAGATGATCAGTGAGCACATAAATATTCTTTAATAATTTCCTATTTGTTTTGCATGCAATATTCTCCAATCTAAAGTGAGACTGACAGAAAAAGTATCTAAAGTATTTAGTGAAATGAATGATTTTTTAATTGATTCACTAAACAAGCACACTCAGATTATTAAAGGGAATTGTGTATTCTTGCTTCAAAGGTCTGTTATTTTATACTGCTTACCTCACAAATCAGGAAATCTATGATTAACAAGGTTCTTTTCTGTAACAGTCCGAATTCCTAGTATTGTAGGATTTCCATGTGCATTTATAGTTATATAATCCAAAATAGAGAAGGGAAGGAGAAAAAGTAATTTCCTTCAATATCTACTACATGTCAAGTTCCATACTGGTTTCTTTATACATGTTAATTTATTTAAACCCCAGCATGAAGGGACATTGTGAAATTGAGAGGTTCAGATTTTTGGTATCATCACGACCATCAAAAGATTTTTTAAAGACATTTTATTTTTCTCATGGCTTTAAATGTTTTACATTTGGAAAGGAATTTTGAAATAGTAACTACTTTATTCAAAATAAGAGTTAATGAGAACTGTATGAATAAACACCAAGAACTATTTATGTCCTGGTGATGCAAAAGTGAATGGGATACTCTTGTAGTTCTCTATTAATGAATGTCCTATTTTTTTTAAGATTTTATTTATTTATTTGAGAAAGAGTGTATGAGCTGGGGAGAGGGAAAAACAGACTCCCCGCCAAGCAGGGAGCCCGATGTGGGGCTCCATCTCAAGACCCTGGGATCATGACCTGAGCTGAAGGCAGGTACTCAACCGACAGCCACCCAGGCACCCCAGCAATTCTATGTTCTATGTATCCTTTTATATTCCATTCATAATTAGAGAAAATGAGATCTACTAAGCATATGTTATGGCAGATAATTATTACTTCACTCTCTTTCCTCTCTAATGACGACTTTTTTTGGCTCACCTTTAATTAGATTAAGTGAAGACTGACATATGAATTTGGTGGAGTGGTCCCTATATAATTTTAAAAATAAAGAGCCAATTTTAGGACTGCTTATCAAATGGAAGTCGATTTTTCCACAGAGAATAGATAATTGTTTATGTTATATATACCATACAGTTTCCAGGATCACCTCTGAAAAGTAGCTGAGGCCTTTAAACTGTTCTGATTAATATGAGACAAGGTTGTGATTTCTATAGTTGCCCTCTAGAGACCTGTTCTTGAAATTCTTTGACAGGTAATTTTACAGTTCTCTCACATTTATTACCCTACTTCAGAATAAGTTCCAAGTGTTTTTCATAGTGTGTGAGAAATGGCATGTGTAGGGGAGAACTGAAAAAGCAGTTAGGAGAATGGAAGGATAATCCATGAGTAATAAACCAAACCTATTCATTTTGCCTCCAGCAAACAAGTAGATACCAGAGCCTCATGATGGTTATGGTAATAACTCCAGTCTCTGCACAGTTCAGCCAGCTCAGGTCCTTATCTTCTGCCCATTAACTCTTATCCCTTCTGGTGAAATACTGCTTTTTTTTAAACTGTGACAGTTGATTGAGTTACCTATAGTAGCTGCCCCTGAAGTTCTCCCCTGTCTCCAGGCTCACATATTATCTTGAGCTGAATGACTTAAGAACTACCTAGTGGATATATTCCACTAAATATCAATGTAGTCCAGCAAAATATGAATTTTCTACTCCAAATCTCTAAACTATAACTGATTAACAATCTCCATCTAAGAGATAATTCTGTGAAGAAATGGGTGTTTTTTAATATGTTGACTTCCCTGATCACCTAATTCTAGGGCTTTGTTCTGATAGCTAACCCTTATACCTCCATCATTTTCATCTTCTCCTTCTATAATGAATAAATCCCACTACCATATAAAATAATATTTCCCATAAAAGAAACCTGACTTCACTATTTTCATTTAATTTCTATTTTACATCTTTACTATAACTTGAAACACACTTAATGAAAATAGTTGGCTTTAATGGAAAGCTTTATCACTTTTCTTCTGTGCTCCGCTAAGGGGCCTATCTGAGTCTTAACCCCAATCTAAAATCTTCCCCATGAACACCCAAAGGAGGCCTACAACAGGCCCTGTGAGTAGGCAAATCAGTGAATGTCAATTCACTGTCAAACTAAAGATAAAAAAATGTACTGAGGCTATAGATCCATGAGGTAATACCTAGCAATCTAATAAATGGAGCCCCAGAAAAAGGAAAATGAACAAATATTTCAAAAGTAACATCCCAAGGTCTTTCCAAATTTGATGAAAAGTAAAAATCCATACATCCAAGTCATTAAATAAACTCAAAGTGGAATAAATATAAAGAAATCAATAAGCAGACATATCAAAACCCAATTGCAAATAAAGCAGTGAGTAACAAGGATAAAATATTAAAAAAAAAAGTCAGAAGAAAAATACACTCTATATAAACAGAACACAGATAAGGATGACAGAAAATTTTTCATCAGAAACTAAGCAAATGAGAAAATGAAGTTACTTTCTCAAGGTGGTAGAAAAAAATAAAACTGTCAACCTAGATTTCTATACCATGTTTTTAAAAATAAGGGCAAAATGGAGACATTTTAAAACCAACCACGACACAAATAATATAATGGCTATAGTCTTAAAATCATTATCATCATCACTTATGAAACCATTTGCTGGAGAGGACAAAGAGCAACAGGAACTCTCACTCTTTGCAAAATTAGAGCTGTTTTAGAAGTCATTTGGTAGTTTCTGACAAACCTAAACACAGTTTAACATACGATTAGGATCTTAAGTATTTATCCAAATTATTTGAAAATTATTTCCACACGAAAGTCAGAATGTAATTGTTTACTGCATCTTCATAATCACCCAAAACTGAAGAAAGCAAGAGCAACAAATAAATGAAGTATTATTGGATTTTATTCCAAACTATAATATAAGCATCCATGTATCCACATTGGTATAAATAAGTGAATAAATAAATTAAAGGGAGAGAATGTACAAGTTTTTTTATTAAAACAATTTCAAAATATTGAATTGTGGATTTCATACAATGATTTCATTCCATAGAGTACAGTACTGAAAGGAAGAAAGTACTATTTTTACAGTGGAGAAACCTGACATACATTACCTGAACTAAGTGATTAAAGTTAACATCAGTAGTGATATGTATTACTGTTAATATATGTTCTTGAAATGATGTGATGAGAATGGCATTTTATCTCTACAGTCTATCTTCCAGAAAGCCATTATCCTATTCGAATCATGAGAAAAACATCAGACAAATTGTAAATAAGGAGCATTCTACAAAATACATGATCAGTCCTTCTCAAAACTGTCAAGGTCATCAAAAACAATGAAAATCTGAGAAACTGTTACTGCTAAGAGATGCCAAGAGATGTAATGACTAAATTAATGTGGTATACTTGATAAGATCCAGGGACAGAAAAAGGATATTAAATAAATACTAAGGGTATCTGAGCAAACTATGGACTTCAGTTAATATTAATGTATTAATACTGCCCCATTAATTTGAACAAATTTGCCATAATATGTAAATTGTTAGTAATGTGACATACTGGGTTTTTGTTATATGGCAGCTGTCTGTATTACCTTAACAATTTTTCTGTATAAATCTAACACTATTTTAAAATAAAAAGTTATCAAAATAAGACAAGAAAATGAATATATATGCAAGCACTAAGAGAAACTGAAGAAAGCTGGAGTGGATAGATTATCAGATAAACCATTCAGAAGGAATATTACCAGGCATGCAGAGAAACATTTCAAAATGTTAAAAATACATTCACCAAGAGATCATAAAGATCTTGAATATATACTAACTTAATAGGAGAGCTTCAAAATACCTGAAGCAGAAAATTATAGAAGTGCAAGGAAAAATAACAAAACCTTCAAAAATAGTAATAGATTTTGATACCTCTCTCAGTAACTTACATAACAAGTAAACAAAAAAATCAGTAAGACTACAATGTGACCACAAAAACATGATTACTAAACCCGATCATACAACCCTCAAGTAGTAGGATGTACCTTATTTTGAGCTGCTTAAGAGATAGTTCATAAAGGAGACCATATTTATGGCCATAAAGCAAGATCTGATGAATTAAAAGCACTGAAATTAATCAGCGTTAAGTTCTTTGACCATACAGAATCAAAATATAAATAACAAAGGCATACAGAAAATTGCAAAATATTTAAAAAGTAACAAGACATTTTTAAGAAATCCATGTATTAATGTGTCATAATAAAAATAACTAATGAGGTTAGAAAATATATTGATTTGAATTAAGAAGAAAAGACAATATATCAATATTATGTGTGGGGTGCCTGGGTGGCTTAGTTGATTAAACATCCGACTCAGTCTCAGCTCAGGTCTTGATCTCAGTGTCTTGAGTTCAAGCCCTGCGTTGGGCTCCATGTTGGGTGTGGAGCCTACTTAAAAAAAAAAAAAATGTGTGGGACATAGTTAAAGCAGTACTTACAGGAAAATTTGTATCTTTAAATATTTATATTAGAGGGAAAATAAGGTCTCAATTCAATCAACTATGCATATACCTTAATAAGCTTGAAAGAAGAACAAATTAACTCCTAAGAAGCAGGAATAAGGAAACAGCAATGGCAAAGCTGGAGATAATTAAGAGAAAATCAAAATAGAAAAAGCAGAACCTGAGTTCACAAAGTTTATAAAATTGATAGCTATCTAGCTAGACTGATCTTTTAAAAAAGAAGAGAAAGAAACCCAAATTATCATTATCAGGCATGAAAGAAGAGAACAACATTCTAGATCCAATAGACATGAAAATGATGACAAAGGTATATTATGAACAATTCTAAAAATGAATGATTAGATGTAATATAAAAGTTCCTTAAAGTACCACACTATGAAAGTTTACTCAAGAAGAAATAGATAATCACAACTGCCCACATCAACTAAAGAAACAGACTTTATATGTAACCACCTACCCACTTAGAAAACCTCAAGCAGAGATCACTTCAATGGTCAATTATACCAAATACTTGAGGAAGAAATACATCAATTTTTTTACAAGTTTTTACAAGTTATAGAACAGGAGGGAACATTTCCCAATGAATTTTAGGATGTGATCATTACCATGATAACAAAATCTTGTGAAGCTATTACAAAAAATGAATACTAAACACTGATACTCACTGTGGACACAGATGCAAAAATTCTTAACTAAATAGTAAGAAATCAAATCTATCCATATGTATAAAAAAATAATCACCAGGTTTAAGTATAATTTATCCCAGAAATGCAAGATTGACATTTGGAAACCAATCTATGTAATTCAATTTATTAAAACAATAAAAAGAAAAATCTAAAAATCATATCAATGGATATTGTAAAGCACTTAAAAAATTCAACATCCATTCATGGTAAAGTCTTGACAAATTAGAAATGAATGAGCATTTCTAAAACTGGTAAAGGGAAAGTATGAAAAATCCACAGCTCATATCATTCTTAATAGTGAAAAATTTAAAGTTTTTCTCCTAAGATTAGGAATAAGGCAATGTTTTTTACTATCTCTACTTTTATTTATCATTAGACTTAGTTTCTTTTTTTTACAGACTTTATTTATTTGAGAGAGAGAGAGCGAGCGAGCACAAAGGGGGGAGGAGCAGAGAGAGATGGAGACCCCGACTCCCCACTGAGTAGGAAGAAATAGACCGATCCAGAAATAGACCGATCAATTGATTTTTGATAGCTGTTCCAAAGTAATTCATTGGGTACGGAATAATCTTAGAAAATTTGTCAATCTCAAAAAAAAAAAAAAGAAAATTTGTCAATCTCCAATATGATGGGTATTAGCAGATAGGTCCTTTTGGAGGTTATTAGATGGCCATGAAAGTGGAGCCCTCCTGATGAGATTAGAGATTAAGAGGAAGAAACCAGTTTTCTCTTTTTCTCTGCCCTGTGAGGATACAGGGAGAAGGTAGCTGTCTGTAAGGTAGGAAGAGGGCCTCACCAAGAACCGAATATGTCAGTACCCTGATGATGGACTTCCCAGCCTCTAGAATTATAAGAAATAAGTATGTGTGAAGCCACTCAGTTTAGGGTATTTGTTATAGCAGCCTGAGCTAAGATACTTACCTTGCACGCTAAATAAAAAAAAAAAGAAATTGAAATTGATTATAGACCTAAATGTAAAAACTAAATCTATAAAGATTCTAGAAGAAGAGCATAGAAGAAAACTGTGGCTTTGGTTAGGGGAATGATTCTTCAGGTGAAAAGAATATGAACCATATATAGAACAAATATACAGATAACAGCAAAAATTTAAAAATGTGCTCATACCATTGTTAAAAAAGTGAAAATGAAGATACAGCCTAGAAGAATAATTGGTATTTATTTATATTTATAAAATATTATACATATTTATGTTTATAAGGATTTATATCTAGATAATAAATAATTCTTACATCTCAAAAATAATAATAAACCAATTTATAATATGTGTAAAAGCTCTGAGAGACATTTTAATCAAAAAATAAGATTCAATGGCCAATGAGCCCATTAAAAGTGGCTCATTATTATTAGTTGTTAGAAAATGCAAACTAAAATCAATGAGAGACCACCTCCCACTGAAATAGCTAAAATAAATACTAGAAGAGCTAAATTAAAAGGACAGAAAACCAATATTAACAAAGATGCCAATTATGGGCATAGAAATGCAAAATGGAGTAGCCACTTTAGAAAACAGTGTGTTGGTTTCTTACATAATTAAGCTACATTTCCTATGTCACTCAAAAATCTACTCCTAGATATTTACCCAAGAGAAAAGAAAACATAGGTCCATGCAGCGATTTGTATGCAAATGTTCATAGCAGCTATTTCATAATAGCTCAAAGCTGGAAACAATCTAAATGTCCATCAAATGGTGAATGGATAAGCGCACTGTTATATCCTTACAATGAAATACAACCTGATAAAAACTGAACTGCTGATGCAAACAACAACATAAATGAATCTTAAAAGCATTATGCTATATGAATAAAGGCAGACACAAATGACTACATACCGTTTTGTCCTGTTTATATAAAATTCTAGAAAAAGCAAAATTATCATGGCACAAAGCAAATCAGTTGTTGCTAGATGATGGGTTTGGGGGAGGGTCTTAATTGGAAAGGGACCATGAGGGAACTTTCAAAAGAGCAGGAAATGTTCTGTAGCTTGATTGTGACAGTGTTACAAAACCATATTCATTTGTCAAAACCCATCAAAGTATAAAATTTAGTAATTGAATTCTATCATATGAAAAATATATCTCAATGAAGTTTAAAATTTTAAGGATATGCTTAGCAAAGTGCTTACCTTATAGTAAATGTTCAACACATGGCCAGATAAAGTAAGTTTTTATTAGCAGGTTGCAATGGTCTCTTTACATAGAAGCAGAACTCACTTAAATTTTAAATACTACAGAATGACATCAGGAGTCCAAGCTTTGGTAAAATTTGGCTTTAAAGGAGTTGAACAAAGAATAAGTTCACCCTCTTTCATAATAACTAAATATTCAACTGGGATTTTTTTTTTTAAGAATTTATTTATTTATTTGACAGAGACAGAGATAGTGAGAGCAGGAACACAAGCAGTGGGGAGTGGGAGAGGGAGAAGCAGGCTGGGATTTAAGTCATCATGGACTGTTACATGAAAAACACAGTCCTTAATGAGTAATACATTTTACACATTGGAAAGAAATATTTTCATGCCTAAACTTTTTCCTGTGCTTTCACAGTTCTGACACAGTGAAAATTTCCCAGTCTTTAAAAGCCTGCTGCAAACATTAAACTTACTTTTGCCAACTAACAACTGTGCAGGAAAGGCATGTTATGGCCAATGTAATCACCCTTCTCTTCAGTAGCATCAAAATATTTGGAATGCCATTTGCAGATTTTAGCAATTATGAAGTGAGTGTCGGATCCACGCCATTTCATTTTGAGCGGTTCCAGCTCCCTAAAATGGCACCACTTTAGAAAATGACATTATAACACTGTGGGTGAGTGAGAATGTTCTGTATCCTCTAACACCTGGGCATAATGGGGGGCAGACTTAATGACCTGTTGCTATATTCCTTTCCCTTCACGGGTGGATTGTATTCATAACTACTTCTAGAGCTCTATTTTTGTTTCCTAATATTTTCTAGTAAACTTTTAAAATGACATGAAGTTTTCTCTGATTTGTCATGATTTCCTGAGTTCTACTTAGAAATTTACCAGAATTTTCACCAATCAGCATGAACACTATTTCAAAAACATTTTCAAATAGGAAACATCATGTATATATCATTTTGAAATTTCTGCTCACCTTACAGAATTCGTAGGCTGAGAATTACGCTGTAGAATTCCTGTCATTGGCAAGTTTTTCTTAACTTTCATGCAGAGGGCAGGAATGAGGGCTCCTCTGCCACTTCTGTGCTTTCAGAAAGGTTCTCCTAGGTGACATTTATTTCTGTGTCCTTTAGGAATTGACATGCTTCCTCTGAGTCTCAGTGACCCTCTATAGAATCCTATATTTATAGAAATGAATAGAAAACCAGAGGGCAAAACCTTGTCAGGAAATTGTATCAGGAGTTAGGTATAAATCTCCTGCTGAATTAATAATTATATTAAACAATACATATTTGTCTACTGTTTATTATTTTAAAAATATTTTCAATATATTATCTCATTTGATTTTCATGAAAACTCTTACAGAACAAGTATTACTGTCTTCAGAGTAGATAGGAAAATTGAGAGATTCAAGGTACTGTAGTCTCGGGCCATCAGGCTCCTAAGTAGTGCTGAAGGAAATAGAATCATATCACTTTATTACAAATCCATTAGTGTTTTACAATATTATAAAAATGAAATCTAGGTGGAGAAGTAGAGAAATCTCCTCCTCATGTTGTCAAATCGACAATGGAGCCTGGTTTCAACAGTTAGAATAAAGGTAAAAATATATTGTCCTTGATCCAAGGAATTATCCTATGTTTTGATTGTACTGATTATTACCTGGGCATATACATTTGTCAAAACTCATCAAAGCATATAATTAAAATGGATGTTTTTTATTATATGTAAATTATACTTCAATAAAGTTAATTACATATTACCTCTGAAAAATAGTGATATTTACATCTGCAGATTTTAATATTCTGCATTAGTTCATGTGATATAGTTGATATGTAAGCATATTATACTAATATGCCTTACTGGCACATAAATCATGCAACCATTTTGGTAATTTAATATATGAATATTGAATTAAGTAATTATGCTTTTTGAATCAGTCACTTATTATATATATATATTTTAATATACTGGTTTGGGTTTTCTTTTAATATCTATGTTTATAAATACTCCAGTATGTTTTAAAAAATACAAATTCTATTATGTAAAAACTTCTAAGAGTATAATTTGCATTAATACTTTATATGTAAAATGTAGCTGATATTTATGAGAAAATGATTTAAATTATCTGCAGGAGGTTTACCAAATAATTTACTGTTTTTCAGAACAGGATTCTCAAATGCTAACTGCTTGTCTAATATTTATCCAATCAACTTGGGAGTTAAACATAACACGCCCCCTTCCAAAAAAAAAAAAAAACTTTAGTTTAACTAGAAACGATTTCAAAAATATGCGGTGATAACCACAGTTAAGTTCGTTCTTCTTTCTTTTTCTCTCTCTCTTTCTTTCCCTCCCTCTCTTTTTTTTTTCCCCAAAGGGTCAAGTACCTGCTCTCACTGTACAGAGAGCTGGCTCCCACGTGCTTGCACAACAGGAAGCGGGAAGAGGTGGGGGAGGGGGGAGAACCCTGCTGCGCATGCGCATGACGTCAGCCGCTGCTGCGCACTCCATCTCCTGACCCAGGAAAAAGCCCTCACGAGAGAGCCAAGTCCTTTTCCTTGGACTGTGGGTTCAGAACGAGACCTGGGCCCCAGGAACTTGACCGAGTTCCGCCAGATCGGGGCCATTGTGGCTGACCGTGGCTTATTCTGAGCCATCTGAGGGCCGATGTGCGGCTGTTCTTCACCTAACCGCTTCAAGCCGGCCTACAACCCCTGCACGGAGTCCAGCATGTGTTAAGTGTGGTATTCAGCTAACACCAAGGCCTAAAGAAGTGGGCGGAGCCCAGAGTTCCCAGGCTCTTCTGCCCTGAGATGCTTCTGTCCATGGGACTTCCGGACAAACTGTGCATCATTGCTTGGGGCGTCTCCCTGGAGTGTCTAATGATCAAATATGGCATGAACAATATCTGGGAGCTGGTGGACCGCAAGGTGAACTGCAGATGATGTGCGACAGTCCCCTGTGCCACCTGCACGCCAAACCGGATTTCAGGTATTGCTGGAATTTGTGGGGGATAGATGAAATATATATAGAGAGAGGGTGGAGGTTGCAGATGCAGAAAGAGAAAGAGGCATCTGTTGACTAAATTTTGTGGTCTATTCCTGGTCTTTTCTATCCATCAGTGGATCAAGTCTTCACCAATACCACTGTCTTTATTACTGTTGCTTTCAAGTAAACATTTAAGTTAAGATGTGTAAATCTTCCAAATTTGTTCTGCAGTTTCTAAATCATTTTTGTCCATTCAAGTTTCTCTGTATTTCCATATAAATTTTAGAGTCAGTTACAGATATCCTCAAAAATCCTGCTGGAGGGGCGGCGCCTGGGTGGCTCAGTAGATTAAGGATCTGCCTTCCTCTCCGGTCATGATCTCCGGGTCCTGGGATAGAACCCCACATCGGGCTCCCTGCTCAGCAGGGAGTCAGCTTCTCCCGACTTCCTCTGCCCCTTCCCGCCCCC
>NW_027397071.1:13108818-13153869 GCF_003265705.2 Callorhinus ursinus | reverse complement strand
TAAATAAATAAAATTATTTTATTTATAAAATAATTTTTATTTTATAATTATTTTATATTTGTTTTTTGGGCTTTTGTTCTCTGGTGGCTTTCCCTGGCCCAACTGGGCGCCTGGGTGGCTCAGTTGGTTAAGCGACTGCCTTCGGCTCAGGTCATGATCCTGAAGTCCCGGGATCGAGCCCCACATCGGGCTCCCTGCTCAGCAGGGAGTCTGCTTCTCCCTCTGACCCTCTTCCGTCTCGTGCTCTCTATCTTTCATTCTCTCTCAAATAAATAAATAAAATCTTTAAAAAAAAGGTTTATTTATTTAAAAAAATAATCCTGCTGGAATTTTAATTAGGATTGTACTTGAATCTACAGATCAAATTGGGAATAATTTATTTCTTAACAATATTAAGTCTTCCAGTCCAAGAACCTGGTATATCTCTTCTTAATTTATTTTATTAATTGGTTTCATTCCTGTTTTATAGTTTTCAACATCTAGACCCTGAACATATTTTGTTAGATTTTTACCTACTATTTTAATTTTCTTTAGTGCTGTGGTAAATGATATTTATATTCTTAATTCCAATTGTTCATAGAAAGAAAATTGATATTTTTATGTTCACTTTGTATCCTAAGACTTGATAAACTCATGTGTTTGTTACAGAAAATTTTTTGAGTTTTTCAGATTTTCCACATAGTCATTTCATCTGTGAATAGAAAACATTTTATTTCTACTTTTATATTATGTATACTTTTAATTTATTTGACTTGATCATTGCATTGGCTACCATATCTAGAGCAATATTGAATATGAGTCAAGAGAGAGTCTCCTTGCCTTGTTCCTGATCTTAGGGATAAACCATACAGGCCTTCACTCTTAAATATGGTGTTAAAAGTAGGTTATTATAGATGCCCTTGTCAGATGGAGGGATTCCCTTTTATTCCAGATTTACTGAGAGTTTATCATAAATTGATTTTTTTTTCAAATGCTTTTCTCTCCATTTATTGATAGGATCTTGAGCTTTTTCTTGTTAGCTCTCTTAATATGGTGAATCACATTGATTGATACATAGATTGTTGTAGCTGCCTTGAATTGTTGGAATAAATTCCACTGTGTTTTGATGTATTGTCCTTTTTATTTATTGTTTGATTCCACTTGCAGATATTTTTATGGAGGACAGTTGAGTTTATGTTCATAATAAGTTATTTCTAAAGCTGCCAAACTTCTGCCAGAGCCAGAAGTGACCAAAGAATAAATTCAAATTTACCTGGTGGTTATAAGAAATTTGTGTCTTTCTAGGGAGCTGCCTGTATTTTTACTTTTAAAAAATAAGTTTTTGTCTTGAATCTGCTTTATAGCATTATAATATGTTTTGTATTTACTGTGACTAGCAAAATGAATGGTGATTGGAAAGGATGTTGTTTATTTAATATAAGTATTAAGAAGAGGCTTTCTTTATAACTTGCAGGCACACTTGGGATCTTTGCCCCAGTTTTAAAGAGTGACAGCAAAAGCACCTTTATCTGACATTTAGGATGATTAAATTTTGAAAAATCACTTGGCATATTCAGCATGACTCCACAGGGTGCTCTAGCTTTATAAGGCAATGGATCATGTTAGCTTAACTTATATTTAAGATTCGCTGGCCTGATATTATTATGTTAGGCAGTATTACTGAAATGGAAACATAAAATTTTGCTGCCATGAGATCAAGTTTGTGCCTGCCCTACACTATAAATTAGTTCCATAAAGTTTTAAAATGCAGTGTTTATTCTGGTTCTAGTAGTATTGTGAAATAGCAAACTGTGCTTAAATATATAAAATTAAGCCTCCTCTTTGTGAAACATTTTTTTTCCATTCATGTATCATTGAAATTCAGGAGTAAAGGTTATTTAACCACTAAGAAGGTTTATATGAAGCTGAAAGAAAAAATGAATTGTGTTGAGAGTTCATTTTTAAAGGCAGCATATCCTTCTGGCCCATAATGCCTAATTTTTATGAGCCTACATATATATTGGCTACTACTGCAATAATAATAAATGTAATGAGACATGCAAAGATGACTTTAGAATAATACAGTGTTCATAAAAACTGTACCATCTATGACACCCTACTTTGAAAATATATATGTTCAAGGAGAAATATTAAATAAAATGGAAAAATGAGTCTAAGTCAATTTTAAAAGCACAGAATTGGTTTGTTACATGTGTTAAGTAACCATTTGGAGAAAAAATTCACAAATAGCATGTGACAAAAAAAATCAGTTAACATTGGAAAATAATTGGAAAAATATGGATGAGGCATAGTATCATTTTTGCAAAAAAGAGAAAGTAGACAAAATAATTTATATAGCTCATTTGGTTTTTATGTCCCTCAATATTAAAAATGTCAGGAAATAGTGTTTCTTTTAAACAAAGTGTAAATGTATTGGAAGAGTGGATCATGACCTGGTAGCGATAAAATGATCTTAATGTTAGCAACTTATAGAATAATGTTGAACATATACAATTTGACAAAATTTATAACCACTTAATTATTTGTTTACCAATTATGTAAATTCTGTGGAAGTTTTTTATTTGCATATTTGCAAGCATTTACTTCATTTTTTTTGCCAATGTAGGACAAATTAAGTAAAATGGTAGCTTTCTTTTTTATCTTAAATATATGATTGTAAGAGGGGAAAAAGGTAGTAAAACGGGCTTTTGGTATTTTGTATAAAAGTGACTGTAACAACTTCTAAGTTTTTATATATGAGATAACTTATGTGACTAAAATTATCTTTTTAATGCATTTATTGAACTAGACTTATCTGGGATCATGATCTGAGCCCAAGGCAGACACTTAACTGACTGAGCCATCCAGGCCCCCCCATAATTTGGAAATTATTCTAATTATTACTCTAAGATTTAGGGGTCCTAAACTGATTTTATGAGAATCTGTAGATAAAGAGTAACATTTTATGTTACTGTACCTGGTCATCAGGCACTACTGCAACACACACTTGCTGGCCAGAGTGTTCTGATAGCAAAAGTTTCATCCTAAGATTTATCATCAATGTGAAGAAACAAACATATACAGTGTTAATGTTTTAATGATGGTGAAATGTTAATATTTTAATTCATCCTGTTTACATTTTTTTGAAATAAATGCTCTGTCAATTTTTTCTTCCATATTCAATTTAAACTTTTTCAGTGTTTACTGTAGTTACATATACAGTCAGTATAAATAAGGTCATTTTTATATTTAGTATAAAGTATAGTGACTTTCATGTCTTCTTAAAATGTCATATAATTTTATTTGGATTTCCTTAAGGGGATGCTTTATATGTGTTTATGAAAATTGTTTTCTACAATCACACAATACCCACTATGTGGGCTATTAGGCAGAATAAAGCAGGAAGATGTTGATTTCCTTCCATTGTCATAATGGAGCATTACTTTACAGGCTTACCAAGCTATTATTAATTATGTAGGAGAATGCACTTGTGTTGATCTCTGTTACTTAGTATGTGATTAGTACCCAGATATTATGGTGTTATATGTTAACTTGTGGATTTCTGTGATAGTTTCAGTGCTATATTTTTAATGCTTTGTAAGACACTAACCAGTTTTGTATCTATTAATATATTTAATTTAGCATTCCTTTGGGTGATTATAAGAATTTCCAGTTCTCAAATTATTTTTTGAACCAACTTTAATACCGGCTTCCTAATTGATTTATATTTTGAATAAAACATTGTTTTATAGTTGTATGAGGACCATGTTTTTAAATTTTGAAAATTGTATTTTATAATCCCATATGTACTGATTCCACCAATTTGATAAGTAGAAAATCTGTGAGCTTTTGAAAATTTTATTTTGGTACAATTTTCACTAGATCGTGACAAAAGGCAGAGTATGATGACACTTTTAGATTTCTTCTGGAGGCTGACTCAGTCATTATCACAAAGTGTTTATGAGGTGAATTTCCTCTAGTAATTTCACACATTTGGTTCTTTATAAGGTACTTCATTTATGCTTTAGAATTTTACATTTGAAATATGTTCAGAAAGACATGAATTGTGCTATATCTCTACAACTTCAGGCAGACATTTATACAAGCTCTCAAAAGCTTAAAAGAGCTTATTTGTCTTCTTGAAAACAATCTTTTCAAAATACATAACTTTTCTGTTACATATATGAAAAATGGAATAGAAAAGAATTGGCTCCATTTAGAGAAAGTAGTATTCCCATAGAACACTGAATACCTAATTGTGATAATGCATTAATCTATCTGTGATTATGTTGAAAATATTGAAAGCAGTCTCCTTCAACAGATGTGTTTCTTATCCCAATAGCTCATTTGCAGACTAAACTTAGAGATTTCAGCCATTCCTGGTGAAGCTTTTTCCAGTCATCTGGTTTGTGTGTTTTACCATTCTTACTCTAAAACACATATGAGGGAAGAAAAGATGGTGGAGGAGTAGGGAACCCTATTTCAACTGGTCCCTGGAATTGAGCTGCATATCTACCAGACCACTCTGAGCACCCACGAAGTCAGCCTGAGATGTAAGAAGATCTGGATCTCTACAAACAGAATAGCGCAGGCGGTTGGTTTCGAGGTACGAAGCGGGAAGCCGTGATTCCGTGGGTAGATATTGGAGGATAAACAGAAGGGGGAGGGAGCCTGGCCGTGGGGATCCTACACCACGGGTGAGCGACAGCCTCGCGTGCTGGGGATGGAGCACAGACTCGCAGACCAGTAGCAGCAGAGGAAGGACTTTAGGGCAGTCCCCGGGGCGGAACCCGGAGTGGTGGGGTTGCGTGTGCGAACTGGGAGCAGCTGGCGGTTTTAAAAGCACAAAGGGCAGAGACGTGCCCCGACCTGGAGGCAGGACTGGCGGTGCTGTGGAGGGGCGCACGACCCAGGCCACTGCAGTTTATAGCAGCACGGACAGAAATGGAGACAGTGTGGCCTGAAGAACAGACTGCGATCTCTCTGCTCTGAGGCAGAGGGTTGGAAATGATCTCTTCTGCTCTGACTCTCGGAAGAAATGGGGAAAGCCACCAGGGAAAGCCACCAGAGAACAAAAGCCCAAAAAACAATTCCCACTGAGCCCATCCCCCGCCACAGGGGGGCAGGGAAAGTCTGCCCAAACGGTTGCCTGAGTAACAGCATGGCAGGCCCCTCCCCCAGAAGACAGGCTGGGAAAACAAGAGGCCAGCAACCCTAAGGTCCCTAGAAAACAGGTGCATCTTGCTTGGGTTCTGGTCAATAATTTGGACTCTATACATTCCTTCAACCACCTATCAACAGAATGACTAGGAGGAGGAACCCCCAAAATAGAAAATTTTCAGAGATTATGACTTATGCTGCAGATTTACAAATGGATGCAGATATAACCAAGATGTTGGAGATGGAATTCAGTCTAGCAGTTGTGAAGACAATAGCTAGAATGGAGAAATCAATTAATGGCAGCATAGTCTCTAATAGAGGGCAGAAATGAAAGCTGATTTGGCAGAACTCAAAAATGCTATCAATGAGATCCAATCCAATCTAGATAATCTAACAGCTAGGGTAAGTGAGATGAACAAATAAGCCACCTGGAAGACAATATAATAGATAAAATAACAAATAAGCCACCTGGAAGACAATATAATAGATAAAAAGGGAAAAGAGGAGGCCAGGAAAAAAATAAGAAGAACAAATAAGCCACCTGGAAGACAATATAATAGATAAAAAGGGAAAAGAGGAGGCCAGGAAAAAAGAACTCAGAATCCATGAAAATAGAATCAGAGAAATAAGTGACGCCATGAAGCAGTCCAATGTTAGAATAATTGGAATCCCGGAGGGAGTGGAGAGAGAGAGAGGACTGGAAAATGTATTTGAGCAAATCATAGCTGAGAACTTCTCTAATCTGGGGAATGAAACAAACATTTGCATCCTAGAGGTAGAGAGGACCCCTCCCGAGATCAAGGAAAAACAGGCCAACACCCCAGCATGTAATAGTAAAACTTGCAAATCTTAGGACCAAGGAAACCATCTTAAGGGCAGTTGGGGGAAGAGATTCCTTATGTACAGAGGGAGGGACATCAGAATAATGTCAGACCTATCCACAGAGACCTGGCAAGCCAGAAAGGCCTGGCAAGACATATTCAGGGTACTAAACGAGAAGAACATGCAGCCAAGAATACTTTATCTGGCAAGGCTGTCATTTAGAATGGATGGAGAGGTGCAGAGCTTCCAAGACCGGCAGAAACTGAAAGAATATGTGACCACTAAGCCGGCCCTGCAAGAAATATTAAGGGCGGTTCTATAAAAGGAGAAAGACCCCAAGAGTGATATACAACAGAAATTTACAGGGACAATCTATAAAAACAAGGTCTTCACAGGCAACATGATGACAATTCATATCTTTCAATAATCACTCTCAACGTGAATGGCCTAAATGCTCCCATAAAATGGCACAGGGTTGCAGATTGGATAAAAAGACAGGACCCATCCATATGCTGTCTATAAGAGACTCATTTTGAACCTAAAGATATATCCAGACTGAAAGTGGAGGGATGGAGATCCATCTTCCATCCCAGCGGACTTAATAAGAAAGCTGGGGTAGCAATTCTTTTATCAGACAAATTAGATTTTAAACTAAAGACTGTAGTTAGAGACACAGAAGGACGCTATATCATTCTTAAAGGGTCTATCCAACAAGAAGATCTAACAGTTGTAAACGTCTATGCCCCCAACATGGGAGCAGCCATCTACATAAGCCAACTGTTAACCAAAATAAAGAGTCATATTGATAACAATACGTTAATTGTAGGAGACCTCAATACTCCACTCTCAGCAATGGACAGATCATCTAAGCAGAAAATCAACAAGGAAACAAGAGCTTTGAATGATATACTGGACCAGATGGACCTCATAGATAAATACAGAACATTCCACCCTAAAACAACAGAATACTCATTCCTCTCGAGCACACATGGAACTTTCTCCAGAATAGACCACATACTCCGTCACAAATCAGGTCTCAACTGATACCAAAAGATTGAGATTATTTCCTGCATATTCTCAGACCACAATGCTTTAAAACTGGAACTCAATCACAAGAAAAAATTTGGAAGAAATTCGAACACTTGGAAGCTAAAGACCACTCTACTCAAGAATATTTGGGTCAACCAGGAAATCAAAGAAGAACTTAAACAATTCATGGAAATCAATGAGAATGAAAACACATTGGTCCAAAACTTATGGGATACTGCAGAGGTGGTCCTAAGGGGGAATACACAGCCATCCAAGCCTCAGTCAAAAAAATAGAAAAATCCTGAATTCACCAACTAACTCTACACCTTAAAGAACTAGAGGAAAAGCAACAAATGATGCCTAAGCCACGCATTAGAAGAGAAATAATTAAAATTAAAGCAGAGATCAATGAATTAGAAACCAGAAACACAGTAGATCAGATCAACGAAACTAGAAGTTGGTTCTTTGAAAGAATTAGTAAGATCGATAAACCACTGGCCAGACTTATCCAAAAGAAAAGAGAAAGGACGCAAATTGATAAAATTATGAACGAAAGGGGAGAGATCACGACTAACACCAAGGAATAGAAACAATTATTAGAAATTATTATCAACAACTATATGCCAATAAACTGAGCAATGTGGATGAAATGGAGGCCTTCCTTGAAACCTATAAGCTGCCAGGACTGAAACAGGAAGAAATTGACAACCTGAATAGGCCAATAACCAGTAATGAGATTGAAGCAGTGATGAAAAACCTCCCAAAAAACCAACAGTCCAGGGCCTGATGGATTCCCTGGGGAATTCTACCAAACATTCAAAGAAGAAATAATACCTATTCTACTGGAGCTGTTTCAAAAAATAGAAACAGAGGGAAAACTTCCTAACTCATTCTATGAGGCCAGCATTACCTTAATCCCCACACCAGGCAAAGACGCCATCAAAAAGGAGAATTTCATACCGATATCCCTGATGAATATGGATTCCAAAATCCTCAACAAAATCCTAGCTAATAGGATCCAACAATACATTAAAGGGACCATCCACCACAACCAAGTGGGATTTATCCCTGGGATGCAAGGGTGGTTCAACATTCGTAAATCAATCAAAGTGATAGAACACATTAATAAGAGGAGGGAGAAGGACCATATGGTCCTGTCAATTGATGCAGAAAAAGCATCTGACAAAATACAACGTCCTTTTCTAATTAAAACTCTTCAGAGTATAGGGATAGAGGGAACATTCCTTAAGTTCATAAAATCCATCTATGAAAAACCCACAGCGAATATCATCCTCAATGGGGAAAAGCTGAGAGCCTTTCCCTTAAGATCAGGAACATGTCAAGGATGCCCACTCTCACCACTGTTGTTCAACATAGCACTAGAAGTCCTAGCAACAGCAGTCAGACAACAAAAAGAAATAAAAAGTATTCAAATTGGCAAAGAAGTCAAACTCTCTCTTTTCACAGACGACATGATACTTTATGTGGAAAACCCAAAAGACTCCACCCCCAAATTACTGGAACTCATACAGCAATTCAGTAATGTAGCAGAATACAAAATCAATGCACACAAATCAGTTGTTTTCTTATACAGTAACAACGCAACTGTAGAAAGAGAAATTAGAGAAACGATTCCATTTACAATAGCACCAAAAACCATAAGATACCTTGGAATAAACCTAACCAAAGAGGTAAAGATCTATACTCTAGGAACTACAGAACACTCATGAAAGAAATCGAAGAAGACACAAAAAGATGGAAAAATACTCCATGCTCATGGATCGGAAGAATAAACATTGTTAAAATATCTATGCTACCCAGAGCAATCTATACTTTCAATGCCATCCTGATCAAAATTCCAATGACATTTTTCAAAGTGCTGGAACAAACAATCCTAAAATTGGTATGGAATCAGAAAAGACCCCGAATGGCCAAGGAAATGTTGAAAAAGAAAAACAAAGCTGGGGGCATCATGTTGCCCGATTTCAAGCTATATTACAAAGCAGTGATCACCAAGACAGCATGGTACTGGTGCAAAAACAGACATATAGACCAATGGAACAGAATAGAGAGCCCAGATATGGACCCTCAACTCTATGGTCAAATAATCTTTGACAAAGCAGGAAAAAACAAGCAATGGAAAAAAAGACAGCCTCTTCAGTAAATGGTGCTGGGAAAATTGGATAGCCACATGCAGAAGAATGAAACTCGACCATTCTCTAACACCATACACAAAGATAAACTCAAAATGGATGAAAGACCTCAATGTGAGAAAGGAATCCATCAAAATCCTAGAGGAGAACATAGGCAGTAACCTCTTTGACATTGGCCACAGCAACTTCTTTCAAGATACATCTCCAAAAGCTAGTGAGAGAAAAGCAAAAATGAACTTTCGGGACTTCATCAAGATAAAAAGTTTCTGCACAGCAAAGCAAATAGTCAAGAAAACAAAGAGGCAACCCACAGAATGGGAGAAGATATTTGCAAATGACACTACAGATAAAGGGCTGGTATCCAAGATCTATAAAGAACTTCTCAAACTCAACACCCAAAAAACAAATAAGTCAAAAAATGGGCAGAAGATATGAAAAGACACTTCTCGAAGAAGACATTCAAATGGCTAACAGACACATGAAAAAGTGTTCATCATCATTAGCTATCAGGGAAATTCAAATCAAAACCACACTGAGATACCACCTTACACCAGTTAGAATGGCAAAAATGGACAGGGAAAGAAACAACAAATGTTGGAGAGGTTGTGGAGAAAGGGGAACCCTCTTCCACTATTGGTGGGAATGCAAGTTTATACAGCCACTTTGGAAAACAGTGTGGAGGTTCCTCAAAAAGTTAAAATAGAACTACCCTATGACCCAGCAATTGCAGTCCTGGGTATTTACCCCAAAGGCACAGATGTAGTGAAAAGAAGGGTCATATGCACCCCAATGTTCATAGCAGCAATGTCTGCAATAGCCAAACTGGAAAGAGCCGAGATGCCCTTCAACAGATGAATGGATAAAGAAGATGTGGTCCATATATACAATGGAATAGTACTCAGCCATCAGAAAGGATGAATACCCAACTTTTACATCAACATGGATGGGACTGGAGGAGATTATGCTAAGTGAAATACGTCAAGCAGAGAAAGTCAATTATCATATGGTTTCACTTATTTGTGAACATAAGGAACAGCATGGAGGACATTAGGGGAAGGAAGGGAAAAATGAAGGAGGGGAAATCGGAGGGAGAGATGAACCATGAGAGACTATGGACTCTGAGAAACAGGGCTTTAGAGGGGAAGGGGATGGGGGGATTGGTTAGCCCGGTGATGGGTATTAAGGAAGGCATGTACTGCATGGAGCACTGGGTGTTATACGAAAACAATAGATCGTGGATCACTACGTCAAAAACTAATGATGTATTGTATGGTGATTAACATAACACAATAAAATTAAAAATAAATAAATAAAACATGTATTTCTAGAGGCTAGAGATAAGATTAGAAACTTTTAGCAACCTAAATATGATTTTGTTGCAAATTCTCAAATGTGTTATGTTGGCTAAGGATTTAGATTTCTACTGCAAATAATCACTAATTCATAAATTTCAAAAATGTCCAATTTTTTTTGTCTTTTTTTATGAAGCTCCAGAGCTCTTTGCATCACTTTATAGTTGATATTACTTGGCAGTTTGATAATCATATATTTCTGAATGTTAACTAACAAAATATATGAGATTTTTAGTCATCTATCATGCTATTGTACCTTCTAGATCTTTAATATTTGAGCCTTAATAGACAAAAATATCCTCCAGGAATGTTTAATTTACATCATTATCAAGGCTGATTATGTCACTCATAGTGTTAAAATTGATAAATGAGGTTTTTGTACTTCTTCCTATCACTTCATTTTAAGACACATGATTAAAAATGATCTTTTAAGCCTTTCCCACAGATTCCATGTTTTAAAAAAACGTGTCTAATTTCTTTTGTTTTATATATTGAATCACGAATGGAGATAGTGATTTGGGGTTTACAGCACTAGTTGAATTGTAATATTTTTGACATTTGTAGAAGTGATTTTGTTTTGTTTTGTTTTTACACAAACCCTATGACCTCTAGATTGTATAAGTGAATCAGACATAAAAATTCTGCATTTCCCATTATTTCTATCAAGGTAACAATTGCTACATGTATTGAGAACTATTAATATCTTTAGCCTTTTTTGAAAATTTCTGATCATCTGTTACAGAGAAATAACTTCAAGAATTATAAGCAGGGATTCTAGGTATATGGCCAGTAGTGTGCTTTCTAGTTTATTTTACCTCTAAGTTTTAGAGGTATTAAAGACAGCAAGCAAAGGTAAAATATATATTTTGGACATTGCTTTATGATATAATAAACAATTAGGTATATATTACCTGACCGAGGAACCTGTATTTTGAGTGAACAACAGTTGTCCATCCTTAAAAACTTTACAGAGTATCACTTACCATGTACATGACCTTGGAAAAAATCTCATTTCCTTTATCTCTGAAATCAGAATAATAATTGTACTTTCTTCAGTGAGTTATATTGAGAGTAGAATATTTGAAAACATAAATTGGATAAGAACAATTTGTAGAGCAAAATACTGGATAAGAATATTGCAATATAAGGGATGCCTGGGTGGCTCAGTCAGTTAAGCGTCTGCCTTTGGCTCAGGTCATGATCCCAGGGTCTTAGGATCCAGTCCCACTTCAGGCTCCTTGCTCAGCAGGATGTTTGCTTCTCCCTGTTCCTGAGGCTCCCCCTGCTTGTTCATTCTCTCTCTCTCTCACTCTCTATCTCTGGCAATAAATCTTAAAAAATAGAATATTGCAATATGAAATATGACTATATTTTCATAGCTAAGAACAATTACCTATTTTAAAGATTTTATTTATTTATTTGACAGAGAGAGACAAAGCAAGAGAAGGAACACAAGCAGGGGGAGTGGGAGAGGGAGAAGCATGCTTCCAACTGAGCAGGGAGCCTGATGCAGGGCTCCATCCCAGGACCCTGGGATCATGCATGACCTGAGCCGAGGGCAGATGCTTAACCACTGAGCCACCCAGGTGCCCCAGAACAATTATCTTCATATATGTTATCTTACATGTATATAATCAGTATAGTCCTGACTGGAAGATAAAATAACTCTTATTTAGACTTTATAAAGAAGGAAATTAAGACTGAAATACTCCTAAAATACTATTAAATGCCCAGACCACTGATAAATTGATACTTACAAGACCTCAAATTTAGAACTTCTGATTACAAATGCAAAATTCTTTTCATTACACCAAAATAAAAGAACTCAAGCCCTTTGAGTGAGAAAAAGTGACATATAACCCCTCCCAACACACACACACACCCCACCAGGAATCTCTTTTTTCCCCCCACCAATTCTAGAAGGCATTTGCTTTTTTAGAACCTCAGCAAATCTGAGAATCATTAGACATATGAGTGGATACTTCAAAAAATAAATATTCAGATAAACTAAAAAAAATAGTAAATCTGAGCTGTAAGCTTTTTAACCCACAAAATATATAAAATGGACATGAGAGGAGAGTATTGAAAGCAGAACCATCAGTGGCAGCCTGAGCTGCTCAATGATGGATCAATTGCAGTCAATTATAGATCTGCCTGCGTGGCCTGGAGCAATGCATAAACAATACACATAATGGATAGACCAGTCACAGAGAGAAAATTCTTAAATTTCCATCTCCCACCTGGCAGCAAAGAATCCCATAATTTTTTTCTAAAACTGCTGATGATTTTTCTAGCATAAGCAATGTGTTTAGAGACCTGAGTTGCATGGTTTTTTTCAGAATTTGAAATGATATCTCACAATTTTTATGTTAGTAGTAGAATCATATTGCACAAAGGGATACATGTGGAAAAGAAAAACAAAGATGTGTACTGTTTTACATTATTTGAATGATTAATATTGAACTGATGAAATTATATAAATTACAGTCTTTATTACAAAGTAAAAGCTCACTTAAACAACTGCTTGCTTATCATGACTTGACTCAAGAATATTCCTTTGCTCCGTCTACCAATCTGAAATTGCAATTTTAAAACATTTACTATATCAGATTCATCTCTCCACTTGGAATCCTAAAACACTTAAGCTCAGACAGACCTCACAGTAATACTATGTATCATTTATTCTAACTTTCCCTTTCTGAAATATAGCAAAGACTGGTGAGATGGTTGTATTGGTCAGCGTTCAGCTAGAGAAACAACATATAGGATACATACACATAAATATGTGTATATGTGCATGTTTATACACACAAGTATACATACACACACATATATATAATAAATATGTATTCTTTCCAGAATTGGTGGGGGAATAAGAGACTCATGGTGGTGTGTGTGTATGGCAGGGGGTACATACTTATTTTACGGAACTGGCTTATGTAATTGTGGGTACTGGCTGAGCAAATCTAAAATCCATGAGGTGAGCCAGGAAGGAAAGGGAAGATCATGAGCAGAGTGGAACCTCACATGCACAGGCTGAAGCTTGTTGTCCATAGGCTAAAATCTCTTAGGAAGGGTCTATGTTCTCTTTTGGAGGTCTTCTAATTGATTAAGTCAGACCTTTAGATTCACTTAAAATCAACTGATTAGGGACTTCAGTCCCATCTACCAAACCACTTCACAGCTGTACCTGGTAATATTTAATTGAATAATGGGAGACATTGTGTCTTGTTACAAAAGTTGCTACTTTCCTTCTGTCCTCCATCTTTTTAAGGAGAATATCACTTGTAGCCACCTCAATCAGAAGCATACTAGAAAGGGAATTCTGGGGACTGCAACTCAGCTTAGCCAAATTGACATATTTAAAAGCCATTCTGGTGGCATTCTTCCTTACTTCTATAATTCTAAAACATTTAGCCTTGATAACAGGTTTTTTGGTGGTGCTTTGGGAAGTTCAGTAATTTGGAGGTTACACCAAGATTCATTTGGGAGTCCCTCGCTTTGGCAACCCAAGACTCAACTCAAAAGCAGTGTTCTCCAGTGAGTCAGCTTGGGACTCGGGTTTGTTCAACTATAAAAATGGCTAAGTTTCTCATTCTGTTCAGAATTCTGTTTTCATTGAAATTAGATAAAATTTGAGACTTTATTTATTGTATCTAAAAAAGTAAAATTTCTTTTAAGAATCTTTTGGTCATCTGATCTTACTTGAAAAACTTTCATCCTGGGGCGCCTGGGTGGTTCAGTCGTTAAGCGTCTGCCTTCGGCTCAGGTCATGATCCCAGGGTCCTGGGATCAAGCCCCACGTTGGGCTCCCTGCTCCGCGGGAAGCCTGCTTCTCCCTCTCCCGCTCCCCCTTCTTGTGTTCCCTCTCTCACTGTCTCTCTCTCTCTGTCAAATAAATAAATAAAATCTTTAAAAAAAAAAAACTTTCATCCTTGGTGGAAATGATCTTGTTGCTGTCAACACTACCAATTGTCAGTCTTTATCAGCTTTGTAGTGTTAAGTCTATAAAACATTCATAGGGAAAAGGCTAATTATAGGCCTTGATAAATGTGTTCCTGCAGCTGGTTCTTGGGTCCGAGGAGAACAGGAACTTTTGGACAGATGTTGCCTCAGATCATTTATAAAAACTTATTAGAATTTTTCTTAGGTTGTCTTGCTTTGTCTCCGAGACTTTTGTTCTGTGAGAAACTCCTCTTCAGACCTTCTATATGCTAGGAGTCTTTGACTGTGAGGTTGGGATTAGATGACCAAGAAACAAGTTGCTTAAGAAATTTTTAGACTGACCTTTGCCAGACTTAATGAGTTTTTCTTGGTTTTAACAGAACTGCATGCCCTCTTCTAGCCAAACTATTTAAACTACCATGTCATTCATTGAATCCCTCTAAATAGCATAATTTCATCAAAGATAATTTAGAATTACTGTGGTCACGCTGAGGAAGTTTTGAGGTAATTTATTTTTATATGAGAGTTTCCATAAAATATAAACTAAGTAAATTCCAAAATATTCAAAGGTGTGTATTTTTTAATTGGTGTGAGGAAGCTAAACTGTTTTCCAAACTGGTTGTAACATCTTACATTCCCTCCAACAAGGTATGAAGTTTCTTTGCCAAAATTTAAGATTGTACTTTTTGTTAAAAACCATCCAGTGAGTGTGACATGGTTTTCATTATGGTTTTAATTTTCATTTTTCTCAAGTGTATTTTGTCTGTTTTTAATTGGTGTTTGTCTAATATATAAAAATGCAGTTGACTTTATGGTCTTATGTCCTGAAACTATATTTAACTCATTTATTTACTTTGAGTAATATCTTTGCGAATGCCACTTTCATCACTGTTGGATCTGCTGGATTATATGGCTAAAGTGGCAGATCCGCTTGCCCTGCCCTCTAGACCTGTTGCAGAGGATTCTGTTTAGGGCCTCACACAAAAAAGCAGCTTTTTGGTTTACTTGGCAAATGGACTGGAGTAGCACAATGAAGTGAAGGATATGTTGTCTCCAAAATCTAGTGAAGCCCACTAGACATTGTGCCTCCGTTTTGGTTTTTGGAGGAGACAGATGCAGCAACTTCACCTATAACTTAGAAGGGGTATCTTGATGCGCTTCACACTTGACATGCTGGACTCTTAGAAATTTCACTGAGGTGTAAGCCTTCTAAATTTTTGTCAGGTTTATTTACCACCCTCTGCCATGCAAATGTTTACCAGTAAGTCTTGAGTATTTGCGATTTCTTGCTGTCTAGGTTCTATAAGCATGATGTTGTCAAAGCGTGATGTTATCAAAATAATTGACCAGTGTAATGTGTTGTGGAAGAGAAATGTGATCACGATCCCTGCAAACTAAATTATGACCTAGGGCTGGAGAGTGGATATACCTTTGATGCAGAACAGCAAAGGTGTACTGCTGACTTTGCCAGTTAACACGAACTGCTCCTGGTGGTTTCTTTTAACAGATACTGAGGAAAAAGTAGTTGCCAGATCAATGATCACGTACCTGGTACTAGGGAGGTGTCATGGAGCCACATCTGATTCAGTAACTTTAATTGGAGTCACTATCAGGTAAGTTTATAAGAATCTGCTGTCATTTTCCAAAGTCCATCTATTTTCTTCACAGGCCAAAAGGCTAATTAAATGAAGATGTGGTAGAGATCATCACTCCTGTATCCTTCAGTTCCTTGGTGGCATTAGCCTCTCAAATCCCTCCAGGAATGAGGTATTAGCTTTTAGTTTACTGTTTTCCTAGGTAGAGGCAGTGACATTTTGAGTCTCCTGGAATTGGTGTCCATTCAGAGATGGTGATCAATAGACCCCAAAAGTTCTGCTTATTTCCTTTTATTCAAATGCACCGTTGCCCTGGTAAAAGACTATAGGTCCCTCTGGGGAAGGCTTGGTGAAAGATTAACAGTGTACATTTTGGTAGTGCACTGAGATCTTTTCTCAAGGGAACCCAGCTTACTCTTCATTCAAGGGGTTCTTGTCTTAAACTGGCTCAAGTCTGGGAATTGATTGAGGGTCTGTGACTCTTTTGTTGTAATTCAGGTTAGCCTTTTGTACATTTAACCTAGAACTTTTCTGCTTATATAAATTAATTCAGAATTAATAGGCTTCCTATCTATATCACTTGTAGGAATGCCATGATAAACTAACCAGTGCTGTAGGCCTCTGAGAGACAGACTATCTGATTGCCATTGTGGCTCTGCTGGCCATCACGGTAACCATGTCCACCTTGCCTTTGGTCGTTGAGTGCTACCACTTGACCCCTGCTATCCAGAATCCAGTTATTCCTGTTGCATTTAGGTTCCTAGTTTAGTGACTGCAGTGCCCACCTTAAGATATGGCCAGAGAGAAATATGATCATGGACATTTTCAAGGATTGTAGGGCTCCCCTCAAAAATTTATTTCTCACAGTGATAGTGAAAGGTATGTCTCCTGGACCCTCTTAGTAGGTATTAAATGACAAATCCACTTTAACTTTCCAATCCCTTCTAAGCCTTTGAATATTTCCTGTGCATTAAACAAAGATTGGTGAGGCATTTTTAATTCACTAACCATAGACCACCTTTCAGTCCATGTTTTAGGGGACCAACCAACCAGTTCTTACTCTTTCTAACTCTCTGATTTGCAACAGTGAGCCCATCTCAATAAGTTCAGCCTTATCCAACTTTCTCTTCCTTCCACAATCATCTCACCCCCTTAGTATCCATTCCTACATGTTCCCCAGATTTCTGTTTGTATAAATTAGAAAACTCAAGTTTATTGCACCATTATTTACAATAGCCAAATTATGGAAGCAGCCCAAATGTCCATTGATTGATGCATGGATAAAGAAGGTGTTATATAATCACACACACACTTATACAAATACACACACACACACACACACACACACTGGAATATTAGCCATAAAAAAGAATGAAATTTTGCCACTTGTGGCAACAGGGATGGATCTAGAGAGTATAATGCTAGGTGAAATAAGTCAGTCAGAGAAGGACAAATACCATATGATTTCATTCATAGGTAGAATTTAAGAAACAAAACAAATGAACAAAGGGAAAAAAAGAGACAAACCAAAAAACAGACTCTTAACTATAAACTGATGGTTACCAGAGGGGAGGTGGGTGGGGGAAATGCGTGAAATAGGTGAAGGGGATTAAGAGTAAGCTCATCTTGATGAGCACTGAGTAATGTATGGAATAGTTGAAATCACTATATTGTACACCTGAAACTAATATAACACTTTATGTTAACTATACTGGAATTAAAATAAAAAGAAAGAAAGAAAAAATAGCAAGCAAACAAGCTCAAGTAGTTCTTTTGGAGTAGAGTGCATTTCACTCCAGTTACAGGTCTAGAAGCAAAGAGGGGTGGTAAAGATTGGTCTAAGAAGAATCAGCATTGTCTTAAAGGGCAACTACATCAGGGAGGCCATTAAAATTGCTTTAGCCTAAGAATTGATAATTCCCTCTGGCTAGGGTGGAAGGGCTGATACCACTGAGTGTGGTGAGGATGATGCTGTGGGTAGAGAGGCCAATGTCTTTTCAGAAAGAGAAGCCTCTGCTGGGGATGGGGAGAGTACTTCTGCTAGGCGTAGAGGCCACGTTCGACGTAGGTGGGGAGACCTCTTCTACTGGGAAAGAAGACTCATTGGAATTCAGGGGCTCAGTGTTCTCGGTTTCATCAGGCTCTTCTCACATGGTCCCATCCCAGTGTACTCTATCCCATTCTTTTCCAATCAGTGCTTTCACTTTAACAATAGAAACCTCCTAGAAAGCTCAGAGTTAAGCGTTATAATGAAGCCTAGGACTTGATTCCATGTTTGATTTTCAGAAATCTTTGCTCAGGTGCTCTAAGACATATGTTATCCTTTAGGACACACATAGGTACCTTCAAGTCATTTATAAAGCCCTTGAGGTGGGAATTTCAATCCCTTAACTCATCCTTTTTTTTCCTTCTCTTTTTCACTACTTTGTCCATTGGTAGGAGCAACCATTAACCTCATAATATTGGTTTGTTTTCCAAAAATGTTCAAAAAATGTATATATACTTATCCAGAAATTGGCTTGTTATAAACAAGTAGATCATTAGGAGTAATCAGTGAAGACATTTGCCTGTCTCTTTTGCAGGTTCATACCATGAACCGTCAGTGCCCTCTTTACTACTGGAAATTGCCATTAACATCTTTGAGCAGATTAGGGAGCTAATTCTAGACACCCCAGACCAATTCAGAAAACTCATCCTTAAAATTCTATTTCTTCACAGAGGACTTTTAGGGAAATAAAAATATTCTGTATGATATAATCTTGATATTTGGAGAATAACCTTACTGCCTACTCTGGCTTCTGCATGGAACATGTGCAGGGATCCCTGGGGGGGCGGGGGAGGGTGGATGGTCACGGGGTGGGTAGCAGCTGCTGAAATTAACTGAGATTAATCCACTTTACCTTCCAGGCCTTCTCTTGAAGGCTGCAAGGCTTAATAGACTCCAGAGCTCCAAAATAATTGCATCAATAGATTATGCCAGTGCAGTTGTTTGTGTGGGGGAGAGATTCCTAATGCTTTATATTCCACCATCTTTGCAGAGTCCTGCAGTCCTCCATTGTTTTTGCTTCCACTTAAATAATTTTGAATAAGTTTAAATGTATCAAAAAAGCAGAAATTTTTCCCCATTATACTTCTCCTCATTAATTACTCAAACTTATTTAAATTTCTGTGTTCTTGCAAATATTTTTATTCTGATCATTTAAGTATTTATATGGTTTTCACTTTCTAGAACTAGTATAAAATAAAACCAAAGTTTTACAACTAATTAGATTTTTGCTTTAAAATGGGATGCTCCAGTAGAGATTTTCTGAGTGTTTAGCATTCAAATAAGGCAAATATTAGTTTTCCTCAGAAAGTTTGGCATTGAGGTTTCCTTAGTAATATGCCATTCATTCAGAAAATATTGAAATATTCACGGTTGGTAATTAAATGGTAAATGAATTTAAAGAAATTAAATGCTTTTATCAGATCAGTATTTTTTAAGCCCATAAACTGATGAGGAAAAGCATTACCAAAGACTTTCTTTTTCTTAATTTCCAACCTTCTCCGTTATAGAATGTATTCAAATCAATGTAGCCTTGGGCCTCTTATTTGTTATTCAACTCCAAAGGCCTGGTAAATAATTTCATGTAGATATCTAAAATACAACCCATTCTCTAAGTATATAAACTTTCTTTTCTAAGTATCCTCTCTGTGACAGTGGTACCACCAGTTATCACTTAAACCTGTGGAGAAAGCAAGGTAAAATGCCAATACCATGGGCTTTGAAGTTAGGAGATTGGTTTCAAATTCTGACAAAGTGTGACTTTAGAAAGCCTGTAACAATTCACAACCAGTTTTCTCATATGTTAAATGACTTCTACCATGTAGCTTGAATTGTTACTATAAAACTTATTTAAAAGTACATTAAAGCATACAGAACCTCAATTATATATTAGTTTTTTTTTTTTCCCGCTTTCTCTTCTTGGTAAAATTTTATTTGCACATTCTTTTTCTTTCATCCCCTGTATGGAGTTACTCATTTACCCAATCCAATTTGATTCTCCTCTAAGGGAATATTCTGTTTACACTTTCTTTTATTTATTTATTTATTTATTTATTTATTTGAGAGAGAGAATGAGAGAGAGAGAGAGCATGAGAGGGGGGAGGGTCAGAGGGAGAAGCAGACTCCCTGCCAATCAGGGAGCCCAATGCGGGACTCCATCCTGGGATTCCAGGATCATGACCTGAGCCAAAGGCAGTCGCTTAACTGACTGAGCCACCCAGGCGCCCGTATTTACACTTTCTTATTTTATTCCTGTTTCTCACACCCAAATTGAAGCCCTCAACACCTCATACCTATCTTCCCCTAGAATCATGTTATATTTGAATATTCTTCCCTAGATATTTTCATAGACTTTACCTTGTCATTGAAGTTTCAGGTCAGCCTTCTAGAACTTCTAGCAGAGCTTTTCAAAAAATCCCCACATGCCCTAACTCACTTTCCATCATTCATTCTGTTTTGTTTACTTCATAACATTTACAACAGAAATTGTCCTCTCTTTATTCATTTACTGTTTGTCTTCACTGTTAGAGCATAGGTTTTGCAAAGCCATGGCCTCGTCTGTGTTGTTCACTACTGTAAACTGAGCAGAAAAAAACTGTTAGTAAAATAGAGATGACATTAGATTTTCTGTCTATGGACAATTACTTTCTGACTGCTTTCATAGGCAGAATATTTCCATATCTTTTTTTTTTTAAGATTTTATTTATTTATTCATGAGAGACAGAGAGAGAGAGAGAGAGGCAGAGGGAGAAGCAGGCTCCCAAGGAGCAGGGAGCCCGATGCGGGACTCGATCCCAGCACCCTGGATCATGACCTGAGCCGAAGGCAGACGCTTAACCATCTGAGCCACCCAGGTGCTCAGAATATTTCCATATCTTAAAAATCTATTGATTTTTATGTGTCATTATCTTAAAGCCTTCCCACGTTTTTATGAATACACTTGAATGTTGGAAGTACGATACCATAGTTTTACCAATTTATTCATCACAATCTCTGCACATCTACCTTCTGACCTGGCCAAGTAAGTCTTTTCCAGCCCCGGAGATATATTCTCTTTGTGTTTGCTATTACAGGGAATATATTTAACTGCCTTTCTTGATTTAGAAAAACTCCACAAACTTAGATATTAAATTGCATCACTTCTATGAATGATTCTTCAGGTGTTTCTATTGTCATTCATTTCTGTTTTTGAAATCTCCTATGATTTTTATTTGTAATGCACAGTTTTGACAATTTAGTATAATCCTTTCACAGGTCACTGGTTGTCTTGGGGATATCCAGTCCTCCCCACAAAGCGTACAATCTAATTTTCCTTCCATTCCATGCCTTACGCTTCCTGTACCTCGGTGTTTCTCTTTATGCTGTTTCTTCTGTTTGGAAATTATTTCTCTCTGCTTCTCTCCATGTGAAACTACTACTCAGCCTTCAAAGTAGACCTCATATTTTAACTGCTCCAGAGTTAGAATTAAGCTCTCCTTTTTCTAAATCTAAATTATCTCTTTTCTATAATTTATAAACCTAATACTAGAGTGATTTTTTTTTTAGCTCTTCCCATTGACAGTGTGAGTTCTTGATGGCAGATAAATGCCACATACTCTTAACACAAGGGCTATCACATAATGGTTCCATAATAACAACCAGTTTTGAGATCAAACTCTGTGCCAAAAAAGTTTCTAAGGACTATGATAGCCATATATCTTTTTTAATCTCCATAATAACTCTATGTGAAAGGACCTGTATAATGCCCATTTTATCTATAAATGAAATCTATGAGGAAGAGTTTGATATTATTCTGATAATATAATGAGTAAAGTGATTTACCCAAGGTCCCATAGCTAGGAAGTGATGGAGTTAGGTTTTTTCTAATTAAGACTCTGACTCCATTTTGGTGCTCTATTAACTGACATCATTCAGACCCCAACCCTCTCTTGATCCACATCTGGACAACTCAGTAAAAAAGCCCAGGTGCTCTGTCTTTTGGCAATAGTGGCAGGTTCAAGAAGAGTTCTCTGCCCATTGAAATCCTCACCCTACGTTCACACCCTGACTAAAAATAACGAAAGCCTCTGACCCCCTCCAGCCTAAAACATTTGACACAGGCTTGGATGCCTGCCTTCCTCTCTTGAGAAAGCTATATAATGTGAGTTATAACCTCTTTGGTGTATGTGTAACCGTGGCATTATTAGTCTTGACATCTGAACCAGTTTGGGATGGGGAGTTGATCCTGTCCACCATGGTGTAACCACCAAAACAATTTTGAACTGGTTTTCTGAGTACAGTTTTCAAGCTCTTCACTGTAACACTGTATTACTTCTCAGATAATGTTAAATACTTATTTGTCACATGAGCTAATTTATGAATTCCTTGAGGATGAGGGATTTTTTCTTAACAGTTTTTTATTTATCCATTAATTATTGAAATGAGTATATATTAATTTTTGGCATAATAAAATAATGTAGAGAAATGGAATAGTCAGGAACAGAAGATATGCAAGATTTGAGGACTATTATTAAGTATTATATGTACATTTAAAAAATCATATAAATTCTGTTCATTAATTACAACAACATAAAATGTAGGATTCACAAAAGATAAAAAATTGAATGAACCTTCAAATCAGCCAACAAGTAGTTTTTAATTTTATCTGATGCCAAATTATCAGGAACCAGTTGCCTAAAATAGTTCATATTTCATGCATTTTAATTGATTCCTCATATCAGTTTAATGACCAGACTTTTATCTTTATTTAATGTAATTATTTAAAAATTGAAGAAATATCTCAAAAAGGATTTTAATCTGTTTGTCATGACAAAATAGCACATAAATTATCTGTATTAATACTTATAAAAGCTTACTGGAATGGCAAATTTGATTTAAAAAAAAGATTTCCAAAAGCCTACTTGAGTCAATTCAAATACCAAACACCTTGGAGGTGAAGCATGAGTTTTTAAAAATATGTATCTTAGGGGTGCCTGGGTGGCTCGGTTGGTTAAGCATCTTCCTTCAGCTTAGGTCATGATCCGGTCCTGGGATGAAGCCCTGCATCTGGCTCCCTGCTCAGTGAGGAGTCTCCTTCTTCCTCTCCCTCTGCCCCTCCCCCCTCCACGCCTGCTTTGTATCTCACTTTCTCTCTCTCATATAAATAAATGAAATATTAAAAAAATAAAAATAAAAATATATAGGGCGCCTGGTGGCTCAGATGGTTGGGCGTCTGCCTTCGGCTCAGGTCATGATCCCAGGGTCCTGGGATCGAGTCCCGCGTCGGGCTCCCTGCTGCTTGGGAGCCGCTTCTCCCTCTGCCTCTCTCTCTCTCTCTCTGTCTTTCATGAATAAATAAATAAATAAATAAAAATAAAAACATATATTTTAGTTAACTGGCATTCTTTAAGTAAAATTTCTAGGCCATCATTTTTAGCACTTTTTATCTCTTGGGTCTCCCATATAAAAATCTTGCAAATACTAGTTATTTATGGAAATATTATCAATTCATTCAACTTATGTGCTGAAGTATATTTTATATGTTGTATCTATTTTTTAATTTGAAGTTAAAGTAGAAATTGCCATTGGGTCAATTCATAATTTACCCATACTTAGGAAAAATGTGTAGACAAAATCTTGAGGACATACAATACTCCTCATTTGTAGTTTTAATCCAGTCTGTCGTAAGGCTTTGTCCAGAGATCCTCCCACCTTTGCTTCTCTTTTTCCTTCATACCCTGCTTTTCCTCCCTTTGTAATTATTTGACAAATATTAAGGATATACTATATGCCTGGCATTCTGATAAATAACAGGAAGTGTACAGTTGTTAAGACTGGCTCTGAAACAAATTAACCAGGATCTGGTTGGTGTGCTGGATATTCAAACAAATGAAGACAAAGGCAACTTAAAATGAAGTACATTACTTATGGTAAAATGATAAAAGAAAAAAAAAAAGGGTTGAAGTAAGGAAGTATCAGATTGGTAATACAGCTTTCCCAAGAGAAGTAGAAGGAGTCTTACTAACCAGTATCTCTGTTCAGTTTGGTGGACATTAATATTCACCATGCTCAGCATCTCAGAAGGATGAGAGATAAGATATGATTCAGATTTCCTTTCAGGAAGCTATATCCAGATATTCTATCCAGAAATGATAAAAAAGATTTCAAATATGGATAATAATTACATTTTGTGAAATTCTGTAGACAGATAATTTTTTTCCATCACATGTAGATCCATTAATCATAATATCAGTCCTACTTTATTTTTTAAAAAATTTTCATTAAAGAAACTGTGCAAAAAAGCCTGAAATCAGATCATCCTCTGTCTGGGTTTTATTGTCAGAGGATATGGCATAACAAAAGGCTGAAGGAATCAATAGCTCAAACTTTTAGAGGCAACTGAAAATATGGTATGAAAATCAAGTAGACTAGACCCAAAGCATAAGTAGATGAGGAAAAACAGAAAGGCAAATCAGATCACAAGTTAAAAATTGGATACAACTTCTATGCCCCACAACATTGTTTAAAATACTTCTTTATTGGCTGTTTACTTTAAAATGAATGATTTGTAAAGTTCTGTTGTTGAAGATTTTTGGCAGTCCTTGTTACTGTAAGTAATACAGCTGGATATCCATGTACATACTTTTTCACTTACCTTTACCATTTCTGTAAGGATTTTGTATATATGTCTACAAATGAGGTTGGTCTCTTCTTTACTCTTCTAGAATAACTCTGTAAAGTTTTGGTATCATATGTTGGGTAAATATAATTAAAAAATGAAATCTTTTCCCAGCCTGGAAAATCTCTCCATAAAATTAGAAGAGAAAGAAACAATTATATTCTTGAGTAAACACTAAACCAACATGTGTGCACATCGAAAGCTGTCCACTAAGAGACTGCAAAGACAGAGAAATCTCACCCTTTTATATAGCAAAGCAGATATAACCCATTACATTTATGTTCTGAGGATAAACAGTGGTCTTCAAATAAGGGAACTTGACAACATCATCTGTTACACATAGCTCATCTTAAATTCACTTGGTGATTAGGGTTACCGTGTATGTAGTTTCTTGGCTTTATCTTAAAGAAAAGATTCTTTATCCTAAAGAAAACTAAACTTCTCATTTCTTTATGTCAAGAGGTAGTTTTTGCAACTTAGAGAGAGGCTTCTATCCAAATTAGGCTCCTTCTGGGCGCCTGGGTGGCTCAGTTGGTTAAGTGACTGCCTTCGGCTTAGGTCATGATCCTGGAGTCCCGGGATCGAGTCCCACGTCGGGCTCCCTGCTCAGCAGGGAGTCTGCTTCTCCCTCTGACCCTCTTCCCTCTTGTGCTCTCTATCTCTCATTCTCTGTCTCTCAAATAAATAAATAAAATCTTTAAAAAAAAAAAAAACAACAAATTAGGCTCCTTCTTTCTCACAGAAGTTGGGAGAGAGGTGCACTATTTTCCTTCATGTTTGCATTTCAAAGAGCCAGGTCCCAGGTCCTTGAGAAAGACATTCCTGAGTCCTAAAGTTGGTAAGAGGTGTATTTAGTATATTTAATCTTTTTAAAAAGATTTACACATATTTCAAGGAGAAAGAGAAGGAACTTGGAAAGTTCTATAAAGTTAATGCTCTTAGAAAAGGAAGGAGGGAAAGTCTCTTCCTTTTTTCTCAATAGAGAAAATTGTTTCTTATTTGTAATTTGCATCAGCCGTTAAAATCTCCTCCCTGAGTTTCTTTTTTTTCTTTTTTAAGATTTTTTTTTTTTTTTTGACAGAGTGAGAGAGGGAACAGGAGCAGGGGGAGTGGGAGAGGGAGAAGAAGCAGGCTTCCCGCACAGCAGGGAGCCCAACGGGCTTGATCCCAAGACCCTGGGATCAAGACCTGAGCAGAAGGCAGATGCTTAAAGACTGAGCCACCCAGGCACCCCTCCTCCCTGAGTTTCTATAAAATAATAACATTACCATTTCTAATTATTACTTCCTTTGCAGTTTCTATTCCTAGGCAGGTCACAGCAGTCTAAATATCCATCAAATCCATAGTAAAATATTAAAGCAAAGTGATTATCAGAATGATAATTAAAATAACAGAATTATTGGATTTTTTTAAAGGTCAGTACTTTATTTACTTTGGGGGAATAATTTTTTTTTTTTTGTAATATATCATACCACTGGTGAATGGTTAAATCAGGTACTTGGTTAGCAATTTACAAAAGTTTTTTTTGGCTATCCATTAATTTTACCAGTTGTTGTGTTGTCCATGTTGCATTTTCAAATGATTAACTGCCGAAACACCTGGTGGTTCTTTATGAAGTCCTTTCTCATCCAAACCTAAGGAATAACTCTGGAGACTCAAAGTCTAAATTTTTAATTAGAAGTTTCTCTTGCAAGGCCCAATAAATTTTGAGGTTCATCAGTCATAACTACCATCACACTGATAATGGTGGTTTAGTCTCTTTAGTAAATTTTATATAATTTTCAGTAGTTTTTCCTAGATGTGAAATGCAATGATATCCAAAGCCATCACCTAGAACTAAAGTCTTATTACAAGGCTCTCATTGAAAGGCACAGATTGAACTTCTAGTGTTTATGTAGAGCTCTCTTTTAAGTCTTAAGGACAAACCCACCTTATGGGCTTCTTGTTTTGTTTTGTTCTGGCATTGAGTCCAAATCAGCAGTTACACTATTGTAACAGCCACCTAAATCTCCATAAGTAATAGGCATTTACCTTTGCTTATCTATCTGTATTGAGTTTGGAGTGAACCTACATGCCAAAGTTCATCAAATGACATTGGACCTGTCTTTTGCAGTTTTTATCTGTGAATGCTAGATTTCTGTTTGTGCATTAATTAGATGTTTTTTTCCCTACATTATCTTTCCAGCACGTGTGTGTGTGTGTGTGTGTCAGATTTGAGTACCTGGATATATGTTAATTATTTTTACTTTGTTGTTATCAAATATTACAAATGGAGATGGTCTCACTTGAACTCTGTTAATACGGACCCTGTTCTTATTGGGGGTACAACGTAGAGGTGATAGGAAATGAGATTGTGAGAACTATTACTGGGCGTATTAGTTTGCTAGGTTTGCTGTAACAAAGTCCCATAGAGTGGTTGGTATAAAAAGCAGAAATTTATTGTTTTCACATTTCTGGAGGCTTGGAATGTCCAAGATGAGATGTTAGCAGGGTTGGTTCCTTCTGAGGGCAGTGAGGGAGACTGTTTAGTCCCTCTCACATGCCATCTGATGATTTGCTGGCAACCTTTGGTGCTCCTTCACTTGTAGAAGCAGCACTTTGCCTTTACCTCCATGTGGCATTCTCCTTGTGTATATCCTTGTACATATTTTCCTTTCTTATATAGATACCAGTCATAATGGATTAGGAGCCCCGCCTGTTCCACCATGACCTCTTCTTAACTGATTACACTGGCAACCCCCCAGTTTCCAAATAAAGCGTCATTCTGAGTCCTGTGGACTTCAACATGTGAATATTTGAGGGACACAATTCAACTCATAACACTGGGTCTGCAGAAAAAAAAATATGTAACAATGACATGTTTGTTTTTTAGTAAAACATGGTTTTTTAATTTTTTTTAAAGTAATTGAAGGAATTCTGTGAATAGCAGAGCAGTCTGAGGATAGAAATAAGTTTGCCAGAAGAACTCCTTTCATTTCATTCAGTAAAAATACCACTTATTCTAGACTACTTTACATTTCAAGTCCTCGATGGGAACCATAGTCCAATCTTCCTGAGATGTTGGCTTCACATGAAAAACGGGAATCCAGTTTTTGTTATTGTTTTTTATTTTGATGGTTAATTTTATGTGTCAGCTTGACTGCATTCGCTTCACAGGACATGAGACCTCACCAAACTAACTGCAATATTTCTCATGTGAAGTCTAACATTTATAGCACCTGTTGTCAGCTCATAGGCCACTGAGTGTTACAATCTAGGAGTTAGCTCATTTTGCAGACAAAAATGACTTATTCAATTTCATGTGAAGGAATGCCCAGGTATCTCTAGTTAAACATTATTTCTGGTTGCGTCTGTGAGGTTGTTTCCAAAAAAGAGTAGCATTTGAATTTGTGGACTGACTAAGGCATTTGGCCCTCCCCAGTGTTGGTAGATCTCATCTAATCTGTTGAGGATTTTTAGGAACTTTGTTATTCTGCCCTGTGTGAACTCTAATAAGAAATGCTGCTTTCTGAGCAGGCAATTATAAAGTTTTATCTCTGATAAATCAGCAGTTAATTTTGCATGAGGCACAGTAGTTTTTGTTGAGGTAAAAAAAAATTCTCTATTTAAAAAAAATTGCTCCATTTTTTTAAAGCAAGGTAGAGACTATACCCAATTTCATTTATTAAAAAAACCTCTTCAGACTTTAGGAACAGAACCAAAATAGTTCATTATCACACAATTACTTCATCATAAGTTTTGTTTTTTCTGGAAAAAGCTAGAGCTCACTATCTGCAATATTGTATTAGTCCCCCAAATAGTCTATTTTTTGTTTTGGTTTTGGGGGTTTTTTGGTCTTTGGGTTTTTTTGGGGGGTAATAAGTCATTTTTGTCTGCAAAATGAGCTAACTCCTAGATTGTAACACTCAGTGGCCTATGAGCTGACAACAGGTGCTATAAATGTTAGACTTCACATGAGAAATATTGCAGTTAGTTTGGTGAGGTCTCATGTCCTGTGAAGCTAAGAACTGTAACAAAGCCAAAGTATTAGTTTTGCAATGCTCTCAAGTTTCTGAAGACCCTAGCAAGTCATCTATATTTTGAATACTTACAGATCTTTCTGGTGAGACAGATTTCTCTGAGTTTTTCTATAAATGTCAAGAAAAAAAGCATAGAAAAGTCCCAGAACCCTTGAGGAATACTTTGACGTAAATCCTGGATTCCTTCCTAAGCAAAAGTAAGTAATAATTTAGATCCTTCCTCCAGTGAAACAGAAAGAAAGAAAAAGTCAGAACATAGATGAGTTATAGAGAAATACTGTGTAGACAATGGTACCCAAGTCAAAAGTGAGAATAGTTTACCCATTTGGGAACTATAGAGATTAATGGTAAAATTTTGTACAAATCTGCGTAGTGGTTAATCACCTTATCAAATTTACCTTCCTCCTTTATTGGAATTACAGTGTTATAGGTGAGTGCATTGTTTAAATTATTCTTTTTCTTATTACTTTATAACCATTTTATTCCCTCTAATTGAGATATTGACAAAAGACATTATTTTACATATGGCTATGGTTTATTCTTTGGGGAAATTATTTTTATGGTTCTGTATCTCAGATTGAATGAATGTCACCATTCCCTAGGACCCAAAGTGATGCACTGATTTGTTCAGATCAATGTTTTCCCAGAAAGGTATGAGAATTCCTCTCTGCCATATCTCAAAGCGACATAGCTTGGGGTGTTTTTCCAGAATGGTATGAGACTGCTAGTCTCCGTCCTAACCCTTTACTTTCAGGGTAAACTTTACTTTCTGGTCAACATAGTTGACCAATTCAGGTGTCTTTTCCCCAAGGAGCACCACCTACTATCTGGAATATGGGGTATGGTAACCTTTATGTTACATAGCAGGTATCTCCATTAGATTCACAGGAAAAGAGAAATAAGGACACACGTTTCTCAGCAAGAGGACCTATCTGTATGGTAAAAGCAGAGGAAAAGGAAGAGGTAGAAGACTGCCCTGAAATAAACCAGCAACCTGTATTGATCCATCTCCAAATGGAAAGCGAGAAATTTCTGAGGAAGTTTCAGAATAAGTAGAACAAATATCACGAGTTCCTACCTCTGAGATTCACTAAATCTTTCCATTTTAAGACACTTACCAATTACTCCCTAACCTTCTGGGCTTTCTTGATTTCCTTGTTCCTGATTCCTGTGCCCTTAGAGTCTCTTTCTGCAATCCCCTTTTCAATATCCTGGCTTTTTTGCAATAATGACATACAGTCTCCTTTCTTCCTTTCTTCACTTTGTAGCTTAGCCAGAGTGAAGATTATTCCCTTTAGTAAAGAGTTCTAACGAAGCAGCCAACATAGCACTCTTTAATTTCTCTTCCTCTTTGTTTTTTTTTAAAGATTTTATTTATTTATTTGACAGAGAGAGACACAGCGAGAGAGGGAACACAAGCAGGGAGAGTAGGAGAGGGAGAAGTGCTTCCCGTGGAGCGGGGAGCCCGATGTGGGACTCAATCCCAGGACCCTGAGATCATGACCTGAGCCGAAGACAGACGCTTAACAACTGAGCCACCCAGGCGCCCCGTCTTCCCCTTTTTTTTCTTGATTGTCCCCAAACCAAGTAGTTGCCATTAAAATTTGAATAATAGTATGTCCTTGCCACCTTTTTCTTGATTTGGGGTAGTTGGCAAAAGAGCCAGAAAAAGGTAGCCAGGACTAGAGGGCAGATTTTATCTGCCCTTGGGTCCCTGCCAGTGAGTTCTAAAGAAGCCTCAATAATCTGCTAATGCAAATCAGTGAGGAACCCACCTATTGCCTAGGTACACAGCTGCAGTTTCTTCCAGCTCACCTTTATTTAGTAAAAAAGGCTTCAAGTAATGCCTTTAGCAATCCCTTATAGTGAATCTCTAACTCTCATAGTTTTCCAATAGTTGTGAGAGATGGTGGAAAGTCAGCTTCCCTTATTGCTTGATGTGGAGATCTTCTGGACCTCAGTGCACTTGGTGCAATAAATGAGCAAAATCACTGGTTGTAGAATTGCATGCAGTAGCTGGTGCACTCCTCCATTTATGGGGCTATAAAACTGAAAGCATGCTACAGAGTACTTTTACAAATTTCTAGGGCACAGGGAAGAGAAGCCTTTAAATGAGTAATAATATCAACTGGCAAGAAAGGTGTGGCTTACCACAGAGGCCTGGATAGTTTCTCAGTGCCATTAGTTTCACTGGTGACCTGAATAGAAAGAGCTGATTTTCCTCATACTGAGACAAGAAAAATTTAAACTACTGTATATAGCAATTTAGTTTCTCTTCCTGTATTGATGTTTGTCTGCTTAACACCTCACCTCATTTGTTTCCTTCTTTGAGGGGACTAGTGCAGCTTTTCTCCATCCTGCTGCCTTCATATGTGGACAGAATCTTTTACTCAAGTTTTCACAGATCAGATCTCTTTAGCAAGTCTGCTTTCTTAGCTATCTGGTGTGTTGCTGATAATGAACTCTTGGAGGTGGAATTTGGTCTAGACTAGGAGACACATAAATCTGTGTCATCAAAGGGAGAAGGTAATTCATTACTGGCTGAAGATACTAAGTTCTCATTCCTTTTTGAAGAGAAAACCCTCATTGGTTTTTGAAGAGAAAACCAACAATGAAGAGAACTACCCATCCAAAAAATCGTCATCTCTCCCTTTCCTTCACTGGTTCATTCCAGGCAAGGAGGAGTAAAGACATACAAGGGAGGTAGAGGAAACAGGGACAGCAGAAAAATCCTCCATAGACCTATCACTCCCAAGTGTTAGGATTAGCATATGGAAATTTAGACTATAAGCTTCTAAATACTGGAAGATAAAGAAGAATTTTATGTTTGTATAATGAAAACAGGGCTTGGGATGCCTGGCTAGCTTAAGTAGGTAGAGCATGTGACTTCTGATCTTGGGGGTATAAGTTCGAGCCCCACGTTGGATGCAGATATTACTTAAAAAATAAAATCGTTTTAAAAAAAGCTTAAAAAATAGTGATTGAGTTGTCTGAACTTTAAATAAATGTTAAAATATATTTAAAATGAGTATTAATACTGTATTTATGCAAAATGGAACTAAAACTTGGAAGTTGTTATCCTTTTACACAAGAAGAAATTAGTTGGCCTGTTGTTTTCAAGCACAGTCATAAAACACATGAACTTGGGGCGCCCAGGTGGCTCAGTCGTTAAGCGTCTGCCTTCGGCTCAGGTCATGATCCTAGGGTTCTGGGATCGAGCCTGGCATCAGGCTCCCTGCTCAGTGGAGAGCCTGCTTCTCCCTCTCCCACTCTCCCTGCTTGTGTTCCCTCTCTCGCTGTGTCTCTCTCTGACAAATAAATAAATAAAAATCTTTAAAAAAATAAATAAAACACATGAACTTTACTTTGTAAAAAAAAAAAGGAACCTTCAATTTCTTCTACTCTGGAGGAAAGCTATCTTCACTTACTTCTAAATAAATTCACAAAACAGTCTGATTTGTGTTGGGAGAAATTGTTTTGAAATACAGCTAAGATTTCATTGGAAAGTTAAAAGAATAGTGTTTTTCAGCTTAGAAATTAAACAATGATTTTTTGTTTGGCAATACTTTATAAAGATTAAAATATGATAGAGATGAATGGGAAATATATATGTTTATTATCAAACTTTTCTGTAAGGAAAAAAAAACTATAACCTGTACATCAAAATGAAATTTATTTTAATTAAGGTTGTAACATATTGCACTCTGGTTTATTAGAAATACAATGCTCAGGGAAAGTGATTTTCATAGCACAGTCCAGGGTTCTTTATTTCAACAGCCAAAGGAATTATAAAATGAATAAAAAGGGAAAAGACTGAATAATCCAACATTAAATCTGTTTGTTTTGACCCAAATGATAAGAACTCTTTTTAAATGAAATCAGATCACTTGACAATCATATTGGGTCTCAAAATGTTCCTGAGAAAGTGGGGAACCCTTCCTAGACTATACAGTGCATGTGATCTCTAGGTTAGTTTGACTCAGAATGTGACTCTCATATGTTCAAAACCGGAAATCTTTTATTAGAGGAGGAATAGTTGAACATTTATCAGTTTCAAAAACAGTATTGAGCACACTATACAGAAATAATCTGTTTATTTAGAGCCACATGCAGTGTGCTCCTGAATTAAGAACAAAAGCAAATTCATCCAGTATTACTTTTATCTTACTTTTACCTCAAGAGAAATAATTAAAGGTAGTTGATTTGTTGCAAAATTTAACAAAATTGAACAAAAATTTAACAAAACCTAAATTCTGATACTACACATGATTCCTATGCTTATCTATGCAAGGGCCTTAGATATAAAGATATTGAGTGAAGAGAGTGGAAATGAGGGTCACAAACTTTTGAAATAAAAACACTTTCTGGAAAATACGTACCTGTGCAAAAAGGTCTGCATTTATTGAAGATCTACCATATATCAGGCTGTGATCTAAATGTTCGCAAGAGAATTCAGAAGTCTTTCAGACAAAATGTGATTCTTCTAAAATAACAGTTGCCTATATTAGTCAGAATGACATTTGAGCAGAATTGTGCTTTTACAACTTTTCCTCATATCTATTTGTTTTAGTACAGAGTTTTTCTTTTGGTAAGTATACCAATGAATAATTCTAGTAAAGGTAATTTGTTGTACAAATATAAAACTCTATTTGAAGGGATTTATTGCTCAACAGGTTTTCTTCATAGCAGAACGAATCGTACAAACTGTCTAACTATAATTAGATAAAGTGCCTAAATAATTTAACCAGTTGGGTAAGGGATAAGCCAAGGATTGCCGAACTGATCTACTTCTTTAATTATTGAAGATAGTGTCCCTGTACAAAATTCAGATTTCATTGTACTGAATTTTAGCATTAATAATACATAATGCTAAAGAAACCACACACTATCTTTTTTCTAAATAAGGAGTCTGTTTCAATAAGTGAGATCTGTGGTTTTATGCTGGGAGCTTTTTTGTTTGATTATTATGTTGCTGTTTGATTGTTTCTTCTCCTTATTTAAATATTTAATGAAAGTTTTATCCAGCTTGTGCTCTGAGGCTTTGAAGCAAAGGGCATAATTTAAAATATCTAAGAAGTAAATAAATGTCAGAATACTGAAAAAATATGGTATATGCAAAATATATTAAAAGCCCTGTTTTAATAATAGAATAAATTCTGCTTTTCTCTTGAGATAATGTGTAAAAAATGAGATTCAATAAGCTATAAAATCTTTTAAAAATATGGGTGTCCAATGCTAATTTTTGTATGTCTATTGCAGTGTCTTGCACAAAATAGTGCAGAATGATCAAGTATAGATCCTACTACAGATGCCTTTAATAGGGGAGCCTCGGTGGCTCAGTCCTTAAGGTCTGCCTTCGGCTCAGATCATGATCCCAGGGTCCTGGGATCTAACCCTACATCGGGCTCCCTGCTCAGCGGGAAGCCTGCTTCTCTCTCTCTCCCACTCCCCTTGCTTGTGTTCCCTCTCTCACTGTCTCTCTCTCAAATAAATAAAATCTTAAAAAAAAAGATGCCTTTAATAAAGTACTAGATACCCTTTTAATATTTTTCCATGTGTCATATAATGTTGTAAATACTGAATCATGAGGAATTTTTTTTAGATCTTTATTTATTTATTTATTTGAGAGTGTGTGAGCACAAGTGTGGGGAGGGGCTGAGGGAGAGGAGAGAGAGAATCTGAAGCAGACTCCTTGCCCTGAGATTATGATCTGAGCTAAAATCAAAAGTTGGACGCTTAACTGACTGAGCCACCCAGGGTTTGAACAAGAGGAATTTTCAAGAATAAGTAGGATAGTCAAAGTATTTTTATTACAAATAGTTCTCAAGGTTTTATTAATATCTATATATGTATTTATACTAAATATTATGATGACCATTTTACAAAGTGTAGTAAGATATTATAGAATTAGGAGGATTTGACTGTTGATAGTCTTTAAAAGCATTTTAGGAATAGTGCATGGAGAATGAGTATAGAAAAGGTTATATTTGAAAAGGAAACATTTGCTGGGACACCTGGGTGGCTCAGTCATTGAGCGTCTGCCTTCGGCTCAGGTCATGATCCCAGGGTCCTGGGATTGAGCCCCACATGGGGCTCCCTGCTCCGCGGGAAGCCTGCTTCTCCCTCTCCCACTCCCCCTGCTTGTGTTCCCTCTCTGGCTGTGTCTCTCTCTGTCAAATAAATAAATCAAATCTTTAAAAAAATAAAATTTAAAAAAATGAAACATTTGCTACTTTAAATATAACCCTTAAAGTGAGAGGGATTTGAAGATGGCAGTAATTATATATATTAATATACATATAATAAATACAAAATATACATTTTTGTTTGTTTGGTCTGAGAGTGAGAAGCAGGAAAAAACAATCAGAGATCTAAGTATAGAAAGGCACATATTGAAATGAGAGCTCCACATATTTTGAGAATTTTAAAACGTAGTCACTAAAACTGAAGAGGAACTTGAGCTAGCCTGTCAATGTTTCCTTGACTATGTATTTTATATTTGAGAAAAACTTGGGGAAACTCAAGATAGAGAGAAATCAAAGTTTATAAGATCACATTTCCTCTGAATGTAGTCCTGACATTTTCAGTCTTTAGTACTCTGGCTGAGCAATGGTTCTGTTCTTCTCTAACAGTGTTCAGTTGATTAAGATGGGATTAGTTATTCAACATAAAAATACTGATTCACTGGGGTGCCTGGGTGGCTCAGTTGGTTGAATGTCTGACTCTTGGTTTCGGCTCAGGTCATGATCTCTGGGTCCTGGGATTGAGCCCAGTGTCAGGCTCCCCACTCAGCAGGGAGTCTCCTTGAGATTGTGTGTCCCTCTGCCCTCTTGCTCACACTCTCTCTCTCTAAAATAAAGAAATAAATATTAAAAAACAAAATACTGACTCACTGCAGTTACTGAAGATTAGATTACTAGAGAATATCTTAAAAGTTAAAATTTTAGGGCCCCTGGGTGGCTTAGATGGTTAAGCGTCTGTCTTTGGTTCAGGTCATGATCCCAGGGTCCTGGGATCGAGTCCCACATCGGGCTCCCTGCTCCTTGGGAGCCTGCTTCTCCCTCTGCTTCTCTCTCTCTCTCTCTCCCTCTCTCTCTCTTCCTCTGTCTCTCATGAATAAATAAATCTTTTAAAAAAAAGTTAAAATTTTAGTCTGGCATATTTTCTTTAATTCCCTTTATTGTCTTTAGGAAATACCCACATAACTACTAAAATAATAATTACTAATGATATATTTTCCAGTCCCTTCTCAAACCCAAATCAGAGGTATTTTGAACAGCTACCTATGCAACAAGTGATCCTGTCACTAGATATTATTTAATTCTGCAGCACAAGCACTAGATTGGTACCAGATGCCATGACTGAACAATGGCATTCTGTAATGTATAACTAATATTTTTTACTTGCAGTGTATGTATGTATGTATTATGTTATTAGAATTAGACTAACTCTATGGATACTGTCCCAGACAAATTAACAAAAAATATGTAAAGAGAATTTTTCATACTTTTGTCAGGCATTGCCTAGAGACATTAGGTTCCATTCATAGATCACTCAAAATTTGTAGATGCAGATTAATAATTCTTGTTATTTCAGAGGGAAAAATGTAATTTTCTTACCTATATTTATGTACATAATCCTGTGTGGGCTCCACTAAATAAATATTTTGACCTAAAAATCTCAATAATTTTATTTTTAAATTCATGCATATAATTCTATACTTAATATTATATATATTGCAAGATGTGTATAGAATTATATTTTTAAATGAAGAGATAAAACAAAAATATAATTTTTATATTTTAATTCTGTGAATGGGTATTTTTGAACCACATGAGGTATTCTCACTCTAAATTGAACACTTCTGTTATAAATTAGGAGATAAATGCTGCAACATTAAATATATTTTAAATTTTCCTAATTATTTAAACATATTTTGCCATATTTAATTCAAAACCTTTGTATGTCCCATAATTTCTCTGAATTTTTGGCATAGAAACCACATATTTTTTTTAATACTAAATTTTTTCCTTATACTCGGAGTTGATTAGTTATCCAGGAAGATACTCATTTGGGATCTTTATATTTGAAAGAAGATGGTTGTAGGACCATTGAGGAAAGGCTAAATTCCTGAATTTTGGCTGAGTAAAACTTTCTAGAAGTATCTTCTTTCATAAATACAATACAAACTGCTATTTTACATTTAAGTGCAATTGAGTTCAGCAAGTATTTTATGGTATTTTCTTGAATTGTTTGCAGTGTTGAAGACAAAGAGATGGATATGGTTTGGTCCCTACAAGTAAGTATCTTTTAGTCTAGTGGCTGACAATTTCTATGCCAGTTTTTATAAGTTTTTCAGACAAATAGATCAGTAGATATTACTGTTTATGCAACTCTTTCGCGATCTGTCCTCACTGAACCACCTTTATTTTAACTCCACCAAATACTTAATAATTGGTCAGAAGTCCTCTATCTAAATAATCCAAGCCCTATTGCTCTTCTTAGAGCAAGGCATATTACAGTGAAGCTCCATTGCTAGAATTTAAATTCAGTCTTACACTGTGTGGAAATAATAGTCATAAACATTTCTGGTGATCTTAATTATGTTCTCTCTTAAAAATTCAAGTCAGTTCAATTTTGCTATATGACTATCCTTTAAACAGTTAAAGACTAAGTATATCTTGTTTTTTTTTTAATCCATTTCAAAATCTTACTAGCTTTACTTACCTTCAAATTATATGATACATCTTGAAATCTGAGGACTCCAAAAATGAGTCTTTCCTTATTCCTAATTTCAATTCTAAAAATTGGAGTAATAAAAACAGAGTAAATAGGGAAACCTTAAGAACGTCTCTTTTATGGGTGCCTGGCTGGCTCAGTTGGAGGAGCACGCGACTCTTGATCTCGGGGTTGTGAGTTCAAGCCTACATGTTGGGTGTAGAGATTACTAAAAAATAAATAAACTTTGAAAATAAGTCTCCTTTGTTACTAATATTAGAGGTAAGTTAGATAGCATAGTCTACCTTAAGAATCAAGTCCATCCACTGGCTGAACTCTGGTGAAATTACCTCAGCAGGCTTTGGCAAAGCAAATCTGGGGAAGGCCAACATACAGTGGCAGTTCAATATCAAATGAGACAAAAATTATAAAGTGTTTGGAACTGAATGAGAATATAGTACACACGTTGACCAGATGGCCTATTTTCAGTATTTATGAAAATGAACAACCTTCCTGCTGCCTCCAAGGTGAATTTTGGGGCAACTTTAAGAGAAGTTGAAATTGGGGGATGGGCTAGTAAGAATGTATTGTGAAACTGCAATTCAGAAAAAATGAGTAAAGCTTCTCACAGAAATAGCTGTAGTGTTGGTGCATGCTGAGAACTTTATTATATAATACAAGAGTTCAGTTAAATGGGATGTATGACAGTAGTGACTGGAAGACAGTGCTAGTTGAATTAGAGTAGAGCTGTGCTAGCTGGTAGCCTTTTAGAAAGGGGAATGGAAGAGGGGACTGTGTTTGCTGACATTTCCAACTGTGTATCTCAACACATGTGCATCTTTGGGAACTAATACAATAACACATTAATTTACTACCTGGTAAGACCAAATCCAGAACTCAGAACAGCTATGTCTGTCTTCAAAATTGGTGCATTGATATGTACTCATAATATTATTTTGACAAGTCATCTAAACAGACAATATGTTTAAAAATGTACTGTGTTAAGAAAAAGTTGCTATATATAAAATCTCTTTATAGGTGATGCTCACAAAATTACAGTCTATATGTTTATCTTTATGAACAACCCCTCCTAATCTGAAACGATAATACATATTGATAGGAATCTGGCCCTTGGGAATGAGTCAGCCCAGAGTTCTAATTTGGTCATAAACCATGTAATCTTGGAGGAGAATGTTGAGTTCCTCAGGCTTACTGCCCCTCATTTCATAGTCTGTTGTCAGAGTTGACTGCTATAATGTATATAAAGCATGTTTAGCACAGTGCCTGGTAAGCACACAGTACACGTGAAATATTTTGAAAGCTTTAGATGGTTATTGTAATGAAATCAAGGTAGAGTGCACATTAGAAAGTAGACTATAAACTGCAAGGATTTTATTTTATTGCCCTCTATCACTCACAGTACACTGCACCTCAAAACACAAAATTATAAATGATTAGAAAATAGTAAATCACATGGATTGTATTATATAATGTTAATAAAACCTAAGAAAATAGAAAAACTCAGTTTTGGGCTTTTTAAATATACACAAGTATTTTTTTGAAGTACACCAAATAAAATGGAGCCTAACAAAAATGTTGTATTTTCTTATTCTTAATACTGTGACAGCTATTTCAATACAAATAAATATAGTACAATCATAAGCTAAATAGATATAGTTAGCATTGTTTTTCTGCCCTAATAGAGATGAGTATATAAGATGAAATAAGGAAGAAAAGCCATAGAAGTTGACAGCAAATGTTTGCATATACCTTTTAAATTTTTTATTGTTAGCACTTTGGAATCCAGCTGTTACTGTATTCTGTGAAAAATCAACTTTGCTTTCTCATATAAACTAATATTCAGTAGATATCCATACATCATGCTACTATCCCTCTGAAAAAATTAGATTATAAATATACCAGCGGCTAAACCAAAGCTTATGATATTTATTCTCTTTTCACTTAGACTGCTATAGATGTGACAACTATATAAAGCCTACATATACTTAGAATTTATTCAAATTTAAAAAAAATGGAAGCTTAACATGCATGTTACCCGCTTATGCAGTTGTATTCTCTACTATAGCAGGAAAAAAATTCAAGCTGAAAAAAAGCATCTTTTCAAAGAATGTTGTGTATATGTGTACATGTATGTGTGTCTGTGTGTGGTTTTGTATATGGAATGGGAAAAGATTGATAATGCATTGATACATGGCTGCCCCATTTAAACGTTCTCCCACAATTTGCTAACATAACTCAGTATTTCCTGCACACAGACCTTTATTCCAATCAGTCATTTTCCACATTTCTTGACATCCTGCTGTGAAAAGAATATATGAACAAAGCAAAATCTCTAGTAACCATGTCTGATAAAATAGTGTCAGAAAATGCTTTCACATATTTTCTGTCTATAAAAACTGCCCATGGGCATCATATTGCTTATTAACCACTGTTATAACTAAGAAAAAAAATTATGTCATATTTCTTTTTTATCCCAGTACATTTATGTAACCCTTGGTTAGATAACCTGAGGAAGTTTTAATTCAACTCTGATTAGTCAAAGATTACAATAAAACCAGTTATCATCATATTAGTCTTGGCTTTCAGAGTAAAGTGTTTCTGATGAGAGAACACTGTCTTCATCCCTTTTTCTTCATTAGCACCAAACTCCTTCATTTATGTAAATGTTATAGAAATGCCAACATCATACTCCTGCCTTCATTCTGGATTTGTTGCCAGCCTTTTTTGTCACAGTCCCATGTAGCAGAAAACTAAGGAGAAAATATATATCAAAGTAATCAGAATATATGCATGCATGAGTATATGTGTGTATATACAACTTTTCATGAAAAACATTGGCTGCCTAAGACTTACACTTTCAGTGTTTCTCCTTCGCTTTATCAGTCATTTTTTCCCTTGGGGAATTTATTTCACTGCTCTTAATCTTACCTTTTCTTTGGTACTACCTCACATTTGTTCCTGTGTTGCACATTTAATACAGAATCCACATAGTTCACATCACAGCCATAGGTTCATCCATCTTTTCCTTTGGTCTTTTACACTCAGAAAGTTCTCCTCTTGTGTTGCTTTGTCTGAATTCATCACTTACACCATGAAGTTCTAAGAAACATGCACTAAGAACAAGAATAGGTAATTATATTCTGTCCTTGAGAAATAGCCTTTACAGTATTAGATATATTAATATTTCATGGATATACTTCAGACTGATTTTTTCATATTTGTTTAAGCAGCATAAAAAAGCAAACAAATTGGACTATAGTGGTAGAGAGGTTTTTCTTTAGAATATGACTTTTTTAAATTTGGCTTTGTTTCTTTGGGTATATGAAATTACTATGAACATTTATTCAAATTGGGTTTATTCTTTAACTGCTCGTATGTTACCCAAGCCTGGGGTATCAGGTACTATGTTAAAAAATACCTTTTTTTTGGCACAAGAATTTATTTCAAGGCTGGAACTTCTGTTTATGCATAAAACCTCTTTTTTAATTTTTATGCATTTGAGAGAGAAAGAGATAGCGCGAGAGAGCAGAAGTGGGGAGGACAGGGAGGAGAAGCAGGGAGCCCAAAGCGACAAGGGGCTAGATTCCAGGATCCTCGGGGCTCAATCCCAGGATCCTAGGATCATGACCTGAACTGAAGGCAGATGCTTAACCCACTGAGCCACCCAGGTGCCCTTGCATAAAACCTCTTTAATTTTTTCTTCCTTGTCTGTTCCAAAGAATTGCTATATCTACCCAACAACTTTGGACATATGTCACACAAGGACAGCCTGGTTCTCTGACCCATAGCCAGGTTCAATATATCCTGGGATTCATGCTCTTGGGTAGTGTGTGTGTGTGTGTGTGTGTACAAGGGGAGATTTTAAAATCTATTCACAGTGACTTCCTGGCTCTTGTACCTGGAGTAATAATCTGTCTTTTGAATGTCCTTACATTTTGATGTCTTTCAAAGTTCTAACTTTTGGCCTTAAAGTGTTGTCAATCTATATATGCTTCCTTGGTGATCTTATCCCACCAGGTCCACGTATGAAAATGTCATTTGTGTTAGTGACTCACAAATCAGTCCCTCCAAACTGCACTATTGAATGCTACATGATAAAAGCTAACTTCTGTTAAGTAACCACTGTATACTAGGCACTGTCCTAACAACTTTTATATTTTTACTCATTTAGCCCTCAAAAGAAATAGATGAGATAGGTAGTATTTTTACCTCTTTAGAAAGGGACATTTGGGCATATATGTTACATATGTGTAACCTGACAAAATTCTCAATCCCTTTTAACCTACATTTAGTTAGAAATGTTTTAGAGACAGTGTATTAAGTCAAAGAAATACCTTAAAATAGAAGTATTTCCAATACAATGGAATTTTGACATGGGATGTTTCTAAGTGTGTTCCAATATTTATGTCATATGAATGACTTCTTACTCTGTCAACGTATTACATAGACAAATCAAACAAAAGCAGGAACTTGAAACCAAAGATATTTCCATAGAGATATAGAACTCATATGTATTCCAGGTTTCATTCATTTGGTATGTGTCATTAGAGAAGCAAAATTAAGATAGTGATTCTCTTCCTTAATCCCTCCACTCAGAGATAATACTGGTGTTAACTTCCTCTGTATCTTTTCACTCTGTTTTAACATATGTTCTTATGCATACATAACACATGCACATACAAATATTTACATTATATTTAATAGCTGCATATAATTCAATGGTAGAAATATGCTCTAGTATATTCAGTTATTTAGATTTAGACTTAAATCAGTTAGTTTTTGGTGAATAACAAATAATGAATGAATTAAATAAAAATGACTTAAAATAATAGCCATTTATTATTTGGCATAGGTAAGTTAGTCATACGGTTCTGCTGATTCAGACAAGGATTGATTCACATCGGGTAGGCTTGCTCATGTATCTCTGGTGACCTGATGGGTTGTCTCTGGACTAGCTGATCTGGAACAACTTCAGGTGAAAAATGCAGCTTTGTTCCATGTGGTCTTTAATCCTTCAACATAGTACGTAGGGCTTTTTCTCATGGTTGTGACAGAGATTCAAGAGAGCAAGTGATCGATTTCAAGCAAGTTTTCAAAGGGTAGAGGATCAAGAGTGATGACAGAAACATTCAGCTGCTCTCTTGGACCTCTACTTTCATGAAGTTTGCTGCTGTCACATTAGCAAAAGCAAGCCAGATAGAAAAGCACAGACTTAGTATCCAAAGCATTGTGGGCGGGGGGAGAGAAGACCCTCCCAAAGAGAATGAAATATTGCACACATTGATGAAATAAATTCACACCAAGTTTATTTTTTATTGTTTCATGTTTTCCTAAAATAAACAATACCAAAAAGAACATCTTTTAGCTAATCATTTTTGTATTTATTGTTGGACTCAATAATTTTACTTTTAGCTCTGGAAGATCGCAGTGCTGATCATCTTTTCTGTATTGATTTTGTCAAATCACAAATGACAAATTCTAACAGATATGGAATGAACTTTAAAACAAAACAAAACAGCAAACAAAAATAGCACATTGTTGCTTGCTCTGAGTCATGAGATGTTAAGATGTTAAAAAGTACTACAAACAGGATGTGATTTTTTTTTTTTTTTTACCTGTAGCCACAGGACACCAAAAAACAGCTTCAGAAACATTAAGAATCAATGATGTGTGAAATGTTGACATTTTCAGTTTTTTGGTTCACACTGTTACATTGTTTGGAAGATGATTGCCTTCAGGATAGAATCCCCATCATTTTATGTCAAACTTGAAAAATACTAAGTTCAATAGTGGATATTGTCCTTGCAAAATATATCCAACTGCCTATTCAGACAGTCAGCACCTCTGAACTTAAAAATGCTTTTACCCTACCTTACCAAGAATTCTAACAGCTGTATATTCATATTATCTTGGAGAATTTATAAGAAAATTTGTCCTTGAGAGCATGAATGAGTAGAATAATTCAAGCACCCCCAGCTCAATATGTATAACCTTTGCTCTTTTCATTAAATCTGCTTCTGGAAATTAATAGAAACCTTGGCTGTAGATTACTTTTCACTTTCCATGGGTATGCTTTGTCATGCTACAGCATGAGCAACATGTGTATTATAAAGTATGGCTTTGATGTAGTGAAGGTTTAAAATCTCCTACAAATTAGGGGCGCCTGGGTGGCTCAGATGGTTAAGCTGAGTCTTTGGCTCAGGGCATGATCCCAGGGTCCTGGGATTGAGCCCTGCATCAGGCTCCCTGCTACGCGGGAAGCCTGCTTCTCCCCCTCCCTCTGCCACTCCCCTTGCTTGTGTTCCCTCTCTTGCTATGTCTCTCTCTGTCAAATAAATAAATAAAATCTAAAAAAAAAAATCTCCCACAAATTAAACAACAACAAAAACTCATGAGTATCTAAATAAGGTGATACATATGAAATTACTTTTTTAAAAGATTTTATTTATTTATTTGACAGAGAGAGGGAACACAAGCAGGGGGAGCGGCAGGCAGAGGGAGATGCAGGCTTCCCTCTTAGCAGGGAGCACGATGTGGGTTGATCCCAGGACCCTGGGATCATGACCTGAGCCAAACAAAGGCAGACGCTTAATGACTGAGCCACCCAGGCACCCCACTTTTTTATATATAAAGTAATAAGTAACCAAACACATGCTCCTCACAAGTAGGTGGATTTAAAACAAGAGCTAGAATAGTCCATCTCTGTTTATAGGAATCACTTGAAAGTTTTAGTCAAATTTGTCCCATAAGCATGCACTAACACGAATGTATATATATAATGTAATTAAAGGTAGATGATTCTTTATCTTTATTAGCTTTACAAAAGCAAACTGGCCAGTATATCAACAGTTTGCATGAGTTGAGTATTATTTTTTTTTACTTTTTTATAATTTTCTTATTATGTTAATCACTATATATTACATCATTAGTTTTTGATGTAGTGTTCCATGATTCATTGTGCATAACACCCAGTGCTCCATGCAGAACGTGCCCTCTTTAATACCCGTCACCAGGCTAAGCCATCCCCCTACCGTCCTCCCCTCTAGAACCCTCAGTTTGTTTCTCAGAGTCCATCGTCTCTCATGGTTCTCGTCTCCCCCTCTGACTTACTCCCCTTCATTCTTCCCCTCCTGCTATCTTCTTCTTTTTCTTTTTTCTTAACATATGTTGCATTATTTGTTTCAGAAGTACAGATCTGTGATTCATCAGTCTTACACAATTCAGAGCGCTCACCATAGCACATACCCTCCCCAGTGTCCATCATCCACCCACCCCATCCCTCCCACCCCCCACCACTCCAGCAACCCTCCGTGTGTTTCCTGAGATTAAGAATTCCTCATATCAGTGAGGTCCTATGATACATGTCTTTCTCTGATTGACTTATTTCGCTTAGCATAATACCCTTTAGTTCCATCCACATCATTACAAATGGCAAGATTTTGTTTTTTTTTCTTTTGATGGCTGCATAATATTCTATTGTGTGTATATATATATATATATATATATATGTATATATATATGTATACACACACACACACACACACACACACATATAT
>NW_027397071.1:12817942-13108718 GCF_003265705.2 Callorhinus ursinus | reverse complement strand
TATATATATATATATATATATATATATATACCACATCTTTATCTATTCATCTGTTGATGGACATCTTGGCTCTTTCCATAGTTTGGCTGTTGTGGACATTGCTGCTATACACATTGGGGTGCACATACCCCTTCAGATCACTACATTTGTATCTTTGGGGTAAATACCCAGTAGTGCAATTGCTGGGTCGTAGGGTAGCTCTATTTTCAACTTTTTGAGGAACCTCCATACTGTTTTCCAGAGTGGCTGCACCAGCTTGCATTCCCACCAACAGTGTAAGAGGGTTCCCCTTTCTCCGCATTCTTGCCAACATCTGTCGTTTCCTGACTTGTTAACTTTAGCCATTCTGACTTGTGTGAGGTGGTATCTCACTGAGGTTTTGATTTGGATTTCCCTGATGCTGAGCGATGTTGAGCACTTTTTCATGTGTCTGTTGGCCATAATGGCCAATAAACTTTCCTTTTAGTACTTTACATCCCATAAGTTTTGGTATAATTGTTTGTTTTAGTCTGTATCAAGGTCTTTTTTTTAAAGATTTATTTATTTGAGGGGCACCTGGGTGGCTCGGTTAAGCTGGTTAAGTGTCTGCCTTTAGCTCAGGTCATGATCTCTGGGTCCTGGGATCAAGCCCCACATCTGGCTCTCTGCTCAGAGGGGAGTCAGCTTCTCCCTCTCACTCTCTGTAGATATTTCTACGGTTGCTCTTGCTTTTAAATAACTTGTTGAGTAAGTACACTAGCAAATAATTTAATTTTATACCTTTTTAATATGGATAGTGTCCTTAGTCACTGTATTATTTTATTCCTAATACTAAATACATGTTTATTTTATATATACAGGATTACCTTGTTTAATAAGTATCCATAAGCATATATCTTTTTCTTTCATCTGCTTATAAACCAATATAATATCATAGGTTTTATATTCCACATAAAGTGCTGGGCATATTTGTTAAATCATGTTAATTCATTTGATGCTTACTTAACCTAGCAGTAGATGAGTGGCACTGCATAAAGCCAGAAGAAAAAACATTCTCTCTGCCACTGGATATATCAGTGATTTTTTAAAGTACAAAACAAGTTAAGTAAATTAAATTTCTCTACTTTACATGGAGATTCTCCACTTAACAATATGAATTTGCCCTTGTTTGCTTTACCATTGAATTTACCTATGCAAAAGACTCCCAATTTTTAAGTAATACTTATACTGTATAAAGTTATGAGTCTGTTTTCAAATTCAGACATTTGTCTAAAGAGATGACTGCGGTAGATAACTGCAAGGTTTTTATTAGAGACAGGAGGAGGAAGGATTGAAGATAGAGAGTTTAGTCACAATTATTGCAGATATTTCAGTGGACTGGCACTCCATGTAAATTTCAAGTTCATTAGGATCAAGTTGCAGCAGCAAACTAGGAAATACATAGAATTCCAAACAATAATCCTAGCAAAGCTGAGTAATGCTACTTAATGCCAAGCATTGACCGAAACTTTTCCAGTCATTCTGAGTAATTTTAGTATAGAATATTGTCCCATGTTACTGCTTACCAACCATAACAGTTAATTCATAGAGTGCTGCCATATGCTATCTTGTACCTGAATTAGGTACAGCATGCCCCCAAACTACCTGTTCTCATAACAGTCTTTAAAAGTTATTTTAAACTCAAACTCCTATGCACATGTTGACAAAATAATAACTGTACCCTGATGGTGAATCATGTTGGAAATTGTTTATCTCATTGAACTTAGAAAAAGATCATAAATTCTGTTCAGTAAAAGGAGAATGTTAAGAATGTGGAATCACATGCCAGGTGGATATAATAATAAATTTGACAACTAGAATTACTATAATAAAATGGATAGATTTTATTGGCAGGGCAAGACTCTTGTACAAATATATAAATCATAAATGCCAGAAAATACCTTATATATAATGATATGCATGTAAATTTCTCAAAGCATTTCATTGTCTTCCATGATCTTGTGTAGTACTCACAAATGTTAAATTAATTGTTTTAAGTCAGACTTTTAATGAAATTACAGTGTTATGTATCCTTATCTAAGAATACTCAGTCTATGAGTAATCAAAGAATAGCTATGAAATTCCTTGTATAAAATTGGCCAGTGAAGACAAAGCTTATCTTTCATCTATAATTATGTTATTGAGTATTTGAGAGCTCTCTGGGCTTTTATTTTTGTTTTAAAACTTTCCCCTAGGAAATGGGTTAGATCTAGAGAATCAGATCTAAAGTGGTATCTTTTTTGAGCAGTGGAAAGGTTAATCTTGGGTTTTAGTTCAGCTCTGGCATGTAAAGAGCTTGGAAGTAGCCACTCAAGATTTTACAAGAAGACAAATTTGGACGGTTTGAAAATCCTTGATTTACCTTGGATCTGTCAGAGAACTGATGTTTCAGGGAACACTGCAACCCATGAATATGTAGACATAGTAGCATCCAGAGAATCCCAAATGAACGTACTTACCTAGAGCAGAAGCCCCTGAAGCCATCAAGTGAGACGAATATTTAAATGGTATTTTGATGAGTTACTGGTGGCTAGGGAATCACCTGGTGATCACAGTCTTAGAGGGGTATCTACACTTTCATTGGCTTATTACCTTCAGGAGCCCCATCAGGTTCTCGTGAGGATCCAAGAAGTAGCCCCTTACAACACTGGCGGGGGGAGCAGAGTAATCATCATGTGATATACCCAGAGCCTTTGTCATCACCAAGATTTTGTCTCCACTCCTGCTAGCCTTGATCTTTCACCTAAGTGGGATGGGGAGTAGGGCATAATCAACTAGTCTAGGGCTACAAAGAAAGTGTGTATGTATATGTATATGTATATGTATATGTATATGTATATGTATTTATACATGGGTTAGTATACCACACTTATTTTCTTGCTTTGTCATTTGAGAAAACCTAGAATCAAAGATTTCAGTAGCAACAAGCACACATCGTTTCCAAATCTTAGCAGCCTGGAAAGGGAGGAAAGAGCAGGTGGGTAAAAAAAATCATTAAAAAAAAAAAATTCAATGGAAAAAAAACTTGCGAAGATCAGTGTCTCAAGACACAGGTACTAACTAACATTTAATCAGAAATTTTTAGAATGTTTACTCTCTCCCACATATTACTACAGTACTAATATAACTACAGTAAAATAGCTGGGAAAGAGCTTCAAGAAAAGGCTTGTCAGAGCAAAGTACTTAGGGAAGTACAAAGTCAAGAAAGGAGACAAAAATGAGGACACTAGAGAAATTTGAAACCTCAGGCCCTTACAGCTCTACCAAATATTAAAGCCTGTTTCCTAATCCAGATTACATAATCCTTACACTGAAGGCCTATTTACCTTAGTGTATTTTATCGTACTGTTGTCTGTTTGTCTTTTAATTACATGGTATTGCAGAAAACAAGGATAAAACACAGTGTGAAAAAACAAAGCATTCATCGGAACATTGACTCAAATGTAATACAGATTTAGGAAACAAACTGATTAGTATGTTAAGATCTCTAATGGAAAAAGTAGACAATAACATGCAAGGGCAGAACTGTAGTGTAAGAAGGGAAATGAAAACTCTATAAAGAGGAAATGCTAGAAATAAAAAATAATGTAACAGAAATGAAGAATACCTTCAGTGGACTCATTTGTAGATTAACACAGTCAAGGAAAGAAATGAAATGAAAGGGGAGTTTTACTACTAGTCCCATTGCCAGCAATGGATAAAAAAGGAATACTATGAAAAATTTTGTAGTTATAAATTGATAAAACTTAGATGAAATTATAAATATATATAGATCATATATGTATAATATATATGAGATAATATATATACACATATACAGTTTTGAATCAGTAATTGATAAGCTTCCAAAAAAGAAAATACCAGGTGTAGCAGGCCCAGATGATATCACTGGTGAATTCTCCCAAATATTTAAAGGAAAAATAATTTCAGTTCTCCATTATCTCTTCCATTAAATAGAAGAAGGAAAAGAACTTAGCATCTTATTCTTTGAGGTTAGCATTCTAATATAAAAGCAGATAAAAAGATTACCAGAAAGGAAAACTGTAGACCAGTATCTTTCATGAATATAGACACAGAAATCTTCAGCAGAATGTTAGCAAATCAAATCCAACAATGCATAAAATAAATTATACATCACAATCAAATGTATCCATATTTTGAAGGTCTATTCAAAATTTGAAAATCAATCAGTGCAATCCACCATATCAAATAACTAAAAAAAAAGTTCTGTGATCATATCAAGTGATGCAGAAAAAGTATTTGACAACAAACAAAAACACCTATTCATTAGTAAAGAAAAAAAAATTTAAAGATTTTTATTTATTTACTGAGAGAGAGAGAGAATGGTAGAGAGAGAGCATGAGAAGGAGGAAGGTCAGAGGGAGAAGCAGACTCCCCGCTGAGGAGGGAGCCCGATGCGGGACTCGATCCCGGGACTCCAGGATCATGACCTGAGCCGAAGGCAGTCGCTTAACCAACTGAGCCACCCAGGCGCCCCAGAAAAAAAATTTAAATAAGAAAAAAATCTCTTATCAACTGGGAATAGAAAGGAGATTTTTAACTTCATGAAAAACGTCTACAAAATCTACAGCCTAAGATCATACTTACTGGTGAGACACTGGACACTTCAGAAGACAATTTGTCATTTTTTTTTTCAAAGCTGAAATAGTCTTACCATATGATCCTACATTTTGATCCCTAAGTATTAAACAACTGTTTGAAACCTCATGCATAAGCAGGCTTCTCTCTTTGGCAAGGTTGGTTACAGATAAGGAAGGGGAGGCACCTAGACGATCCATACAGCAATATATTAGAATTGGAGACATCTGTGTGAGTTCCTGTATATTAATATAGATACAAATATTTACATATAGAAATATTGATAGATATGTATCTATACATAGGTTAGTATACCACACTTATTTTCTTGCTTTGTCAGTTGAGAAAACTTAGAATCAAAGATTTCAGTAGCAACAAGCACACATCATTTCCAAATCTTAGTTTCTAATACCATTTTTCAATAAAAAGGACCACTCCTGCTAGCCTTGATTAATGAAATGATTAATTGTAGGACCAGGATATGAAATATACTTGATGATCCTGAAGCAGTGCACAGTGCCAGAAAGCAAAGAAGTGCTCAAAAGCAAATACACAAAGAAAACTATCTCAGACAATTCACCTGTGCATGACTTCCCAATAATTTATGAAGATACTCCACCCTTAAGAAAGTGAAGCATAACTCCTCACTTTTCAAATGTGAATTTTGCATAGTGACATAAAACAATATGCCCATGCATTTATAGCTGAATGTTGCCTGAAATAGGATGGACCCAGCTGGTGTGTTTTAACTTTGGAGGTTTAGTTCTATATGATTTACATCCTAGGACCAGCAAGCTACCCTGGCATGTTCTTCCCATAGAAATAGCTGAAGCGCAGGAGATCAAGTAGAACCACAGAAGGCCTGTAAAGTGTCACACTGTCACTTAAAACTCATGCTGTTGGTTTAAGTAAGCCTCATGATGGAATTCAAATAAGAAGTGGGAAAAGAGAACCCTTGGTGAGAAGATGTTTAAAGTTAACATTCCTGAAGATGTGTCCATGAAGTGGCGAGATGAAATGGGCCAACAATACAGAGCTATGGGTAAAAACTAATTATATACTATTTCCCTCTTGTAATAAATAATAAGAAAACAAGTCAACACATAAGCAAATTTAGATATTGGCTAACATGGATCCAAAAAAACGGGGATCCCTGAGAAAAGGAAACATATTATGAGCCTCACGATCATCATTGGTGTTTGCTAAGAGGCACATCCCCAATAGAACTTGAACAGGAGAAAACAAGCCCCACAGAATGGTCTCTGTGAACTGAGGGGATAGGGATTACAGTTTAGTAAAGCCAAGGCAACTGGAATTTGTTGAGCAGAGCAGGAAATAGAAGGGATCTAGGGAGACAGTTTCAGAAATCTGTACAAGGTTCCTGTCACTCTATCAAGGGATAGTGAACTGTGCATGCACATGAGGCTGGGCAAGGAATTACTGGGGAGCTGTATACTATTAGCTATATGCTGTAAGTTGTGATATAGTGGTTGAAAAAAATCTTAAGAACCTTTACACACACACATGCACACACACACGCTCTGTCTCCGTAGGTCTACATGTATTAACATTAATTCTACCAGACATTTAAGGAAAACATCAGACCAATCCTGTTAAAACTCTATCAGATAATAGATGAGAAAGGAACATTTCTCAACTTCTCTTATGAGCACTTTGCTTATATAATAATCAAACAGACAAAAGTACAAGAAAAAGCTACAGATCGATAAGCCTCAGGAGCACTGACCCAAAAATCTTTAACAGTGGATTAGTCAGAATGAATCCAGGAACAGAGAAAAATCATCCTAGTTTAGGACCAAGTGGAGTTTATCCCAGTAATGCAAGGCTGGTATAAAATTGAGAAGCAAGCAATGTTATTCATCACATTAACAGAGTAAAAGAGGCCAAGCATAAGATCACCTGAATAGATGCAGAAAAATTATTTGAATAATCCAGCATCCATTCATGTATGATTCTTCCTTTTTTTGTTTTTTGAAGATCTCACTGCTTTTACAAGAGCATCTTATTAATTACATTTGTTATCAAACCCCTACCTGATCATATGTAATTATTTATAGTCTTTATAATACTTTTACTGTAATGTTGAGTATTTTTTATGTTTCATGCCCTTTAATTTTTGCTTCCTAGAAGCCTTTTTATACTCGAATTCTAACTTACTCTAATTATTTGTTGGAAGTCTTAATATTGTTTATAAACACCTTTTACATACACTGTATTCCACATACTTTCTTCTGGTTCATATCTTTTCTTTTTTGTTCTCAATTTCATTGTAGTTAGTCTATGTGTGTGTGGTGTGTGTACTACCATTTTGTTTTTTAGATAGTCATTTGTTATTGAATACTGCTAATGAATTTAAAAAGTTTACTATTTCTGACCAATTTCCAAAAAGTATTTCTATAAGCACTTGTCAGATATCTATTTTGTTTTCTATGTGGATTGAAAATTTACATTTACTCTTTAATCTGAGAATACAGATAATTTAGTTTTGTAACAGTGAACAGTAAACATTCCTAAAATTAAACCCAACCAGGTTATTATGTATTATCTCTCTGAAGTCCACTTGTTCTTATTTGGTTTAGAATTTTCCTGTATATATTATTGAGTAATATTAGAAAATGATCTTAATTTCTCTTAATCTTTCTTTTTTTGGTTTTGTTATCAAGACTCCATTGGCTCAAAATTTATAGGAAACTGATCCTCTTTTTTTAGTCTGGAAAAAAGACATGTAATTTGGAAGTAATCTGGTTTCTGAGGGTTTTTGCACAAGATCTTAGACAAACAACCTGTTTGGCATCATGTTTGAGAATATTTAGCTTTTTAAATATTTTGCATAGTTAGATTGCTCATTTTACAACATTTTCAAATCAATTTTATAACATTATGTTACCATAAATATGTATTTGTTATTTCTAACAATATTTTGTGAGAATGTGTGTTGTATTCTTATTATTTTAACTTCTTTGTTTCATTTAATATTTAACATTTCATTTAACATTTAACATCTTTGTTTCATTAATTTCTGTTATGTAAATTATATGCTTACTGATATTTTTGATGTACTTGACCAATCTAAGGAAATATGTTAAAAATTTAAAGTTGTTGGAATTGCCAGTTTATTCTTGAAGCATTACCACATTTTGCTACATATATTTAATGATTTAATATTGAGTATGCATATTTAAGTATTTCTTATTTTTCTTTTGAATTGGAGCTTTATGAATAGGTTGTGACCACTTTTATCTTTTTTAAAGAAATTGTATGTATTTGAGAGAGAGAGAGCGAGTGAGCGTGGATGCAGGATCGGGGGGAGGGGCAGAGGGAGAGAGAAAAGCAGACTCCCTGTTAAGCAGGAAGCCCTACTGAGGCTGGATCCCAGGACACTGATATCATGACCTGAGCTGAAGGCAGATGCTTAACTGACTGAGCCACCCAGGCCCCCAATCTCTAATAATATATATATATATTTTTTAAAGATTTTATTTATTTGACAGAGAGAGACAGCGAGAGAGGGAACACAGGCAGGGGGAGTGGGAGAGGGAGAAGCAGGCTTCCCGCGGAGCAGGGAGCCCGATGCGGGGCCCGATCCCAAGACCCTGAGATCATGACCTGAGCCGAAGGCAGTCGCTTAACCAACTGAGCCACCCAGGCGCCCCTCTAATAATATTTTTGCCTTAAATTTTTTGTCTGCTATTATTATGGCCCTACCAGCATTCTAGTTGAGAACATATGTCTGGCATATTGTTTTGATTATTTTATTTGTTTGTAACCCTATGTTATTGTGCTCATTAGTAATTATTTTAATTGACTTTTTTTATACTTTTTTTCTCCTGTGCATTCTATCTCACAATTTCTCTCTTCTTTTGCTTTATTATTTATTTATTTAAAGTAATTTTATTTCTTTGGGAGAGACACAGAGTGAGAGAGAGAGAGCACAAGCAGGGTGAGGGGCAGAGAGAGAAGCAGACACCCGTATGAGCGGAGAGCCCAATGTGGGGCTCGATCCCGACACTCTGGGATCATGACCTGAGCCGAAGGCAGATGCTTAACCGACAGGCAGAGCCACCCAGGCACCCCTGCTTTATATTTCAATGTATTGATTTTTTACTTCTATCCATTACTTCTCTCAACTGCCTTGGAAGTTATACACCCCAATGTAAGTAATTTTAGTGGTGATCATGGAATATAACTAATCTAACCCAAATCTCTCAACTTGTAAAAAAATAACTTAAAATAGTTCATGGAATTAAATATAAAACATAAAACTATAAAACTTACAGAAAGAATACATAAAATCTTTGGCATCTATGATTAAGTAAATTCAGAGACCAAACACCAAAGCACCAATTTTAAACAAGAAGAGAAAAAGATAAATTGGATATTATAGTATTACAAAATTTGTTCTACAAAAGACACTGAAAGGGATGAAAAGACAGTCTACAGAGAGGGAGGAAATATTTTCAAATCAGATATCTAGTAAAGAACTAGTGTCTAGAACACATAAAGGACACTAAAAACTCAAGAGTAAAAAATAATCTTACTAGAAAGTGGGAATGTGTGTATAGATATGTATACATAAACACACATATTTGTGTCTAGTGTATGGTTTTTTTTTATTAACATATAATATATTATTGTTTCAGGGGTACAGGTCTGTGATTCATCAGTCTTACACAATTCACAGTGCTCACCATAGCACAAACCCTCCCCAATGTCCCATCACGAGCCACCCCATCCCTCCCACCCCCCCACCACTCCAGCAACCCTCAGTTTGTTTCCTGAGATTAAGAGTCTCTTATGGTTTGTATCCCTCTCTGGTTTCATCTTGTTTCATTTTTCCCTCCCTTCACTTGTGATCCTCTGTCTTGTTTCTCAAATTCCTCCGATCAGTGAAATCATACGATACTTGTCTTTCTCTGTTGATTTATTTCACATAGCATAATGCCCTCTAGTTCCATCCAAGTCGTTGCAAATGGCAAGATTTCATATTTTTTGATGGTTGCATAACATTTCATTGTATATATATACCACATCTTCTTTATCCATTCATCTGTTGATGGACATTTAGGCTCTTTCTATAGTTTGGCTATTGTGGACATTGCTGTTATAAAGATTGGGGTGCATGTGGCCCTTCGGATCACTACATTTGCATCTTTGGGGTAAATACCCAGTAGTGCAATTGCCGGGTATTCAACTTTTTGAGGAACCTGCGTACTTTTCCAGAGTGGCTGCACCAGCTTGCATTCCCACCAACAGTGTAGGAGGGTTCCCCTTTCTCCGCTTCCTCACCAACATCTGTGTTTCCTGACTTGTTCATTTTAGCCATTCTGACTGGCGTGAGGTGGTATCTCATTGAGGTTTTGATTCGGATTTCCCTGATGCCGAGTGATGTTGAGCACTTTTTCATATGTCTGTTGGCCATTTGGATGTCTTCTTTGCAGAAATGTCTGTTCATGTCTTCTGCCCATTTCTTGATTGGATCATTTGTTCTTTGCATGTTGAGTTTGATAAGTTCTTTATAGATCTTGGGACTAGCCCTTTATCTGATATATCATTTGCAAATATCTTCTCCCATTCTGTCAGCTGTCTTTTGGTTTTGCTGACTGTTCCTTTGCTGTGCAAAAGCTTTTTATCTTGATGAAGTCCCAATAGTTCATTTTTGCCCTGGCTTCCCTTGCCTTTGGAAATATTTCTAGGAAGAAGTTGCTGCAGCTGAGGTCTAAGAGATTGCTGCCTGTGTTCTCCTCAAGGATTTTGATGTATTCCTGTCTTACATTTAAGTCATCCATTTTGAGTCTATTTTTGTGTGTGGTATAAGGAAATGGTCTGGTTTCTTTTTTTGTTTAAGATTTTATTTATTCATTAGAGAGAGAGACAGAGCACAAGGAGGGGGAAAGGCAGAGGGAGAGGGAGAAAGCCGACTCCCCGCTGAGCTGGAAGCCAGACATGGGGCTCGATCCCTGGACCTGACCTGAGCCAAAGGCAGACGCTTAACCATCTGAGCCACCCAGGCACCCAGGAAATGGTCCAGTTTCATTCTTCTGCATGTGGCTGTCCAATTTTCCCAACACCATTTGTTGAAGAGACTGTCTTTTTTCCATTGGACATTCTTTCCTGCTTTGTCAAAGATTAGTTGACCATAGAGTAGAGGGTCCATTTCTGGGCTCTCTATTCTGGTCCATTGATCTATGTGTCTGTTTTTGTGCCAGTACCATACTGTCTTGATGATGACAGCTTTGTAATAGGGCTTGAAGTCTGGAATTGTGGTGCCACCAGCTTTGCTTTTCTTTTTCAACATTCTTCTGGGTATTTAGGGTTCTTTCTGGTTCCATACAAATTTTAGGATTATTTGTTCCATTTCTTTGAAAAAAGTGGATGGTATTTTGATAGGGATTGCATTAAATATGTAGATTACTCTTGGTAGCATAGACAATTTCATAGTACTTGTTCTTCTAATCCATGATCATGGAACGTTTTTCCATTTCTTTCATGAGAATTCTGTAGTTTTCTGCCCACAGATTCTTTACCTCTTTGGTTAGATTTATTCCTAGGGATCTTATGATTTTGGGTGCAATTGTAAATGGGATCAACTCCTTAATTTCTCTTTCTTCTGTCTTGTTGTTCGTGTATAGAAATGCAACTGATTTCTGTGCATTGATTTTATATCCTGGCACTTTACTGGATTCCTGTATGAGTTCTAGCAGTTTTGGGGTGGAGTCTTTTGGTTTTCCACATAAAGTATGTTATCATCTGCAAAAAGGGAGAGTTTCACTTCTTCTTTGCCTATTCAGATGCCTTTTATTTTTGTTTTCTGATTGCTGAGGCTAAGACTTCTAGTACTGTGTTGAATAACAGTGGTGGTAGTGGACATCCCTGTCGTGTTCCTGATCTTAGGGGAAAAGCTCTCAGTTTTCCCCATTGAATATGATATTCACTGTGGGTTTTTCATAGATGGCTTTTATGATATTGAGGTATGTACCCTCTATCCCTACACTGTGAAGAGTTTTGATCACGAAAGGATGCTGTTCTTTGTCAAATGCTTTTTCTGTGTCTATTGAGAGGATTTCGATGGTTCTTGTTCTTTCTTTTATTAAGGTATTGTATCACATTGATTGATTTGCAGTTGTTGAACCGACCTTGCAGCCCAGGAATAAATCTCACTTGGTCGTGGTGAATTATCCTTTTAATGTACTGTTAGATCCTATTGGCTAGTATTTTGGTGAGAATTTTTTCTCCATGTTCATCAGGGATATTGGTCTGTAATTCTCCTTTTTGATGGTGTCTTCATCTGATTTTGGGATCAAGGTAATGCTGGACTCATTAAACGAGTTTGGAAGTTTTCCTTCTGTTTCTATTTTTTTTGAACCATTTCAGAAGAATAGTTATTAATTCTTCTTTAAATGTTTGTCAGAATTCCCCTTGGAAGCCATCTGGCCCTGGGCTCTTGTTTGTTTTGATTACTGCTTCATTTTCCTTAGTGGTTATAGGTCTGTTCAGGTTTTCTATTTCTTCCTAGTTCAGTTTTGGTAGTTTATACATCTCTAGGAATGCATCCATTTCTTCCAGATTATCTTATTTGCTGGCATATATAGTTGCTCATATACGTTCTTATACTTGTTTGTATCTCTTTGGTGTTGGTTGTGATCTCTCCTCTTTCATTCATTATTTTATTTATTTGGGTCTTTTCCCTTTTCTTTTTGATAAGTCTGGCCAGGGGGTTATCAATCTTATTAAATCTTTCAAAGAATCAGGCCCTCGTTCATTTATCTGTTCTGTTCTTCTGGTTTCTATTTCATTGATTTCTGCTCTGATCTTTATGATTTCTCTTCTCCTGCTGGGTTTAGGCTTTATTTGCTGTTCTTTCTCCAGCTTCTTTAGGTGTTAGGTTAGGTTGTGTATTTGAGACCTTTCTTGTTTCTTGAGATAGGCTTGTATAGCTATATACTTTCCTCTGAGGATTGTCTTTGCTGCATCCCAAAGATTTTGAACAGTTGTGTTTTCATTTTCATTGGTTTCCATGAATTTTTTTAATTCTTCTTTAATTTCCTGGTTGACCCATTCATTCTTTAGTAGGATGCCCTTTAGCCTCCATGTATTTGCGTTCTTTCCAACTTTCCTCTTGTGATTGAATTCTAGTTTCAAAGCATTGTGGTCTGAAAATATGCAGGGAATGTTCCCAATGTTTTGGTACCAGTTGAGACCTGATTTGTGACCCAGGATGTGATCTATTCTGGAGAATGTTCCATGTGCACTCAAGAATAATGTGTATTCTGTTGCTATTGGATGGAATGTTCTGAATATATTTGTGAAGTCCATCTGTTCCAGTATGTCATTTAAAGCCTTTATTTCCTTGTTGATCTTTTGCTTAGATGATCTGTCCATTTCAGTGAGGGGGGTGTGGAAGTCCCCTACTATTATTGTATTATTGTCGATGTTTTTCTTTGATTTTGTTATTTATAGGTTTTTTACATTTTAAAAATTTATCCCTAAATATTCATATTTGTTGATGCTGTTTTAAACAGTGTTATTTTAAATTTCAAGTCTCAGTGGTTTGTTGCCAGTATATCGGCATTCAGTTGGTATGCAATTGATTATTCACTTTTGGTTTTGGCTCTTGCAGACTTCATATACTCAGTCGTTAGGTCTGGTAGGTTTTTGATATTCTATCCTATTTTCCTCATATGTTGCATAATCTGCAAATAAAGATTTTCATTTCTTCATTTCAGATCTTAAAGCCTGTTATTTCTTTTCTTGGTTATGTACTTGCTAGAACCTCTAATAAAATGCAGAATAGAGGTGCTGGAAAGGAACACCCTTGTTTTGATTCTGATGTTAGGCAGAAAATATTCTATTATTCATCCTTAAGTGTGTTTTTACCTGCAGGCCTTTCATAGGTGACATTTATCAGGTTAGGTAGTGATCTTCAAATATTATTTTGCTGAGACTTTTATAAAGAATGAATGTTGGATACTGTGGAATGCTTATTTATATATATGGAGATAAATAAATAATTTTTCTCTTTTAGATTCCTATATGGTGAATTAGTGTAATTTTCTAGTGTTAAAACACTCTCACACTATTGGAATAAACGCAGCTTACTCGTGATGTAGTATCATTTTTTAAAATATTCTGCTATGGGATTTATTAACATATTTAGAATTTTACATGTAACTTTATTTGAAATACTGATCTATATTTTTTTCCTTGTGCTGTCATTTCTGGCTTTAGTATCAGATTATTACTGGCCTTGTAGAAAGAATGTGAAAATATTGCTTCATTTTCAATATTCTGGAAACTTTAGGTGAATTATTATTTGTTCTTAAAATTTTTGACAGAATTCTTCAGCATAACCAGCTGGGCCTAGAGTTTTCTTAGTGGGAAGGGTTTTAACTAATAATTTAACTTCTTTAATGAGTGTAATCTGTTCAGATGATATGTTTCTTGTGTCTCTCAAGAAGTTGATTCATTTTAGTTTTTGGTTGTCAATTTTTTTGCATGAAAAATTTGTAGCATTCCCTTTTTGGCATTTTTTGTATCTGTGGATAAGTAGTGGTTTCACTTTCATCATTTCCCATGTTGGTAATTTGTGCCTTCTCTCTCTTTTTTTTTTTCTCATTAGTTTATATAGAGGTTTTTGAATTCTGATCCTATGAAAAATTATATATATTTTTAAATTAAATATAATTGATTACAGTATCTTATTAGTTTCAGGTGTTCATAATAGTGATTTGTTATTTTTACACACTATGAAATAATGATCATGACAATTCTAGTTACCATCTGTCACCACCTGAAGTTATTATATTATTGACTGTGTTCCATATGCTGTACATTATATCCCCATGACTTACTTATTTTATACCTGTAAGTTTGTACCTCCTAATCCTCTTCACCTATTTCGTCTTCTGCTCCTCCAACCCCTCTCCACTCTGGTAGCAAACAGTTTTTGGTATCTCTGAGTCTGTTTCATTTTGTTTATTCATTGTTTTTATTTTTCACATTCCACATATAAGTGATGTCATATGGTCTTTTCTTTGTCATTTGTCTTTCTCTGCCTGTCTTATTTCACTCAGCAGAACACCTTCTGGGTCTGTCCATGTTGTTGCAGATGTCAATATCTCATTCTTTTTTATGGCTAAGTAATATTCCAGTGTGTGTGTGTGTGTGTGTGTGTGTGTGTGTGTGTGTGTGTGTACGTACCACTTCTTCTTTAATCATTTATCTATTGATGAACACTTACGTTGCTTCCATATGTTGGCTATTGTAAATAATGCTGCAGTGAACAGAGGGGTGTACTGATGTTTTCATTTTCTTGAGATAAATACCCAGAAGTGAAATAGCTGGATCATATGGCAGTTCTATTTTTAATTTTTTGAGGAACCTCCATACTGTTTTCCACAGCAGCTGTACTAGTTTACATTCCCACCAACAGTACATGAGGGTTTCTTTTTCTTCACATCTTCTCCCACACTTATTTCTTGTCTTTTTGATAACAGCCAGTCTGACATGTGTCAGGTTTGTTTTTGTTGTTGTTGTTTTGTTTTGTTGGTGCAGCTGTAAGTGGGATCGTTTTCTTAATTTCCCTTTCTGATAGTTCATTATTAGTGTATAAGGACACAGCCAATTTCTGTATGTTAATTTTGTATCCTGCAACTTTTTTTAAAAAAAAATTTATTTATTTGTCAGAGAAAGAGCACAAGCAGGGGAGCTGCAGGCAGAGGGAGAAGCAGGCTCCCCACTCAGCAGAGAGCCCGATGTGGGGCTTGATCCCAGGATCCTGGGATCATGACCCGAGCCAAAGGTAGACACTTAACCGACTGAGCCACCCAGGTGTCTCTGTATCCTGCAACTTTAATGAATTCATTTATTCTAATAGTTTTTTGGTGAAGTCATTAGGGTTTTGTATATATAGCACCTTGTCCTCTGCAAATAGTGACATTTTTACTTCTTTCTTTCCAATTCGGATGCTTTTTCTTTCTTTTTCCTGTAATTGCTGTGACTAGAATTTTGACTACTTTGTTGAATAAAAGTGGTGAAAGTGTACATCCTTGTCTTATTCCTGATCAGAAATCACCTTTTGATTTCATTGATTTTTCTATTACTTCTATTACATCTGATTTCATTTTCTTCTTTCTTAGAACATAACGTTTTCTGTAGGGAAGGTCTGATGGTGATGATATCTTCAGCTTTGTGTGTTAGAAAAAGTCTTTACTTCACCTTCCCTTTTGAAATAAATTTTTGCTGGGAACAGATTTCTACATTGACTTTTTTCCCCCCCAGTACTTTATATATATTGTTCAACTGTCATACTGCTTACATTTTTCTTTTCCTGACAGGAAATCTACTGTCAGCCTTATTACCTGTGTATAAGGTGTCTTTTTTTTTTTTCTCCCCTAAGTGCTTTCAAAATGTTTTTATCACTGGATTTAAGCAAGTTGACTAGATAGGCCTTGATATAATTTCCTCTTCCTCCTACTCCTTCTTTTGTATGTGCTTTTGGTCCCTTGTAAACTTTTGAATCTCTAATTTCATGGTTTTCATCAAATTTAGAAATCTTTTTCTTTCGAGTTTCCCCTCTCCTCTTCTTTGAGATTTAAAAGGACACATATGTTAGACTTTTTAAATTGTCCTATAGCTTTCTTCTTCCATGTTTGTCATTATTTTAAAAAATTCATCTTTCTCTCGGTTTCATTTTGTGTATTTTTTTATTATTATGTCTTCAATTTCACTAATCTTTCCTTCTGAAGTGACTAATTTGTCAGTAATCCTGCCCAGTGTATTTTATCATCACAGACATTGAGTTGTCATTATTAGAATTTAAGTCTTTTTAATTTTCTTTCTTTTGGAACACCTGAAATGGAATATAAAAACAATTTTAACATCCTGGTCTGATAATTTTAATTCTGGATACTTTAACTGATGAGTTTTTCTTATGTTATGGATCGTATGTTCCTGATTTTTTGCATACCTTGTAATATTTGATTCAGTGCCAGACATTGTAGGGTTTTTTTTGTTTTTGGTTTGTTTTGTTTGAATCTAGGTATTTTTCTTTCCTTTTTTTTTAAGATGTTATTTATTTATTTGACAGAGAGAGCAAGAGAGAGCAGGCAGAGGGAGAGGGAGAAGCAGGTCCCTACTGAGCAGGAAGACTGATGGGGGGCTCCATTGCAGGCCCCTGAGATCGTGACCCAAGCCAAAGGCAGACGCCACCCAGGCTCCCATATTTTTATTTTCTTATAAACATTCTTAATCTTTATCTTGAGATGTAATTGAGCCACTTAGAAATAGTTTAATCCTGTGGGTCTTATTTTTAAAATTTATTGGGCCATACTAAAATAATGCTCAATCTAGAATTCATTACTCTATAATACAGAGGCCAGACCTTCTGTGAACTCTACCCAATGTCTTGTAAATTTTGAGTTTTTCCAGTCTGGCTAGTGTGAATAGTCACTATTCTGAGCCTTATGTAAATTTTGATGAGTACTACATTTGAACAGTACTATATCTGATCCATTTAGATGCCTCTCTACTTGGCCCCAAGTAGTTTTCTCATATATATGTGTTGATACATATTTAGTTGAATTCTTGAGGGTACCCTCTGCAGATCTCCCGAATTTACTTGCTGTGCACCCCTTTATTCTCCACTATTCTGTCTTGCAATCAGTAGCAACCTTGATCTGCCTGGATACTCAATTCTTTATCCTCAACTTAAGGAGTCTTCCAGGCTTGTGTGGCTTTACCATCTCTGGGTCATCCTGGAAACTCTTCTGATGCATTAAGTTGATAGGGCTCAATACATTGTTTCATATCCCCTCAAACTCACTTTCCTTTATTGTTTCAAATTCAGTGTCCCAGAAATTGCTGTTGCACTTATTTTTCCATTTTTGGTTGTTGACTAAAATGAGAGGGTAAATATGGCCCCTTTTACTTCATTCTCACCAGAAATAGAAGTTTTCCACCAAAGGAATTTCTAAAAGGCATATTTCTTATATTAAAGAAAGAATGGTGAAGTAATTCTGTTTTTGGTCAGAATGAAGTAGTTTCAGTGGATATAAAACTCTATGTTGACATCCATATCTAATAACATGCCAAAAATATTATTTCAATTTAAATTGCTTTTCATTCTCATGCTGCTCTTGTAAAGTAAGCTGTTAGTTTGTTATTCTTTAAGTAATCTACCTCCTCTCCTTGGCTGCTTTTACAATATTCCATTACCTAAATATTCTGATTTTGATTTTATTGGTCTAATTTGTAGTCCTTTGAATTTATGCTATTTAGTGTTTCTAAATAAAGTCTTTGGGAGAGTTGTAGAAAATTACAGTATCTTTGTGAGGACTGAAAAAAATGGCACTAATATTTGGCAAGGGAAAAACAATGTAACAACAGCAATATTATTTGAGTGTGGATAGAAAAAAAAAATTAATGTCCCATCCTCTTCCCTACCAGTGGGGAAAAGGTGTAAATGAAGAAAGGCATTGAAAAGAAAGAATGAACTAAAAGAGAGTATAATATATCTGGCCTGCCCCTAAGGAGGGTTAAGGTTCTTTCTTCTCCTTTCAATGAAGTCTCTGTATTGCCTTTGATATTAAATCATAGTTGCCTTTTAATAAAAGTTTTATATTAAATTCTCTCTCTGCTGAGCACTTTTTAAATGACAAAAGCAAATTGCAGCATATACTCTCTAGATAGGTGATGTCTTTATTTGGGGAAAAAAAGTAATTTTTGTAATAATGGTTGTCTAGCCACTGTTCACCAGGTTAAAACAGAAAAGCTTTACAGTGCGCTTTATCTTACTGCTTAGGGCTGCCTAGTTTCTTTTATGGCAGCTCTTGGGTCTTAATTATCTCTGAAGTCCTCAAAACCCCTAGTACAAATTATAGCCCATTTTGAGTGCTTATGTATATTTGTTACAAGATTGGACAAATGAAGCATGCTTTGGCTTAGACCTGAAAAATGAAAGATAAATATTCAAAATAAAAGCATTTCTATGTCCAAGTTTTCAAAGGCAAATCAGGAAAGGAGTTAGGGGACCACTAAAATTTATTCCCATTGTACTAGTTAACTTCAGGTATTATTCCTCACATTGATGGAGTACTTTGGGAAAACCTAACTTTTTAGGAAATGTTCATGATTATTTTAAATCATTTTTACAATCTGCATTTAATTCTTAAGCATAAGAAAAGGAGTTAATAACATCCTTTGAAAGTTTTCACAAATGTCTAATGTTAATTATATATGGAACTAAATTTTTTCTCTGATATTATAGTTTTTTTTTTTTTAATTTATTTATTTGACAGAGAGAGAGCACAAGCAGAGGGAGCTGGAGAGGGAGAAGCAACTCCCCACCAAGCAAGGAGCCCAATGCAGGACTCGATCCTAGGACCCGGGATCATTACCTGAGCCAAAGGCAGATGCTCAACCGACTGAGCCCCCCAGGTACCCCAATCTTACAGTATTTTTAAAGATAAAATAAGGGCACCTGGGTGGCCCAGTCGGTTGTGTCCAACTCTTGATTTCAGCTCAGGTCTTGATCTCAGGATTGTGAGTTTGAGCCCCATGTTGGGTTCCATGCTGGATGTGGAGGAAAAAATAGATGAAATCAAATATATTAAATATGGAAAACTCTATATGCTGTTGGTTTTTTTGGGATCTGCATTTAAAAGTACACTAGAAAGATAATTGGAAGGCCAGTGCACTGAAATGTTTCTTTTTTTTAATTAATTGATTGACTTATTTTTTTATGTAGTATTCCATGATTCATTGCTTGAGTATAACACCCAGTGCTCCATACAATTTGTGCCCTCCTTAATACCCATCACCGGCTAACCCATCCCCCCCTAATTATAGGACTAAAGATTTGGAAAGAACCTAAAAGGTTGATTACATTTACTTTCCATTTATAAGTAAAATGCTTAAATTATTTGCTCATCTTCTTATTTTTAATTACCCCTGGACACTAATCTTAAAACAAACATGGAAACTTTTTCTGGGATAAATAACCTGACTTTAGAAAACATTTCTCCATGTGTATCTGATATGCATGGCCTCCTTTATGCTATAACAGTTGTTTTTTTCTCTGACAACTATTGTTTTCAGAGCAATAGCCCCCAGATCATATGTCAACTTCTGTCATTTGATTAAAGAAAAAAAAATTAAATGGTGTATATAATTCTTGAGCATAAGAACTTTAAAATTATGGATTTCATAATTCAGGGATTGCTACTTGTCAGTCACCATTTTGAGTGCTTTAAATTTATTTAATATTCACAGTGATGTAAAGTTTGCATTATTGATCACTATTCTTCATATCAGAAATCTCTGGAAGGGCACCTGTGGGGCTTAGTAGTTTGAGCATCCGACTCTTGATTTCAGCTCAGGGCATAAACTGAAGGTCATGAGATAGGCCCCGAGTAGGGTTCTGAGCTTATGGAGTCTGCTCGTCTCTTTCCCTCTCCACGCGTGCACATGCTCTCTCTCTCAAATAAATAAATACATAAATTAAATATTAAAAAAATACCCTCTGGAGTCCATACTAACTCTACACCTATAATAACCTCAATATGAGTTTGAGGTGCCTTCTGTTGGGTAGAAAAAAAACAAAACTTTTCTTCTAGTTTCTTAGATTCAGTTCTGGGACAAGCAAATTAAACTGACAAAAGACAGATTAACGTGAGGGATAAAAAGGTTTATTTTGTATACATATGGAGCCAACAAAGAAGTGACTGGTTGGTTAAATATTTAAAGTTGAAAGCTTATATAACCTAAATTAGTAGAGGAAAGGAGTGGGGAGAGAAGGCTACAATGGGAAAAATAAATAGATTTCTTTAGGAAAGAGGAATGAGTTTTTAGGAGAACAGATGGGAGATAAAGTTTCTGACAGTATTTGTCTATACAGGTATGTATAGTTTTTCTGTCTCCTTCAGGACCATAAATTCCCCTAGAAAGAGGATTTATGTGCTCTCACTTCACTGAAGTTGCTACTGTTAGTCAGATACGGGAAATTTTCATAAGACTTTTTTTCTCCATCTGTTGAATCTCAAATGTCTTCAGATTAAAATAATCTTATGCAAACTCTGGGGTTCCAAGTGGGTCCCTACACTTCTATGTATTTACAATACAGAAGGGACAATATTGTTCATTATATAACTTGAATACTCACATTTGGTGCAGAAAATTTTGATGTAGTATATTCCCTGTGCATTCCATGAGGAGCAATTTATACTTCCATTTTTCTATTTAATATAACACAATTAGTAACCTGCATTCAGTATCACCTGTAGGGGCAGAATTCTTTTTCCTGTTCTAGGGTATTTAAATATCTAATGACCTGTTTTACAGATTTTATATTTTTAACTAAATATAAAGTCAAGTCAGGTCATGGATTGTTGCTCAACTCTTGGGATTCAGACCATTGGGGGCGTTTATGACATAGGGAGGCAAGAAGCTATGTAATGTTTTGTAGTTTTTTAAAATACCCTATAAATACAGTGAAGAAATATCCTAGTTTTCTCATAAATTGAGATAAGTATCAATTTATTTCTGCTGCACTGAGGTCCCATAAGTGTCCTTGTTTGGATGACAAACTGGGCAGTTATGTTCCCTGTAAACCCACTTCTGATAGTGTAGTTATTATCCTACTGACCCTTATATGGAAGAGAAAAATACTGGGAGACCAGTGCGTGTTTCCTTAGCTGTAGCAGATATCCTGAAGTGAAAATCTGCAGTAAAATGGGAAAGTAAAAATAGAAGTATGAAAACATTAACAAAAATAAAGAAAGGCAGACGCTTAATGACTGAGCCAGCCAGACACCCCAAAAAAGACATTTTAATACACTGCCAATCATGTCATATCTATAATCACCAAAAGAAAAATAAAATTCACTTCTCAGCAATTTGCTTATTGTATGCTGAAGTCATAAATAAGGTCTCATTGATTCTTCTGAAGAAAGATTTAATTGAATTTAAAGTATATTGAAATGATCTGTTTATTCTGACAGTATCTTTATTCACTAAAAATAAATTTGGGGAATTATTTTGTTAGCAATTGACATAAAATATGAGTAACTACACAACACTTTCTCTGCAAAATGATTATTGAATATTACCTCTTATAAAATTAAATGATTAATACAGCATATTTATTGATTGAGATAATCAATTAAACTGGTTTAATCTATCAGCTATTTTCCTATTGCTTATCAACATTATTAAACATAATTTCTGGTATTGCCATACTCAGAAAATTTTAAAAATACCATGCTTATACTAGCAATATTATGATTAATAAAAATGATTTTAAAAATATCTTTCACTTTATTACAATATCACTTCGCTTAATTTTCAGAGTCAAGGCTAGTTAATTAAAACTACTTTAAATTCTAACAAAAACTACAAATTTAATCATTTTATTCATTGTCAAATAATCTACAGTATTTTAATAACACATTTATTCAGTCCTTTAGATGAAATCATTATAGTTAAGGTTAGAGTTTGCTTTAATTTTTTTCTTTTAAAAATATGAAGAAATTTACCTGTATATTTCAAACAAAACTTACATTAAAATTAATTGCTTTTGAAAGACTCAAATATTCTTGTCATTGTATTTGCAAATTACTAAATGTATTTGTATTTTTAACGCCAGACTTTGTTTCCTTTTATAAAATGATGTATACACAGTGTGAAATTTTGGAAACATGAAATTATAAACCGAAATTAAAATGCCCTATAATGCCACCATTCATAAATGACTACTATTAGTATTTTATATTTCATTCCATTGTTTTTCCATTTGCTGATAGTATGTTTTATATGTAGACTGTTATTTAAAGAGTTTTCTGTGATCACATCTTCCTTCCTTCAGAAGTCTTCAGTCCCTCTAATCTTGCTTACTTAGGATCAAGGTCATTGACAATAAGGTGGTGTGTCTGCACCGTTTTTCCTTTGGTTCCATTGAGCCTGCCACTTATTAAACTTGAACCTAATGTCATTTCCTACTTTGACTTGCCCACTTATGAACCCAAATCAAATTACCCTAAATAAGATTATTTCATAACTAGGGCAGCACAGAGTACAGCTATCCAAATGACTTTTAGGATACTTGGAGACATTGGTGGTGACAATGCAGGAGTGATACTATTGTCATTTAGTGTGTAGATCCAGTGAAGCTAAACATCTTGTAATGCTCTGGACATTTCCAGCCCCAAAGACAAACCCTTACCCATTGTGAAACAGAAAAATTTTAAGATTTTAAAGATTTTAAGATTTACTTTAAGAAGAGTGTTTATACTTTTTTTTTCTTTAAGATTTTATTTATTTATTTGACAGACAGTGAGAGAGGAAACACAAGCAGGGGGTAGTGGGAGAGGGAGAAGCAGGCTTCCCGCTGAGCAGAGAGCCCAATGCGGGGCTTGATCCCAGGACCCTGGGATTATGACCTGAGCCAAAGGCAGCCGCTTAACAGCTGAGCCACCCAGGCACCCCAAGAGTGTTTGTACTTTTAAGAAAAAAAAATCTTAATATTTTTAAGATATTAAAAAATGTATGCTGGGTCATAGGGTAGCTCTATTTTAACTTTTTGAGGAATCTTTATACTGTTTTCCACAGTGGCTGCACCAGTTTGCATTCCCAGCAACAGTGCAAACAGATGAACATAGGGGAAGAGAAGGAAAAATAAAATAAGATGAAAATTGAGAGAGAGGCAAGCCATAAGGGAAGCTGAACTCTAAGAAACAAACTGAGGGTGGCTGGGGTGGGGAGTTGGGATGGGAAGGGGGCATTAAGGAGGGCCCTTGGTGTAATGAGCCCTGGGTGCTATATGCAACAATGAATCACTAAACTCTGCCCCCAAAACTAATATAGTATATGTTAACTATATTGAATTTAAATAAAGAATTAAATATATATGCTTAAGATATGAGAATGTATGTGTAGGCTGTAAGAATCTTTCCTCTTCTGAGTAGTATTACAAATTATTTTTCTCAGTAAATTTCACCCTCCATGGATTAACCCTATTAACCTATATACATAATATATATATTATAATGTATATATGTGTACATATATACACACATATATATATATTTGTACAGTGGAAAAATACAGGTTAAAATTAATCAGTGGAAAGGGCACATAGGCAACTTTTAAGAGAAACCAGGCACAATCTTCCAGCTGTCTTCTAGTGGAGTTGCAAGGGTATACTTAATTTGACCAGTATTAATGTGTGACTAGACTGCATCAAGTGTTAATCAGGGAAGCTCACCCAAGCTTTGTTGTCCATGGTTTGTATTGGAGGTCAGCTCAGCTGACTTAGATTCCTGTCCACCAGAGCAAAAATGAGCATACACTATAAATCATACTGTTAGCACAAACTATCTGATCAAACTGGTCTCTCATGACCTAAGTCCTTAGAAATACACACTTATAAGGTAAAATATTCCAAAGGCTTCCATGAGATGATTAACTAGTTCTTTTTTGTGAATGTACAGAGTTCAAACCACCTGGGGTTGTTGAGTTAACCCTTTCCTGCACAAAGGGGAGCAAGTAAAATAGAAGCTACTGTTGAAAAAAATGAAGCTTTGATGTTTCCAAAGATGTACAGGCTTTAAGTAAGATAATCCTCACCTTGCATGGTTCTGATATGCACACATTTCAGTTACCATGGTTTAGATAAAATAACACCTATCCTCCAACAACATAGTTCAATTTTTAATTGCCACAAATATTAAATGTAATTACATAAAGTACAATCTTACTGCTAGTTCTGAGTCCACATTTCTGTATGAAAACAACAGATGTGTTTCATGATCAGTGACCAGTCACGTGACTTCTTGTGACCCAGTTTACAGACAGATGGCAAAATGTATAGTTGTGTTACCTCCTTGTCTTCCAGTGATAAACCTAGTACACATTCCAAAAATGGAAATACATATATGAAATGTATATATTGTATGTATATATGTGCATACATATGGATGACATACATAATAGTATATATGCCATTTAAAATACTTTAAAGATATTATGCATATGCATATAACATAGGTAGATATCATCCATGAATTAACTAACCCTGGGAATGTTGACAGTGCCACCATTCAGGAGACTTTAAATATATTGCCCTGGGGAACTTAGTGAAGGTGAACCTATAAGTGGTATGGTAAAAGAGTGAAGATGACCAGAGAAAGTGAAAATTACAAAAAACTTCATATTTAAAAAACCTCAGATCAGGTTTTGATCTCTGGGTCCTGGGATCAAGCCCCCCCACTTCCTAGGGGCTCTGTGCTCAGCGGGGAGTCTGCTTGTCCTTCTCCCTCCCCCGCTGCCTGTCTTCCCACTCTATCTCTTTCTCTAAAATAAATGAATAAAATCTTTAAAAAAAAAGTGCAAAGGATAATTATGTGACATGATAGTGATAGAGATATTAGCTAACACTAGAATGGTAAGCTTATTGCAACATATAGATCTATTAAATCAGCCCCTTGTACACCTTAAACTTACACAATGTTATATGTCAATTATATCTCAACAAAAAATTTAAACAATGCAAAGGACAAAATGTCTAAGATCCAAACTTAGAAAAGAGTCTGAAAATTCAAGGTATAGAAAAGATGCTTGCTTAGTATATGTATACAGCAAGAAGAAGGCAATCACTCTTTGAACCGTTCTTGATACACTTTTTTTACGAAGAAATAAGACATTTTAATCCTCTGTGTTTTCAGTGTTTTAAATTACAGTGTGCTAAATAAATATTAGTTTTAGTAAATTTTTCATTTCCTTACATGTTTATAATCAACAGTATGAGAGTTTATAATGTTTTAACAAAAGGTTGTTAAGGGTAATGTAACATTAGGAATTTTTTTCCATTGAATGTTAAGATTACTCTGTATAGTTTGGGGTGCCTGAGCAGTTCAGTCGGTTGGGCAGCTGACTTGATTTCAGCTCAGGCATGATCTCAGGGTCATGGGATCCAACCCTGTGTAGGGCTCCGCACTCTGCTTGGAATTCTCTCTCTCCCTACCCCTCTGCCTCCCCCCCACCCCGCTTGTGCTCCAGCATGCTCTCTCTCTCTCTAAAATAAATAAATAAAATCTTGAAAAAAAGATTACACTGTATAGTTTCAGTGTTCATAGTCATTTTTATGATCCCACACTGCCATACAAAGTGAAAGCTGCGTGTATTTAACAAAAATCATAAAATTCTAATTGATTATTTGTTTTCATCCATTTTTGCCTTCAGAAATTTCCCTTTGGCAAATTTTTCCCTTATGGATTTCTGAAAGGCCTGCGACTTGCGTATTTTATATAATGAGCCCCAGATCACAAAATTCAAAACAAAATAAAAATAATCAATTGAGCATAATGTATTTGAAATGAATGAGCAGTTAAGACTGAAGGAAGATATGAGATCATTGAATTTAAAAAAAATGTAAATGTACCATCCTGGACTTTTTTTTTTTTTAAGATTTTTTATTTATTTGACAGAGAGAGACACAGCGAGAGAGGGAACACAAGCAGGGGGAGTGGGAGAGGGAGAAGCAGGTTTCCCGCTGAGCAGGAAACCCGATGTGGGGTTGATCCCAGGACTCTGGGATCATGACCCGAGCCAAAGGCAGACGCTTAACAACTGAGCCACTCAGGCGCCCCATCTGATTTTTTTTTTTTTTAAGATTTTATTTATTTTTAGAGAAAGCTAGAGAGTGTGAGTGGAGGGAGGGGCAAAGGGAGAGGGAGAGTGGAGAGAGAATCCCAAGCAGACTCATGTTGAGCAGGGAGCCTGACATGGGCTCGGTCCTATGACCCTGAGATCATGACCTGAGCCGAAAGCAGACATTTAACGACTGAGCCACCCAGACGCACCCCATCCTGGACTTCTAAAATGTTTTATCCCACTGAAGCAAATACATACCTGAAAAGATCAAACAATTTAGCTTTATTTATATACCCCAGTTCCCTAGTTGCTGGATACTGACATACGCTTTCCTACCGCTTCACACATTCCCTGAGTTTTTCCTCAATTATATTTTTGTTAAATTCTGCACTGTTTCTTACCTATGGTTTTAAGCATTAGTCTTATTTGTAGCAATTTGAGTAATTTTATCTAGTAGGAAGTTTATACGTATCTCAATGTAACTTATTTAAATATGCTAGAACACTTCCACAGTGCACCAGTTCTGTTGTTCCTCATGCCAAAGGGAAATTCACCAGCTGTAGGTGAATGTTGGGGCTTTAGAATATAAGCCCTTAATGTTTTCTCTAGCTGAACACATTATTTTTATAGAATCATATGTATGTTCAAGCTGTTTCAGCAAAGATGAAAGACAGTGGATACTGTATGGATTTTTAGGTGCACTCAAAACCTTGGGTCAAACTATAACTGATTGACCCACTTACAAATCAAAATTGAGGCTTTGACTGCCCTTCTTTGCTGCAATGGACTGTATTGATAGATTTCTAATAAATTAAAAAAATGTACTCTTTAATATTGTGTTCCCACTTTTACTTTAAAAAAATTGCAAGACTGTAACTCTTGCAGTTACTATTATTTTTTTTTAAAGATTTTATTTATTTTTGTGAGAGAGAGAGAGCAGAGGGAGGGGCAGAGGGAGAAGCAGACTCCCTGCTGAGCACAGAGCCTGATTGAGGATTCCATCCCAGGACTCTAAAATCATGACCTGAGCCATCCCAGGACCCCAAGATCATGACCTAAGCCAAAGGCAAACTCTTAACCGAGTCACCCAGGTGCCCGTGAGTATTATTTTAGTCAAATTCAGTATAATTGTGATGCTTTGCAATAAATATGTAAATATATATCTTTTGATAGGAAGAAAAAAAGAAAATGACTTCCTTATATTCATTCACTTAGGTGTGTTATTTGGTAGTTCTCCAACATTAGTTTTTTTCCTTTAATTTCAAGCAATAATTATTAGGATTTTTTTATATTCTCATTAGTTCATGATATATTTTCCAAAAACTTGTCTTTAACAGTGATTTCCATTTACTAATTATCATTATGCTGCTCTTTATGCTTATAGTTTGCTCTGCCACGTGTAAGAAACAATTACTTAGATCATTCTGATATACAATTAAGGGAAGAGCAAATTGAGCTTGATTGAAAACATAGTGTAGGAATTGATTTTTAAGTCTCTCAGACCTTTGGGTCATTTTCTCCCCCTTCACTCTGATGGTTGTAGTTTTAAAGACTTCTGCATTACAGGAGTAGAATTTAGTGATTCATCACTTACATGTAACACCCAATGTTCATCACACATAGGCATTTTGTTTCCATATATATTTTCATTGTAACATTTTTTGTCATCTTGTTCTCTCCCTGTTTAAAAAGAATTTTAGGATGTAAGCAGCTTGAATTCCACTACTGTTGCTAGGAGAGAAGAAGGCATACTGAGACACAACATTTCTCTTTTTTGGAATTTAAAGTTTGAGTACAAAAGCTGAATATGAAACATGTCTTCACTGTAATCTCTTTGGTAGGATGAAATTTATATCCTCAGTATGACTTCAGTATGTCACTGAGCAAACCCTGAGCCTTATTTCTATATTCTTTTAGCTGGAAAAAAAGTAAAAACCAAAACCAAAAAACTTGTTAAGGTGAGAAAGATTTTTGAACTACTTACTCTTTTAAGTTATTCATTAGGACCTTACTGATATGTTTTGTGGTGCTAACATTCTAAAGTCAACAGATTTAGCTGAATCCAAAAGAAAAACTATTAAGACTTCGAAGACCTTTTTATTTGGACTTTTAAAAATTGTAATTAATTGAACGAATAGAAATTGCCTATTTCTACTTAATTTCTTTGTGTATTCAGCCACTGTAAACTAAGAGTGTCCGTGTTTGTGCATATGTGTCTAGATCTAGAAGTTTATGAAAATTATTATGTAAATGATTTAATATTTCTGTTTTTTGTTACTTTTATTTACTTCAAGTATATAATGTTATTTGCATGTGGACACACATATTTATGTAAATTTGCATTTTACTATATATTTGGAAAGACAAAAAATAAATCATAATTAAAAATACTAAGTATATGCAAATTATAAAGTCAATATGTACTGGATGATGAAAGTATTTTATTCAGGCTGTTGAAATAGAACATTAATGACGAATATCTCAAATAAAAGGAAGGAGGCTTGCAAGTTTATAGAGCTAGCTACAACGGTGTCATTCATGATTCTCAGAGGACTTTTAGGGAGGAATGGAAGATAGTGTTACCTGTCTTATTTCCAGTCATCGTATTTATCTTTTCTAAATACATAAATGCCATCGTTATTGTGTGAAACACTGACTATATCTAAAATCAACTAGTTTTTATACAAATACTGCATTCTTTTCTCTTAAGCATAGGCTCCTAGAAATTTTTGTAATTTATTCTAAAGAATTATACAAATTTATATCCCATATGTAAAATATTAGTATAAAATACAATGTCTTTTAAAGCCTTTTCAGTACTAATCAGATGAGTGAAGCACAAAGACATTAAAATAGTAAATGATGCACACTAATACAGTAAACATATTTTTTAGGCCATATAAGAAATGTGAAGGTCAAAAATCATTTCAAGCAGTAAGATCTGCACATTCAATTAATAGAGTGTGATGTTGAGCAGTATGAGAATCACTGCTTTTATAAGACAGAAAAGATTGAAAAATCAAAATGTCTACCCATAAACCCTTATCAGTTTATACATCTAACTCAGCATTAAGGAAATATTTAATAATTTTACATTCATATATATAGTATGGGATGAGTTTTTCTCTTTGCCTATTTCTGCACACCATTTCTGAATATATATTAGACAAATGACAATAGATGGTAGAAATTATTGGCTAATATATTTTAAAGGATAAAAGACTAGAAAATATAGATTTATGATGTATCTTGAAAATAGCAATTTACTAGGGGATTGGAAATTTATGGGAACATTCATTGAAAAAAATTCATTAAATTGTTTAACTACATTAAGTATTTAATAGGTGTAAGGCAGTGTGCACGAGTTTTCATTATACGATTCCAATTTCTTGAACTCACTGCCCATGAAGCCTGAGATGGCATGCAAAGGAATATTGATAAGTGCTGAAATTAAAGATAAAATTAAGATGGTCATTGGATAAAGATAAAATATATCTATGTATGGCTATTTAAAGATTTTTATTGAGAGAAATTTTAAAGATGTTTACTTATATGCATGGAACTAAAATATATAAATGCATTTATGTGATACAGTCTGAATACTAATAAATAACAAGTAAAACTTGAAAAATGCATGAACTTGAAATAAGTTATGCTTCTAATCTCTAGGAAACATTGTTACTTTATTTTTAATTTCTTCCCGATTTTGTACATTTTTACCTTGACAGTTATGAGCCCCGTCCAACTAGAGTTAATTTCAAAATAATAAAATATAATACATTTTTACTTCAAGTTTTGGTAAATTTTAAGATCAAATTTACACATATGTTTACTTCAGTGAAATACTTTTGATTTTTCTCTCTAGATTTTTTTTTCTTTATTCATTTATTTATTCAACTACCTTTCACTTAATGCCTACAATTTTTAAGCACTGTACTTAGAATGCAGTTATGAATGAAACCAGTATAGATGCCCTGGCAATATGAAGCTTCCAATCTCATAGGAAAGTTACATATCATACAAAAAAAAAAAAAGTAAAGGTGATTATTATAAAGGATGCCTTTTGGTATTCTGTGGGAGTATTTAATAAAAGAATCCAAATTAGTCTTTGCCCTGAGGCAGGCACACTTATAAGGGAACTATAAGAGTAGGTAATATCTTTTCAGGCACAGGAAAACTGGTCCAAGTTTGAAGTAATCATGGCGATTAAAGGAACTGAATGAAGATGGGTCAGTATAGCTAATGTATTGAATTTGTCAGCATTCTCCAGAGAAGTAGTACCAATAGGATACACACGGTTTGGGTGGCAGTGAAGTCCCCCAGTCTGCCATCTGCATGCTAGAAAATAAGGAAAGCCAATAGTAAAATTCAATCTGAGTCTGAAGGCCTGAGAGCCCATGGTGTATGTGCCAGAGTATGAAGGCCCAAGAATCAGGAGCTCTGATGTCCCAGGGCAGGAAAAGGTGTCCATCCCTGTTCAAGAAGAAAAATAAATTTCTCCTTTTTGTTTTCTACTGGTCCTCTAATGATTGAATGAGGAGACGTTCACTCAGTCTACCGAATCAAATGCTAATTGTTTCCAGAAACACCCTCACAGACACATCCATAAATACAGTTTTACCAGATACCTGAGTCTCCCTGACTTGGCCAGTCACCATGTTGGCACATAAAACTTCACAGCCAAGGAGATAGAACTGTAAAAGGAATCAAGAGAGGCAGGCAGAAAGTAAACCTGGCAAAGCATTGTTGGCTGGATTTTGGATCTGTTCAAATACCAACAGGAAGTCACTGAATTGTTTTATACATTAGAACCAGACTTACATTTGATAAAGGTGATCATAGCTGAAGGATAAATCATAAAGAAGAAGAGTTGATGTGAAAGATCAATTAAGAGAATATTACAGTCATCCACACGAAAAATGATGGTCACTACACAGTGAGGAACAATATAGTGGATGGGTTTCAGTGAGTTATATGGAGTAGAAAATACTGGATTTGTAAAATTGATAGGAAAGGAGAGAAAGAATCAAGAATAATTCCAGGTTTGGGATTAAGGGAACTGGGTAAACTATGGTATAATTTCCTGATTTAGGCAGCACAGAAAGAATACTATGTTTGGAGGGGAAAATGGTGTTAAATAGGAAATGCCTATGAGACATTAAAGGTGGATGTTAATGAGAGTTACATGTCCAGGCCCTGGATTGATATTAGCTGGAGATATAAATATGATGGCTTTTTCATATATATTATATTTTTGGCCATGAGAGTAGATTCAGATTGAAAAGAAAAAAAAATAAAAGAGCAAGTATAAATCCCAGAAAGCCTCTAATAAGGAATGTATTGATAAGGAGGAGCTGACAAAATACTAACAAGGAATGGCTAAAGAAATAATAGGAAAAACTGAAATGGTATTTTACGGTATTACAAAATCCAAGAGAAGGAATACTTCTAGAGAGATAGTCCTAGTCCTATAGGTGTGAGGTGTGAGGGCACAGCAGATTACAATTAATGTATATCCACTGCCTTACTGATACGGAGTTGTTAACAGTATTTGAGGGAAATTGTGGAACAGTTTTCCACGTAGCCTCTCTTGGTATGAGATTAGGAATAGCTGGCTGATGAGCATTTAGAAATAGCATGTGTAAGAAACTTACAGGAAAGTTTCTTCTTTTAGCCCCATAGAGGAACTGTCTACTTAAATCTGGAAAACAGTTATCAGATACTAATACCACATTCATCTTTCTTTCATTCTCTCTCTCTCTATATATATACATATATATATATATGAAGTATAATGTATATGGTATAGTATATATGGTGGTAAAGATTTCTCTGATATTTTAGAATTGTCCTATGCTTTTAAAAAGCATTTTTTTTGCTTATTTTTTCAGAGAGTTACTGGTATATTTACCAGTACTGTTTTATATTCAGTTTGATAGAATCATATAAAGACATCCCTTTATAAAAAATTTTAAATGCTTTTTTTTTAAAGATTTTATTTATTTATTTGACAGAGAGATAGCAAGAGCAGGGACACAAGCAGGGGGAGAGGGAGAAGCAGGCTTTCCCCGACATGGGACTCGATCCCAGGACCCTGGGATCATGACCTGAGCCACAGGCAGACGCTTAACGACTGAAACCACCCAGGCGCCCCAAATGCTTTATTTTTTTAATAAGAGTTTTAGGTTTACAATAAAATCAAGAGGATGGTGCAGAGATTTCCCATATACTCCCTGCCCACACATGTATAGCCTCTCCCCTTATCAATATCACTCACTAGTATGGTACATTTATCACAATTGGTGAACCTACAGTGATACATCATCACTCTGAATTTAAAGTTTACCTTAAGGTTCACTCTTGTACATTCTGTGAATTTGGACAAATGTATGATGACATATATTCATCATTATCTTATCATATATAGTATTTTCAATGCCCTGAAAATCCCCTATGCTCTGCCTGTTTATTTCTACCCCAACACTTCTGACAACCCATTGCTGATCTTTTTATTGCCTCCATAGTTGTGTTTTCCAGAATGTCGTATAGTTAGAATCATAAAATATGTAGCCTTCTCAGATTTGCTTCTTTCACATAGAAATATGCATTTGAGATTTCTCCATGTCTTTTCATGGCTTGATAACTGATTTCTTTTTAACTCTGAATAGTATTTTATTTTCTGCATGGTAATACAGTTCATTAATCCATTTATCTACTGAAGGGTATCTTGGCTGCTTCCATGTTTTGGCATTATGGATAAAGCTGCTTTACACACCAATTTTGATAAACATCAACATGTTTTACAGACATCAGGTTTTTGTGTAGACATGTTTCCAACTCCTTTGGATAAATACCAAGGAGCATTATTGCTGGATAACATGGTAAGAGTATGTTTAGTTTTGTCAAAACCATCAGATTGTTTTACAAAATGGATATACCATTTTTCATTTCCACCAGCAGTATATGAGAATTCTTATTTCTCCTCATCCTTGCCAGCATTTGGCGGTCAGTGTTCTGGATTTTAGCCATTCTAACAGGTGTGTAGTGTTATCTCATTGTTTTAATTTTCATTGCCCTGGTAACATATGATGTTGAGCATCTTCTCTTATGCTTATTTTCCATCTTTGAATCTTCTTTGGCAAAGTATCTCTTAAGATCTTTGTCCCAATTATTAATCAGGTTGTTTTCCTGTTACTGAGTTTTAAGAAGTATTTGTATGTATTTTTTAATAAATACAGAAATCAGATATGTCTTTTGCAAATATTTTCTCCCAGGTTGTAGCTTGTCTTTGAATTCTGTTGATGTTGTCTTTCACAGAGCAGAAGTTTTTGATTTTAATGATATCTAGCTTATCGATTATTTCTTTCATGGATCATGTTTTTGGTATTGTATCTAAAAAGGTTTTACCATATTCAAGGTCATCTAGATTTTCTCTTATGGTATCTTCTGGGCATTTTATAATTTCACATTATATATAGTGAGGTCTGTGACCCATTTTGAGTTAATTTTTGCAAATGGTATATGATCTATGTCTAGATTCATGTTTTTTCATGCAGATGTCCAGTCATTCCAGTACCATTTATAGAAAAGACTGCCTTTGCACTTTGTATTGGCTTTGCTCCTTTTTCAAAGATCAGCTGACTATATTTATGTGGGTCTATATCTGGGCTGCTATACTGTTCCATTTATCTATTTGTATATGTTTTTGCCAATACCACACTGTCTTGATTACTAGGGTTATAGTAAGTCTTGAAGTCTGGTAGCATCAGTCCTCCAACTTTGTTTTTCAGTATTCTGTTGGCTGTTAAGAATCTTTACCTCTCCACTTAAACTTTAGAATTAATTTGTCCATATCCATAAAGTAACTTGCTGGGATTTTGGTTTAGATTGCATACAATCCATAGATCAAGTTGGGAAGAATTGACATCTTTACAATATTCAGTCTTCCTATCCATGGCCTGGAATTGATCTTGCTATAATCGTTTATTAGTTCCTGAAGGTATTTTTGTTGATTCATTTGGATTTTCTGTGTAGACAATCATGTCATCTGTGAACAAAGACAGTGTTATGGCTTTCTCCCCACTCTGTACACATTTGTTTTCTTTTCTTTTTTTATTGCATTAGCAAGGACTTTCAGTATGATGTTGAAAAGCAGTGGTGAGAGAGGACATCCTTGCTTTGTACCAGATCTTTGTAGGAAAGCTTCAAGTTTTTTACCATTAAGAATGATGTTAGCTGTAGGTTTTTTACAGATAGTCTTTATCAAGTTGAGAAAGTTTCCCCTCTATTACTAGTTTCCTGAGTTTTTATTATAAATGGGTGATGGATTTTGTCAAATGTTTTTTCTGTATTTATTGATATGATTGTGTGACTTTTTTTGGTCTTTGATGTGATGTATTACATTAATTGATTTTTGAACGTTGAACACATATCACATACCTAGAATAAATCTTATCTGATTGTATATAATTTTTAAATATTTTTTTGAATTCAATTCACTAATATTTTGTTGAGGATTTTTGCATATATGTTCATGAGATATATTGCTCTCTATTTTTCTTTTCTTATAATTTCTTTGTCTGTTTTTGTATTGGGTAATAGTAGCCTTGAAGAATGAGTTAGGAAATATTCCCTCTCCTTCTGTCCTCTGAAAGGGTTGATTATAGAGGATTAGTAAAATTTCTTCCTACAGTGTTTGGTAGAATTAACCAGTGAATCTTTTTTTTTTTTTAAGATTTTATTTTTTTATTCATGAGAGACAGGGGGAGAGAGAGAGAAGCAGAGGGAGAAGCAGGCTCCCAAGGAGCAGGGAGCCCGATGCGGGACTCGATCGCAGGACCCTGGGATCATGACCTGAGCCGAAGGCAGACGCTTAACCATCTGAGCCACCCAGGCGCCCCCAGTGAATCTAATTGTACAAAATTTTCACAGTATAATCTTCAATTCCAGGTCAAAGGTAGAATGTAGGAAAAATCACTAAAATAAATTTTCAGTTCAGAGATTCAGTAGCTTTTGGATGTCAAGAATCTCTAATATTTATAAAAAGGAAAACACTGGAGATATGTATAAACAGTCATGTAAAGCAGTCATTATATACCTTTTGTCTATCTCTAGCCATTTCTCAACTTTGAACACCTATTCTAGGAATAAACTAGTGAATACATTCAACATCATCCTTTTTTTAACTGAATATTAAATAAACTGTGAAGAAAATGAATGTACCCCCATTTAAATCACTCTACCAGATTCTAGAAGCATAAAGCAGGTTAAGAAGAATGATGGAAGTAGCTGAATAAACAAATCACTTAAACCTTCCTTGGTATTTGCATTTCCCTGATGTAAACTCTAGTCAGTAACCCATTGGGAATTGATTGATAGCCAGTATTAAATTGTGAATTACTCATCTGTAAATTGGGTATTCATTTCATCAGTAAATTTGTATACTAATTTATCTAAATTCACAATCACAAATGCCTATTTAGAATTCTTTCTTCTGTGCAAGAGACTGTAATTAGAAGTACAACATATGGTCACATAATTCAAACATCTAAGAGTTATAACCATTTTTTTAATTTTCCTCACAACCATCTACTACAAATTTCTATAAATTTTCCTTCTTTAACATATCCACTGTCACTATTTTTTCCTTTAGTCCTTTTTTGATAGGCTTTCATCTTTCACCTGAATGATTGCAATCATTGCATTAAATACTCCTATTTCCAGTATCATATTCACCAAGACACTCTAAAATATCAATTTATTATATTACTACTATAAACTGTTATGATGCCTCTTTTGTACCAAGTGCCAGAAGACAAATGGTTACTTTCTACTGTTCCATGAAAGATCTTTAGTCTGCTTCTAAAATTTATCCATTCTTGTACAAATAGGCATTTGGTTGGTTTCTAGGTTTCAGCTATTACAAACACTTTTAACATGAATAGCTTTAAAATTTTTTGTTGTGTGATTATGAATGTCTCTGTTGAATTTACATAAATATGAGATAAGTGGGTCAGAGACTGTACATATTCAACTTTTCAAGATAATGCTCAATTTTTCAAGATAATGCCTGTTTTTTCCCCACTGTTTCTAGAAATTTCTACTTTCAAATATCAGTATATTACAATCTCCCATTGTCTTTTATTTGCCAGTTTTTGGTACTATGAAACTGTAAATTTCACCAACATAGTGAATGCAAAACTGTATCTATTATAATATTTTGCATTTCCTCTATGACAATTAAGGTTGAACATGTTTTATTTTAAGATTTTATTTATTTGAGAGAGAGAGAGAGATCATGAGCAGGGGTAGGGGGAGGGCACAGAGGGAGAAGGCAAGCAGACTCCCCACTGAGCAGGGAGCCCAAAACTGGGCTTGATCCTAGTACTCTGAGATCATGACCTGATCTGAAGGCAGACCTTTAACTGACTGAGCCACCCAGGCGCCTCTGTTTTTTAAATGGTAATTTCTACCTGTATTTAATTCATATTTTAAAATCTGGGTCTTGCTAGGGTTTCCAAAATCATATGATTAAAGTAATTGTCATAGTTTAATCTCACACTGTTTGTTTAGATTCCAAAACAGTTAAACAAAATGAATTCATGTCTTCTCTTTGTAATTAATTTCTAAACCATTAGGGATAAGACAAAAGTTACATAATGTTTTTATGTTAGCATTTCATGATTTTTTTCTTTATGGGTTTGTATACATATGCAGTGGTATATTTGACTATAAAAATGAGGATTTTAAAGGGCTTCCAAGGATATAGTTATGCATTCAATGTGTTAAGTACCCTTGTTAGTGGTTTTAGTAGCTTTGTTCTTTCAAGTTCAAAAATCATTTTTAAAAAAGTCATTGAGGGGCACCTAGGTGGCTCAGTTGGTTAAGCAACTGAGGTCATGATCCCACAGTCCTGGGATCAGCCCCAAGTCGGCCTCCCTGCTCAGCGGGTAACCTGCTTCTCCTTCCCCCTCTGCCTGCCGCTGCCCCTGCTTGTGCTCTCTCTCTCTCTCTTTGTCAAATAAATGAAAAAATAAAAAGTCATTGATTTGCCAATCAGAACATAAAAGTGGAGATTTTTCAGGAATAAATTTTAAAATAATTAAAATTATTTTACTCCACCCTACATAAGTGCTATGATTTCTAAAGAAATCAAGGAAATGGACCACAGGTTCAGTCCATCAACCAAGTACCTGGAAAGATTATTGCTACTGAAACAATAGTCTAGAAAATACAGAGAAGAAAATCTAAAGGCTGTAGTCTAGACCTGCAACATGTTATCAAGAATATGCAGAATAAAGGGCACAGAAATGTAGGAATATTTGAAAGGGTTATTACTTTTATGTTGTTCAAAGTGGTTCTCTCAACTAAGACAACATTTTATATGCTGGTCATATATGATGCAGATTTCCCTTATGAAGTCTTTGAAACACTCTAAACTTGAACAGATTTAGGGCGCCTGAGTGGCTCAGCTGGTTAAGTGTCTGCCTCAGCTCAGGTCATGACCCCAGGATTCTGGGATCAAGTCCCGCATCCAGCTCCCTGCTCATAGGGGAGCCTGCTTCTCTCTTCTGTCTGCCCTCAACCCCCACTCGTGCGCGTGAGCGTGCACTCGCTCTCTCTTGCAAAAATAAATAAAAATACTTAAAAAAAACTTGAACAGATTTATGGATATACACTACTTCAATGTTTGTAATGCTATCAAATCTTACCATTTCCTTTAGTTATCTGCACTCACTTTAAAAGACAAAAATCACACTGATGTAAACTGATGTGAAATTACATTGTAATACTGCATAATAAAATGACTCCTTCTAGATTTTAAACTTCATGACATCAGAACTAGTGTCTGCTTGTTTATTATTCTGTTTTCATTGTTTTTCTTAGTAACTGCCACATATTAAAAAACTTAACATGCATATGTTGAAAGAATAAAAAAAAGTATCACCTATAATGATATCAGATTACATTTGTATATGATAAGAATAAAAATGGAAACATTTTAAAAATAGAACATTTTTTTAAAGACTTTATATATTATTTATTTGACAGAGAGACATAGCGAGAGAGGGAACACAAGCAGGGGGAGTGGGAGAGGGAGAAGCAGGCCTCCCGTGGAGCAGGGAGCCCGATGCAGGACTTGATCCCAGGACCCTGGGATCATGACCTGAGCCAAAGGCAGACACTTAATGACTGAGCCACCCAGGTGCCCCAGAAATAGAACATTTTTATCTAAAGCAACTCTAGTGTATATATAGTCTGATTTTCTTGCTTTGTAGTAAACAAAATGGCTTTATTAATGGCATAAGTAATTGTGAAGGAAATTGTGAATGACTACATATTTGCCAGTGGGAAGAGAATATTCTTTAAATATCAACCATATCTGGAAATAATTGGTTTGATTTAGTTTTAAATTATTCATTTTGTAATGCAGGATGTAAGCATGCCTCTATAGGCATATCTCAGAGAGAAAGATGCATCCATTTTAGTTTACATCTGATCTTTACTTTTGTTCTTCAAATTAAGTCCTTCCAAGAAAAACTAAATAAGAAAGTCTCTTAGGGTTAATGGAATAACCCAAAACACAGACCCAAAGCAATTGCATCTTCAAAGCTATTGTTTGCTGAAAACCATTACTCGTTGCCATGGAAATTATCCTTATAAAATCCATATGCAGAGATAAAGTAGTAAGAGCAATTTAACTACAAATAGTGTAGAATAATGTATAGAAGAAAATTAAAAATTGAATTATGACAAAAATTTAACCAAAGAAGATGGTTTTATGTTTTTTGTCAGTTTGCAGTGATCATATTATTTTTGCACTAGAAAGAGTTCAAAAAAGTGAAATAAGTTTAGGACGATTTTGTAAGTTCACTGATGTCTTCCAAAGTTAGAGACTTATAGGAGAAAATGTTCATCACATGATTTATATTTACAGTTTGTTCTAGAGAAATAGATGAAGTATTTTTAGTTAATACGCAGTCAAGTTGATTTTCAGAAAGTGAAATATGTATGTAAATTTCAATAGAGTATAATTTATACCATTAGGAAATGCTGTATACCATAAATTATTTAATTTCACAGAATTTAACTTACCCCTGCCCACCACCAAGAAAAAAAAAAATAATGCTTTCAATCAAACCCAAGGCTAAAAGAATAAAAATAAATTTTGCTAAAGGGAAACATAGGTATACCCATATCAGTGATCCTTAAACTTTAGCATGGAAAGTAATGACATAGGGCGTTGGTTAAAACACTGATTTCTGGTCTACATCCTCAGAGCTTCTAACTCAGTACCTGTGGAGTGGGGTTCAGAAATTTGCATTTATAACACGTTTCCAGGTGTTACTTCTGCTGGTCCAGGGGCCACACTTAGAGAATCACTGATCTAGATCCTTCCCTGAGGAATGTATACATATATGTCCCATCTTGCTTATGCATTCATTCATCTATGGACACTTGAGTTGCTTCCATGCTGTAGCTATTGTGAATAATGCTGCTGTGAACATGGGAGTACAAATATCTCTTCAATACCTACCTTTTAATTCTTTTGGGTATATATCCCAAAGTGGAATTGCTATATCATATGGTAATTCTGTTTTGAATTTTTTGATAAATTGTCATATTATTTTTCCACAATGGCTATACCATTTCACATTCCCACCAGCAGTGCACAAGGGTTTCTATTTATCCACCTCTTTGCCAATACTTGTTCTTGATAGGAACAACACTAATGGATGTGAGGTGGTATGTTATTTTAGTTTTGATTTGCATTTCCCTAATTATTTGTGTGGTTGAAAATCTTTTCATGTGCTCATTGACCATTTGTATACCTTCTTTGGAAAAATGTCTCCAATCTTTTGATCATGTTTTATTTGGGTTGTTGTTTTTGAGTTTTATGAGTTCCTTATATTCTGGATATTAATCCTTTATGAAATATAAGATTTGAAAGTATTTTCTCTCATTCTGTGGATTACCTTTTTACTTTGTGGATAGTGTCTTTTGATGCACAAATTTTTAAAATTTTCATGAAGCTCATTTTTGTTCCTAGTGAAATGCATTTAGTATCATATCCAATAAATCATCATCAAATCCAGTGCCATGAGGCTTTTGTCCTTTGTTTCTTCTAAAACTTCAGGTCTTTATAGGTCTTGTATTTAGGTCTTTGACCCATTTTGAGTTAATTTTTTATATGGTAATATAAGTATTTACTATTTCATAAAATACAGATAACTAAAATTCATGCTAAGTGAATTATTTTCTTTTAAGGATATATTCTTTAATTTTTTTTTCTGAATCTACACTATTCACATAACGAATATAGTCCAGTCAGTATTATCTGTTATTACCCCTGTGTGATAATGAAAATAGAGAAAGGGTTAAGAGGTATTTCTCCCTGTAATACTGTGTTAGAATTGCGTGTAGGCTAGGAAGGGATTGTAAGTCATTTTAAAGTCTTCTTCAAAACTGAGAGTCACCCATTTAGAATATTGACCTGATTGAAGGTCACTGTTAAAACATACGGTTATTGAGCCAGCAACTTCCAGAAATAATAGAATTTCAATAAATAAGTACATTAACTTAGGAGAGGAAAACTAATTTGGCATACACAGATTTGTTTAAAAGAGTAGAGATGTTTAGGAGAAGAGCACTAGATATACAGACTGGACAATGGGAGGATGTCCAAATGTATTGAAACATTTAAAAGAACTAAAAAATGTGCCCTATGTTTCATAGCTCGTTGTCACTCCCATTTTGAAGAACATGTAAAGTTTAATGGGTATTAAGAATAAGGAATTTAATTGGTATTAAGAATAAGGAATAACCTTAGCAGATTTTATCTTACTCATGATCAGTAAAAATACATGCAGCAAATTGTCACATAAGGAAATAGAAGATTGTCATATAATAAAAAAAAAGAAAGTTTAGCAAGAGTTTGGTGAAGGGTCCAGAAAGACTGGTCTTTCTAAACTTTGTTCAAACTTCTGCTTAAAACATTTAATTGGTTCCCATTGCTCTTCAGGTAAAGATCGAGATTTTTTTTTAATTTAATTTTATTATGTTAGTCACCATACAGTACATCAGTAGTTTTTGATGTAGTGTTCCATGATTCATTGTTTTTGTTTAACACCCAGTGCTCCATGCAGTTCATAGCAGCAGTGTCTGCAATAGCCAAACTGTGGAAAGAGCCGAAATGCCCTTCAACAGACGAATGGATACAGAAGATGTGGTACATATATACAATGGAATATTAACTCAGCCATCAGAAAGTATGAATAAAGTATGAATACCCAACTTTTACATCAACATGGATGGGACTGGAGGAGATTATGCTAAGGGAAATAAGTCAAGCAGTCAATTATCATATGGTTTCACTTATTTGTGGAACATAAGGAATTGAATGGAGGACATTAGGAGAAGGAAGGGGGGGCACCTGGGTGGCTCAGTAGGTTAAGCGTCTGCATCATGATCCCAGGGTCCTGGGTTTGAGCCCCATATCGGGCTCCCTGCTCAGTGGAGAGCCTGCTTCTCCCTCCCACTCTGCCTGCTACTCCCCTGCTTGTGTTCTCTCTCTTTCTTTCTCCCAAATAAATAAATAAAATCTTAAAAAAATAATAAAAAAAAAAGAGAAGGAAGGGAAAAGTGAAGGGGGGAAATCGGAGGGGGAGATGAACCATGAGAGACTATGGAATCCGAGAAACAAACTGAAGATCCAGATTTTTAATACAGACCTGTCCCCTACTTGACTAGACTATCCACTTCTAGAATATTGTTTCTCATTACTTTCACTTGTTTTCCAAGTTTTATTCATGTAATATTTTATTTTTTTACTGTTCCAAACCCACTCCTGCATAAGGCATTTGTACAAAGTATGTGAAAAGCAAACCTCATATGAATATCTCCCTTAATTAACTTGGCTGATTTTCAGCTCAGGTGCCATTTTATCAAATCGCCTTGCTTTATTTATCAGATTGCATTGATTTACATCACACTATCTCACATTTGTCTGATTCTCCTCTTCAGCAGTTATCAGAGTAGGAAGTTATATATTCATATGATTATTGAATTAATGCCTTCCATTATACTTCAAGTTTTGTGAGAGTAGGAACCGTGTCTGATTTTCTCAGTGTATCTCCACCTCTTAATGTACTAAATTGTACATGTTAGAGTTTCATAAATAATTGCTGAGTAAACAAGTGAATCTCAAAAATATTTATGGTAAAAAAAAAAGATTTCATCTTCCTGATAGCCCCCCCATTTATTCTAATGCCCCTTTCCAATAATCACAAAAAGAGACATTATATTTTGTGGTTGCACTTTAGAATGTTACTCAAATTAAATCATTGATGAATGATATTCCTGCGAGTTAAACAACATGATGTAGCTTAGTGAGCAGTATGTAAACTACCAAGAATATTAAATGATAGTTTGTATTGACATAAAAAGGTATAAATGAAAGGAAAGCTGGGTTAATTACATATTTTCAGAGAATAGGAATTCTAACACACAAAACAAATTCCACATAAGATACTAATATTTAACAGCTAACTCTTCTGTTTCCATGCAATGTTTGGGGGGTGGTAAGAAAGAAAATGGATCTCCTAGACTAACTCATCATTAGGTTTGTAGTTTTTAAAACATGATGCAAATTATATCAAGCATCTGAAATATTTACATGATTATATTATACTTCTTTGGATTAACTTAAAATCAGTTCTCTAGTTACTGGTACAAAAGCCAGTTTAAGAGCTACTGAGAAGATTCAAATAAGAAACAGTCATTTGCCAAATCCTCTGATACCAAGAGTCACAAACATAATTATGTGCCTGGTTTCATCTCTCATCTAACCCCCAGTGAACATTTACTTTGAAGGAACCAGTAATAAATGCAAAGAAAGGACAGAATCCATACGGTGAGAATAAAAGATCCACATCTGTCTCTAAGACTTCTCATATGCGTACTTCCAAGCAATTACACAGACTGAGCAACTGAGAATTGAGTTTACAATCTCATTGCAAATTTTTAAAGAACTCCATACTTCAGTCCTTTCATTTTTGTGTGACTTAATCTATGTTCATGTTTGAACCTGTCCTCTGAATTCTTCAGAGCTGATTTATTTTTCTAATGTCATATGTGCCTCAGGCAGCATCCAGCTATCAGGTCTCTGCACACCTAGGAGCTAATTGGTGGAACTGCTTTCCATAAAATATTCATAACAGGAACTATTTTAAAGTTAATTTCAAAACTATTTCTCTTTCCATTTTTATCTCAAATATTGCCACTGAAATTTTATGTGATATCTCTACTTACAGACAAACCCAAAGGTATTGTGAGTTATGAACTTTCCATAGAAAATAGATGGTGTGACTTTACAGTCAGTGGCTCACTGTTCTGTATTGCAGCTTGGCTTTATTGAAAGTCGACAGGAACCACTAATCACAGAAAACACTATAAGAACTTATACATTCATTTTCTTGAAAGCACTTTGATGTTTTCAAGTAAAATGTTTTATTTTCTGTAAGCCCTTTGCTCTTGAAAAAAAAAGAAACAATTTAATACTGTATACAAAAAAAACTAACATTTATTTTCTTTCATTTTGTTTTACTTGTATTTCTCAGTAATTATATAATTTTATATTTCTAGAAAATTATTCCACAAATATAACATGGAATTTCAAGGACACTGAAGTTCACTTACTAATAATTTCTTTCATTTGAGGAAGTATAGGAAGCTCATACCTACTTCCTAGTTCCAGCAGAATTTACTTAACATTTAAATACTCAATTATTTCATCAACAGAATTAGAAAAATAATACATCATAGTATGAATAGGATGATTAAATTGGGTAATATATTTAAAATTCCTTCAAAAATTAAAGTTTTGATAAAGTTCTATCTTTAGTTGTTGTTTGTTTTAATGAATGTAATGATTTTGTGTGGGTCTGTACCAGAATGACTTTACTGCAAGAAAGAATCATATTATGAAAGATCTCTTCAAGTGTTAGTGTTCACTGCTATCTATAAAAGTAAAAATGATTAATGATACTTAATATACATGCATTCCATACATTTGGTGTCCTAAATATCACTGAAAGACTTCTGGGCTAGGAAAATTATAAAGCGTGCTCTCTTAATGAAAGTAGAATTTTTTTATTTTCTTCCTTTTTTTTAAGATTTTATTTATTTATTTGACAGAGAGAGAGAGACAGCAAAAGAGGGAACACTAGCAGGGGAAGTGGGAGAGGGAGAAGCAGGCTTCCTGCTGAGCAGGGAGCCCGATGCAAGGCTCGATGCTAGCACCCTGGGATCATGACCTGAGCTGAAGGCATACGCTTAACGACTGAGCCACCCAGACACCCCTAGAATTCTATTTTCAAAGAAAGTAAACAGGGAGAATAAATATAACTATGGTGAAAAATAACTTGTAAAGCTGAATATTAATATTGTTCCTAATAGGCAGCTATTTAAGTATTGAAAGTTGATGTTTTATGCCACACTAATAATAATATCAACCAATAATGTTTCCTGGATGTTTTCATGCTATTATTTCTTGCATCTTATATAAAGGAAAATATGGACCATAAATAGATTTATGAAATTATGCTGTCTCTGAAGAGATTATGGAACACAAATTAAATATACCAACTCTCCATAAAACTGATTCAACTGAACTAAAGATCTTTAAATTGTGGGATTATTGATAGACTATAATTAGAATTATCAATTTGGCTTTAGATATATAAATTTCACAATTCGAATGGGCATGCTACTGATAATAATATTGTGTTTATATTCTGTCATCTTTAACAATGTTGCAGTGTAGATGATTTCTTATATATGATGTTGATGCATGTTAAAATTTGAGATTTATTGCTTTAAATGTGCAATATATTTATGTATTTTATATTTACTCATTTATTTAACTTTTTGTAGATCTTAATTCTTCTTATACCTCCTTCAGTCCATGTGGAATCATTTTTATTCAGCCTGCAGAACTTCTTGTACTATTTTGGTAGTGTTGCTCTACTGGTGACTAATTTTTTTAGTTTGTGTGAGAGAGAGAGAGAGAGAGAGAGAGTGGGGTGGAGGAGAGAGAAGGAGAGAATGAATATCTTTACTTTGCCTTTAATTTTGAGTGATATTTTTAGCTGGGTATAAAATTCTATTGAAGGTTTGATAAGGGGGTGGGTGATAAAGGGGTGAGGTTCAATCCAGTTCCTAAATTGAATGCTTTAGATGAGAAAGCAATCAGTGATAGCATGCTCAGTTTAGAAGTTTAAACAATTTCTGATTTGGATCATTTTATTCCTATAAGTATGATTTTTAATCATTGAGACTATCTTAATTCAATATGTTTTTCTAAATTAATATGGAGAAGAGTTTGAGGATATCAAAAATCTATAAAATAAAGACAACGGAAGTACTTACTAAACCAAGTAGAGGGAATAAAAATAAAGCCAAGGAATTCAGAAATTCATTTCATTGATGGAAGAAAAACTGACTCTTCAAGAACTAGAATAATTAATATTCATTCATGTCATCATTGCAAAACATTGCAAAACAAAATAAAGCAAAGTATTAAAGCACATTAAGTTTGCTAAAATAAAATCAAATTGACATTATATCCATTTGCAATGCAAAATAAAAGTATACAGTGAAGCAAACTCTGAAGAAATTGTAGGAGAAAAAAACAGACTGTGACATTAGCATTCTATACCATGAAATTATTATTTACTGCAAAAGCAACCGGAAGTATATCCATTCAGTTGACCAAATTGACATTACATAATTATGATTTTGCCTTTATCTTGAGATTCTATTCTGTCCTCATACACTGATTCTTGAAGCAGAATTTTTCGCCTAGAATATCCCTTGTAACAACACATGGTGATGGACATGGAAATGCACTGCCCAGATCTTCATTTAAAGAACTTATTACCCCAGCTGTCAACAGACAGCCTTTAGCTTTGAGCTCCACCAGGATATATATTTGTCTGCAGAGACTCATATATAAAGGTTATGTTAACCTGAGCAGCTCACATCCAATGACTAATTGAGGTGGGAACACAAAGGCCTTGCTATTTTGGCCCAATGTGGGACTTCTCTGATGAGCTATATATGCTCCAGATCTCCTCTATATGACTGATCAAGGCTTTGTTGAGCCTGCATCAGAGTTCAGCTTTTTCCTTTGCCCAACACTGTTTCTTCGCCATAAATATTCTGTATGCCAAATTCCCATTTTAGTATTTACTTCTGAAAATCATAACTTGTGGGACATAGGACTGATCCACTGTGACATTACAGAAACCAGAATACGAAAAGGAGGGGACCTTGTCACCATGCATGCTTGGTATTACAATTTTCCACATATTCTACTTACATTAAAAGGAAATGAGGCTATATTTTATCTACTTTATCGTTAAACTTGGTTATGAATTTCTTGAAGAACAAGCAACCTATGTTGGTCTAGTATGACCATATAAAATGAAATATTGCAACATTATTAGATACTGGTTATTGAAATATTCAATCTGTTAATTCAAATGCATATTAAAGAAGGATATTTGAATACTAAATAAGTGAAAAGAGTAAGAAAAGCAGAATCTAAGTACATTTGCTTTTAATACACATTGAATCAAGAGATATAATTTTTTGTTTGAGGAAGAATAAAAAAAAAATTCTAGCACTGGTTATGAGAGCTTACATTTTTAACTAACCCATGGAAAGTGCCTAGAGCTTGAGGAACATAGCACTAGAGACGTCACAGACCTGGGACCTGAAGCAGTTCAGAAGTGGTGAATAATAGTTCTTCAAGTCTACAATAAAAAATGGCCTCCAATAAAACTACATTGCAAAAAATGGGAAAGAAACAATGGAAAGAGTAAAATATAGAAGAGGGAGAATTTGTAGTGGAAACAGTACTAGACTGACATGTAGTGAATGGGAAGGTGGAGTATTTCCTGAAGTGCAAGGGATTTACAGATGATGACAACACTTGGGAACCTGGAGAAAATTTAGATTGTCCAGAGTTAATTGAAACATTTCTTTTCTTTCCTTTTTTTTTTTTAAGATTTATTTATTTGAGAGAGAGAGAGAACATAGGCAGGAGGGGCAGAGGGAAAACGAGAAAGAATTTCAAGTAGACTCTGCACTGAGCTTGGAGCCCATGGAGGGGCTCAATCTCACCACCCTGAGACCAGGACCTGAGCTGAAACCAAGAGTCAAATGTTCAACTTACTACTGTACCACCTAGGCACTCTGAAGCATTTCTTAATTCTCAAAAAGCTGGTAAAGGAAAAGATGGTACAAAAAGACAATCTTTATCTGATAGTGAATCTGATGATAGCAAATCAAAGAAGAAAAGAGATTCTGCTGATAAACCAAGAGGCTTTGTTAGAGGTCTTGATCCTAAATGAGTAATTGGCGCCACAGATAACAGTGGAGAATTAATGTGTCTCATGAAAATGAAAAGATTCAGATGAGGCAGACTTGGTGCTGGCAAAAGAGGCAAATATGAAGTGTCCTCAAACTGTAATTGCCTTTTATGAAGAGAGACTAACATGGCATTCTTGTCCAGAAGATGAAGCTCAATAATTGTTTGCATTGCTTTTCATATGTATTTATATTTATATATAAATATAAATATTTATATATTGTAAATCTGGGTCTTAGTTTCTTATTAGTGTGAAGAAGTATTCTAATGAAAATCATGTTTGGTATGTTCGGTTTGAAGTAGTATTGGGGGAGTTTTGCAGTCTTTTGCCTATATAACACTGGTTACTTTGAACAAATAAAGCTTTCTGTAGTTGCCTCCCTTTATCAGAAAGAAATATTTGAGACCATGGTATATTACTCTCCTGCATTAGAGAATACCTTTTCTAAATGTTTGGGGAAATCTTCATAGTCATTACTCAATCAGAATTTGTGTTTAACTCCTATAGGCCTAAGGACTATTCTTTTTTGTTTGTTTATTTGGGTTTTTATGTGTGTGTGTGTATACATAAAAATATATATATATCAATTGTTTTCTTTTCTTTTTTTTCCTTTCCTTTCCTTTTTATTTATTTTTTTTAACATTCACCAAAACAAAAACAGCCTTTTATAACCATGGATAAATCCATGATTCTGGGATGCCATCATTTTCAGCAATCTAAGAAATAAATCACATAAAAAATTGAAATTTTTCCTGAAGCCTTAACTTTTCAAATTTTATAGTTAATTGGACAATTTAAATTGGACAGTTTAAAAGCAACCATATCAGAATCCATACCCGTATCTACAGTCATTTATTTTTTTTAAAGATTTCATTTTATTTTAGAGAATGAGAGTGCAAGCAGAGAGTGGGGCAGAGGAAGAGGGAGAGATTCACAAGCCGACTCTGTGCTGAGTGCCGAGCCCCATGTGGGGCTCAGTGCCATGACCCTGAGATCATGACCTGAGCCGAAACTGAGTCAGATGCTTAACCGACTGAACCACCCAGGTGCCTCCATATCTACAGTCATTTAAATGCAAGTTTATTTGCAAGATCCCTGAAAGGAAATTTTATCACTACCAACAACCTCCCCACCTAAATGAGAAAACTAGACAAGTCCCGGTGTGTTTTAATTAGGTAAGCAAAACAGTTAAGTGGACATTTAAAGGTTCCTTCTAGTGAACCATTCCTTTACAAGAAGTTTAAATCCCGGTACTATATTGACTAAAAGGTCATGATCATGGAATGTCTAAGACTTCATACAGGTGACCTAACCATAATCAGATAGTTAGAGATGTTCGCAATTTTGGCCTACTGGAATAAATTGGTGAACAAACTTCTGTAATCTTTTGTATGTTTTTTCTTTACCTCAACTCATCCCTTACATGTAGGCTCAATCTTGTCAGTATTTGAGTTACTGGTTCAGCAGAAACCAGGAAAAACATTAACTTTGTAGTATCAGAAAGTTATCCAACTGCATATTGTTTTCTTTATTGTAAATACCGTTGGTCAATAAGTTTTATTCCTTTAAAAAAACAAAAATTAAAAAAAAATTACTAACCCATGGAGAATTACTGATGCTCTTCCTCAGCCTCAAGATTATTATTCCCCATCTGTCTCCCTCTCAATAAGTAGTACATATAATCATCCTAATTTAACTTATTCTAATTCTCTACAAAATGTTTATAAATACTTGATATTGTCTTATTTACTTATTAATGCACTTGTTACAGAACATACACTCAGGACCTTTATATCATCTGCATCACTCTGTCTTCACATAGCGGGGAAAAAAAAAAAGACATTCCTTAGCACCCAGTGCATCCTTCAGCACACTAAAGACAAAGAGATTCAAACACAGGCCAACAGAAAACTAAAGAGGAAGCACAAATGACAATATACATATTAAAAGATGCTCAATTTTATTGGTAATTAAGAAAATTACTTAATTGTAAATATTAAGCCATGGAAGCAGCAAGTATTAACAAAAGCATGCCTCAGTGGGAATTGTAGTCTGGTGATGTGAATATAAATTGACACATCTCATTGGGAAGCAGTTGGCATTATCTTGCACATTGAGCCTGCGCTTACTCCATGATCCCAAGATCAACCTTTTTTGGCCTATAGACTAAATAAATCCTTGTATATTTGCTACAGGAGACATGTAAAATCATGCCATGGAAATAATATATTTAATTACAGTAGTGAAAGGAACTCAGATGCTCATCAATCAACAAAAGTATGGACACTTTAGGAATATTCGTACCATTACCTAACAGCTATGAAAATAGATGACAATTATATGCATAAGCAAGGATAATTCTGACAAACATAATATAGAGTGAAAAAAATGAAAACCACAGAAGAATACACACCGTATTACTCAATTAATATACACTGTTCAAAAACTGTACTAAATTAAACAAGGTATGTTTAGGGATATATCCATTTGCGATGAACTATAAATGAAATTTAGGAAGAGATAAACAGAACGTTAAGGACAGTGGTTATTTCAAGCATTAAAAAGCGATAATGCAATAGAGAGGGAGGCCACAGAGGGCCCTACATTTGTTAGCTATGTATGCTTCTTAAGCTGGGTGGATTGTTCATAAGAGGACATTTTATAATTCTCTTAATATACATAATTTAAAAATAAAATCAGTTTATGTTCTATATACATATAGAGAGGTTTAATTCACACAAAAAGAAATACAAATGGAAACAAACATGCGAAAATATTAAAGATTGTGAATAAATATTCTTCCTTGAGACATTTTGATTTATTTAGTGAAAAAAATCTTAAAATAATTTATAAATTTGGGGTCCAAATTTTTGTATCTACATTATAAGTTTGCAGAAATAAATATTTCTGAAACCATGCTTATGAGAAATGGAAAGCAAACTACATTCATGTAATAAAATGTTATTCCATCCTTGATAGAAAATAGAATTCATCTTTATATTATATTATTAAAACTAAAAACTAGACTGCAGAGCAGCCTCTAATAATGATACATATTTATAGTGAAACACTGAGACAAAATTCTGAACTTATTAGTAAACATTCTAATGAGGAAAAAACACAGATGACAGAATAGACAAAGATCAGAATAAAACAGAAAGAGTTGAGAAGGAATTTAAGCTAATAAAAAAGAACAGTGCTGGGGTACCTGGGTGACTCAAGTCGGTTAATCGTCTGCCTTCAGCTCAGGTCATGATCCCAGGGTCCTGGGATCGAGCCCCACGTCGGGCTCCCCTGCTTCTCCCTCTGCCCCTCACCCCACTCATGTTCTCTCTCTCTCTCTTTCTCTCTCTCTCTCAGTTTCTCTCACTCTGTCTCTTTCTCAAATAAATAAATAAATGAAATCTTAAAAAAAAAAAACAGTGCTATTCTCAGAAAGCTTCATAATGTAGGTAATCTCTTCATGTCCTCTTGGTGATTTTTGTGGTGTCATCAGTCTTCACCTCTCAAGTGGTTTTGGGTGCTGTGGGGCGATCACAACAGAATTAGTGAATACCTTATTTCCATCCTTATAAAGGAAGACTGGAATGCAGTTTAAATTCATATGTCAAGGAGAAAGTATACTTACAGCCTTGATTATACCTGTCAACTCTCCATCCTACCACCACAATATTGACTGAAGAGAACTTTTTGGACATTACAAAGAGCATATATTAATCTACTGTTTTGGTGACATCATATTAATCATACCAGAAAAACAAAATGGGCCAGTATACTGGAGGTTTTAGTAGGATACATACTATCCAGAAGTTATTATATAACCCTATGTAATAACTGGAGATTTGGAGTCTTATGATCTGGAGCATTCTTGGATATCTAACCCAAAGTAAGGGGTATATTATTGCTTCTTGCAATTTCCACCACATAGAAGGAAATACAATGCTAGATGGGGCTCTTCGGGGTCTTGATTGTGTAATTCACACTTAGTAATATGACTTTAATACCTTTATCATGTGACACAGTAGGCAAGTAGCTTTGAGTGAGCCAAGAATATCGTTAAACACTATGTACTGGAGTATCTTTCATGGGAAAAATTGCTCTTTGGAGCTTGTAGTGAGCTCCAACACAAAAGTTTACCACATACAACCCTAGATTTCTAAAGAGAGGACAAGATATTTGTAAGAGGAAATTGTAGATCACTTGAAAAAACATATGTGGCATCTGACCATGGGACATCACGTGACCATATTTTTTTAAATTTTATTATGTTAATCACCATGCATTACATCATTAGTTTTGATGTAGTGTTCCATGATTCATTGTTTGCGTATAACACCCAGTGCTCCATTCAGTACGTGCCATCTTTAATACCCATCACCAGGCTAACCCATCCCCCCACCCCCCTCCCCTCTGGAACCCTCAGTTTGTTTCTCAGAGTCCACAGTCTCTCATGGTTCGTCTCCCCCTCCGATTTCCCCCCCTTCATTTTTCCCTTCCTACCATCTTCTTTTTTTCTTTTAAACATATAGTGTATTATTTGTTTCAGAGGTACAGGTCTGTGATTCATCAGTCTTACACAAATCACAACGTTCACCATAGCACATACCCTCCCCAGTGTCTATCACCCGGCCACCCCATCCCTCCCACCCCCCACCACTCCAGCAACCCTCAGTTTGTTTCCTGAGATTAAGAAGTCCTCATATAGTGACCACATTCTTAATGAGTTAGGTTATGTTATACCTATGAGATCTTAAGGTTGAATAGTCCCAGAAGCAATACATCATGAGATATGAAGGTATGAAGTGATATATCCAAAATAAACTGCATGAACAAGTGTCCAGATTTCTACATCATCTGTCAGTGTTTCACTTGTGCTTCTCCCTAAGTTTTTATGCATGGTTACATGAGGGGTAATTTAAGACCAACTTATGTAAGAGAAAAAGTGCCAAATTGGATTCACAGAAGGGTCAACTGTATAAGTGGGTCCAAGCTGAAGACACACTTCTGTACTACAGCCCCACACCCCAAGGTCTCTGAAAGGAACATTCTTTCTATGAGCAGCACTTCAAGAACTTCATCCAGTCATACACTGTATGAAAAAAGAAATGGCCCAAAGTACAACTCTTCTTAGTGCCAAATAGCTAGTTAGCCACAGAGTTGGAAGGGAAAAAATGGGAAGTTTGGGGATAAGAAGATTTGAGGAAGAAGCATGGAGATGCAGATACATAAACATTTTGGACCCAAATTGTAAAAATCTTTATACTACATATTTGTGTCACCAAGAGAGTTCCATTTTCTGTTTTCCTAAAATAACTATTTAATATTGTAAATATCCTTCTAAAGGCTGTTTCAACTACATTCCATAAATTATATATTTATTTTATTTTCACTAATTTATATATATTTGTTTTTAACTTCCCTTGAGAAATCTCATTTGACAGCAGGTATATTTAAAAGTGGATTGTTTAATTTTCATATACTTGGGAATTTTCCAGCTATCTTTCTCTTAGTAATTTCTACCTTAATGCCATTATGGTCTGAGAAGATAGTTTGTAAGATTTCTACTCTTTTAAATTTTATGGTTTGTTTTATGGCTCAAAATATTGTCTCTTTTAGAGAAATACCCCCCCATGCACGTGAAAAGGGTATGTGCTCTGCTTTTGTTGGGTACAGTGTTCTATAAATGTTTATTAGATCTAGTTCGTTGATAGTCTTCTACATTTTTATTAATTTACTGTATATTCTATGTATTATTGAGAGAGGTGTGGATTTTTTTAGCTATAATTGTGGATGTATTTTAGTTTGTCAGTTTTTATACTGTGTATTTTGAAGCTTTATTGTTGGTAACATACACATTTCGGATTGTTCTGTCTTCTTAGAATTATTAACCCATTTATTTATATAATGAAATGGCATATTACATAATGTACTACTTTATTCTTAATACTCTGCCTGTTCAGAAGTCCTTTAGTCTGATGTTAATATAACTACTCCAGTTTTCTTGTGGTTGTTGATTGCTTGGTGTAGTTTAATCCATCTTTTTATTTAATCTGTGTCTTTATATTTAAAGTGGATTTACTGTACACAGCATACTCATGTATTGCTTTTACATTCTATTTGACTGGCTCTGTCCTTTCGTTGGTGAATTTAGATCCTTTATATTTAAAGTGATTATAAATTTATATTAAAATCTACGCTTTGTAGATATTTTTTATTCTGTTTTTTCTTTGTTTCTTTTTTCTCCCTCTTCCGTCTTCTCTTATGTGAAGGATGTTTTATGATTTTTAAATCTTCTCTATCGAGTTCTTATTTTTATCTTTCTTAAGAAATGTTTTTAGTGATTGCAAGGGTTTAAAATATACATCTTTAAGTTACCAAGGTCCAAATTCAAATAATATTGTCCCATTTTATGTAGAGAGTAGTAACTTTACAACATTATATTCCTAATTACTCCCCTCATCCTTCATTCTGTTGTTCTCATTGTCTCTAATTTTGGATAGACATATTTACAGTACATACACTGTTGTCATGCATATATGTAATACATTGCTCCTACGTTTGCTTTAAGCAGTTTCTTTTAGAACAGTTAAAATAAGAAAATTTAACTTAATTTTACCTTTTAAGTTTATTTTCAGCACCCTTCACTCCTTTTTTTTGTAGACCTGTTTCAGTCTGTTATCATATTCTCTCTACCAGAAGAGTTTTCTTTAAAATTAATTGTTGTGATAGGTCTGCGGGCATGGATTCTTTAGGTGTTGGAGAATTTCTTTATTTTTTCTTCATTTTTGTAATAAAATGTCACAGCGTATATTATTGTAAGTGGACTTTTTTTAAAAGAACTTTTAAGAGGTCATACCTTTGTTTTCTGGCTTGCATGACTTTTACCAAAAATATCTGTAATAATTTTTATCTTCATTTCTCTCTATTGTAACTTTTTTTCCTTAATGCCTTCATTTCTTTTCTTTTTTTTTGTTTTTCTTTTTTTTGTTATTGTTTTTAAAATTTCAACAGAACATATCTCAGTCTAAGCCTATTGTTTGTTTGCTTCTTTGTGGTTATCCTTCTTGGTGTTTTTTTTGAGCTTCTTGTGTCTGTGCTCTCAGGTCTGACATTTATCTGGAGTTCATCTGAGCTGGAGACAAAGCTGACTTTCCAGGTGTTAGAGTAACTGATTAAAGCAACAAGACAAAATGGAAATAGCAGCTAAGCCTTTAATCACTAACTCTGATAGTATACCCTGTTCCATTTTCCCCAGTGGAATAGGATGCCAGTTGAGGGTCAGGCGAATCAGCCCCGACACGGGGCTCTTCTCACTGTTGAGGGAGCTCTTAAAAAAAAAAAAATGAATCCTGCAGTTCTCTGGACCCAGGCAGCAGCAGGAGGAATAGGGGAATGAGCCACGAGTGGAAAAAAGTAGAGTACTAAATTGTAGTGGAGAAAAATATCATCAAGTTTCCCTGATAAGACCCTTAAGTAGAGTTGCCTTGACGAGGAACGTAGATACACGTAAAAGCATGGACAGCCAGTGAGGCTGAGTGAGTTCTGACTTAAGTAGTACGTTGGTTGTGCATCAAGTCTGGTGTGGGGAGAGCAGCTTTACCCTGTGAGGTTGCCAGGTAAAGTCTTTGTAAGGTCAGGCCTGAAAAGTCACACACATTTAGACAGAAGCTGGACTCAACATGAATTTTTGAAAATTTACAGCCATTATTTTTCCAAATATTTCTTCTCCCCCTTTACATCTGTCTGCTCCTGAAGTTGCAATTACACATATGCTAGAACACTTGATATAGTTCCACAGCTGTTTAATGTCCTGCTTTTTTCCCCTATACTGACATCTTTCTTTGTGTTTCAGCTTGGGTGATTTCTACTGAGTAATCACTGATTTCACTGATTTTTCCTTGGCTGTGTTGATTATGCTGATGCACAGGTTGAAGGCTTTCTTTATTTCCATTATGTGTTTTTTAATTTCTACAGTTTTCCTTTGATTCTCTAATTTCCATCTCTCTACTGAAATTACGCATGGGATCATGCATGTTATCCTCCTATTCCTTTAGAACTTTGAATTTATTAATTATGGTTATCTTAAATTCTTTTTTTTTAATATAATTTATTTATTTGACAGAGAGAAAGAAAGCGAAAGAGAGCACAAGCGGGAGGCGGGGCGGGAGAGGGAGAAGCAGACTCCCCACTGAGCAGGGAACCCAATGCAGGACTTGATCCCAGGACCCTGGGATCATGACCCGAGCTGAAGGCATATGCCCAACCAACTGAGCCACCCAGGCACCCCTCTTAAATTCTTTATTAGTCAAATCTAGCATTTGTCTTATGTCTGAATCTGGTTATCATGATTACTCTTTCTCTTGAAAGTATTTTCATTTTGTTTTGTTTTGTTCCTTTTTCATTTGTCTTTTAAGTGTCTTATAATTTTTTTGTTGTTGAAAACCAGACATGTTATGTAGAGCAGTCAACACTGAGGTAATGGTTTTATGCCTCAGAATAGTCACAAGTTTCCTTCTGCTAGGCTTTTAGTTCAGGAGATTTTATTAATTTTAGTAACTCCAGTTTAGGAGTTGGGCTGCATTTGAGATTTGTGCTTCCATGGTGTCCGTCAATGCAACATGATCTTCTGATTTACAGAGACCTTGTATTTAGGGTGTTCCGTGCCTTAACAGAGCAAAATTTGCTTGATTTCGCATTTTAGGTTTCCCTTTCTGCTGTTGACTCTGAGACAGTATTTTTATATGTTGTTCTGTCCTCTTGCAGCATGCTGTTGTCATTGTAATTAACCACCTGGCTTGGTGGTGTTGTGGGGGGAAGTGGTGTCTGCTCTTCAGTATAGGTTCTTGTCTCAGGCATGCATCATGTCCCTGGCTACTGGGAGTATGGCTTTCTTGGATCTACTTTTCCTTCCCTGCCTGGAGTTTTGGGCTCAGTGTTTGATTTTACCTCTCCCCAGCAGGGAGTTTTATCCCTCCCTCTTCCTTGCTGTCCCTCAGCTGAAATAAGTGTTCACCAACTAAAGCCAGCAGCATTAGTGTTTCTTGCACATACTGTGTTTTGTGTGCAGCTAGAGGGGAAGGATCAGTAGGAGTTACTTGTCCCTGCTGTATGGCTGCCGTTCCCCATGCCCCCGCCCTTCCCGTCTGCACCATAGTCACCATAGTCAGCACAGCTCACGGCTCCTGTTGATCTTTTTGGCGAACCGCAGGCAGGTTTTGTGGAGAAATAATGCAGACTGAGGGTACAAACTCTCCCCAGCTTCTGCAGCCCCCAAGGGTTTCACAGTTTCAGCAGATTCTTACTGGTGTGCGATTGCATCTAGTTGGGTAAGTTTTAGCAGCTTCTCCTCTCCTGTAGGCAGTGTCTCTCCTTAGATTTTGGGTCAGTTTACTGATTTTTGATGAGTTCAAAAGTCATAAATTTGAAATTAGTTCAACTCCTTTTCCTTGTAAGAGTGATAGTTCCTTCTACCTTTTTACATTCCGGAGAGAAAACTAGAAGTACAATGGTTAATTTTAGGTCAATAAATATTTCTCTTGTTCCAGTGGGTGTATAGTATATTACATATACTACAGAATGAATTTGAATTAAGGTACTGGAAGCATTCACCAAGATATTTAATAAATGGTCATCACTTTCTTTTGGGAAAGAGCAATTCTTGAAGTGTCATTTGCATGACCAAAAATAATTGACAATTAAATAATTAAGAATTTAGAAAACATCAGTGGTTTTCTGTCAACAATTAAAGGGGTTATATCTGCATTCTGGGGCCATTATGAAGTAATTTGTGATATGTTATTTGATCCAGGATGTGATCAATGTTAATTACTTAGAGATAGCAATGTAAATTTGATCAATAATATTCTAATTTTGAGATTTCCCTACCTTTAATGAGTATAACTCTGATTGTCATTCGTAAATGAAACCTTGTTATATAAATTGCAGTATAATGATAATTAACTCAAAAAGGTTCAACTATATTGCAAGATAATGATATTTTACTCAGAAAAGGTTCAAATGCATTAACCCCAACATTCAAGTAATATTAACCCATGTCAGGTGGAAATAGGTGTCAGAATTTCTTTCTAAAGCTCTGTACAGATCAGAGCATCATTCTGTCTTGGAAGCTATCTTCCTTATTCTCAGTTATTTTAGCATATTTTACCTAATTTCAAAGAAATCCTATGAAAATAATGAACACATATACTTCCATTCTCTTAATAATAAATATTCTGTATCACACATATCAATTTATAGCACTGCTTTTGTGTTGACTATAAATCTATAACTGATTTATTCTTTTGCAGAAGTTAAGCCTCTGTTAACTTCAGCCTGAAATATTAAATCATGTGACTAGATAGGTGAATAATGCATCATCATTTCTGAGATCAAGGAACTAATTAACAGGAGAAACGGGGGATAAAATAGGATTCAGTGGATTAATGCCATAATGGAGGCATGGCCAATATAATTTAGATACGCCTAAAAAGGATTATTTAGCTCTGCCCTATAATGGCCAGAGAAGGACAAGGTGGAGAGGTAAAAGAGTAAGATTGCATAATACCCACAGTTTTTATAGGAAATGTCAAATGATAAGGAAGGTCCTTGACTTAGGGGACATAAATTGATACTAGTGTTTAGGAAAATATAGACCACTGCTTTGAACAAATGGCAGTCCAGTCACATGAAATGTTCAAGGAGGTGTTCCATGGGCAACACAACAGAACAGTGCTAAGAAGTGAGTTATGTTCTTAACATCAATAATGGCGTTAGTCATGGAATTGCTTTGTTATTTTTCACAAATACATTCATCATGCTAAAATATATAGTTATATAATTATTGAATGATGAGAAGTACTTGATTAATACTGCTGTGGATGCAAAATAATGAACCCAACAAAACTGTCTATGTCCTAATCTCCAGAAACTATGACTACATTACGCTATGTGGCAAAGGAGAATTAAGGTAGCAGATTAAAGTGAGGTTCTAATAAAATGACTTTAAAATAAGGAGATTATCTTGGATCATCCAGGTAGGACCAATCAGTGTAAATGCAAGTGTGCTTAGGGAGAAAGCGTGAGAAGAATCAGAATAAGACAAGGAGTGTGACGATGGAGATAAGTTTAAAGTGATACAATTTTGCTGGCTCTAAAGGTGGAGGATGAAGTCATGAGCAGATCCTCCCGTAGAACCTCCAGAAAGGAACATAGCCCCACAGACACCTTGATTTTAGCACGGTGATATGCATCTCAGATTTCTGAGCTACATAACTGTAAGATAATAAATTTGCATTGTTTTAAGCCACTGAGTTTGTGGTTATCAGTTTTTTAATACAAAATATATACAACTAGTTTTGGAAACTAATATCATTTAACACATTTAAGGAATAAACTAACACAATTCCGTTTAATAACAGATTCTCTTGAGGGGAGATAATGTCATAGAAATATTCTCTTAGTATGGGAAGATCCCATGGGAATGGAAGGCAACAAAAGCAACATAACCAAGAGGGAAATTGGTTGACTAACACGATAGAATTATCTAATGCCCGCACTCTTTGGTAGTATTTAATTAATCATGGAATTCTTGGGACAGATTTCAATAAATATCTCTTAACTTGATCTCCAAAAAACAAGTCATTCAGTTCTTGTACTTGGATTATTTCACACCTCAGAACCCAACGAAGTGAAGGCTAATGCTCTTAAGGAGATGCTCTGCAATATTTATTATGAATCTTTAATTTAACTCTCAAAGAGATCTGTGCCCAATTATTGGAGTAACTGTGCACTGGATAAAGAAAACTGCCCAGACCTTGTGGGAATTATTCAACAGTAGCTCTGAGTTAACAATTTCCTTATGAAAACAGTATTTTACATTGACTTGCCTTCATAGTGTCAGTTTTAAGGATTAGGAGGTACAGTTTTAATTCACATCTGCTTGACTATATCTCCTACATCATCTGCTATTTTTTCCTATTTCCCAGCATATTGTTGGAATATATATCCTCAGAATTGAGAAAAAACACATTTTCCTCTTGAGTAAATGTTATTATGGTAAGAAATATCAAGTGGAACTTTCTGGAGTTTGATTACCAAAGTAATGAGTGAAAAGAAATGCCATATTTCAAATATTAATCTCATCGTGAAAGCCTTAAAAAATGTTGGAGTGATCTCACCTTAACGCTCTAGTTGGACACTGCTACAGACAGATGGGTTCAGTAGGAAAGCAATGGATTACCACATACTGAACCAAATATAATTTCTTACTGAAATAGATAAATACATCTCTTAGCACTTTTTGTATACTTATTGTTATGCTGGGTGCTGCTCATCTCCATATAGGAAAAAAGAAACACAAAAATCAGCTATGTCACTTGGCTCTAAAGTTTCAGAGGATCCAATCCAGTGCTTGGAATAACTATAGTAGATTTATATAATTCCTGGAATTTGTGCCAGCCCCCTTGGGAGATTTGCTGCCATGGTGCCTAGGAGTTTTAAGCATTGCAACGCTTTCTTCAGGTAGTAAAATTCTATTTTGAGAAGAGGCTCCAGTTATGTTGCTTGACACTTACAGGGACTAAATGCCTGACCATAAGACACTAGTTGACAATGAAACCCACGCTGCCCTTCATTAACTTATCCTTAGCCACGTATTAAACATGCTCATCAAAATGTTACTGTCTAATAGAAGTGATCTCTGTCAGTGCATGTTTAGCACATGCTGAAGGCCAGTGTAAGTTGCATGTCATCCACCTTACTAGTACACTTCTGCTGCTGCAGTAACATCCTTCTCTCAACCTGCATGTATGGCCTCATTGATATGTCTTTATTATTAGTTGCCTGAGAAGAATGGACACAAATTCTAGATGCCTCTGAGTTGTTTGCTGTTGCTGGCCAGAATCAGAATGCTTGAGCACAATAGTGCCAGTAAGGGGAAGCACGGAAAGACAGTAATTCATCCAGCATTCTGCCCCAAACAATTGCATTGAAATCTACCTCTAGAAATAGGTATGCAGAAAATTAGGGGTTGTGGGTTTGGGGAGAGGAGAATAGGTTTTCTAAGTTGACTGTAAAGTAATTTGTTTAGATGAAGGAGATACAGCATTCTCAGACAAGACAGGAGGATCCGCTCTTATTTTCAAGGCATGGTCAGTGGGGCTTGGTTTTAATGCTGTATTTTTGAATCTATATTACAGGTTTTGGGTTCCCTTTCTTTTTTACTCTGTCCCTAAACTTTTATATAAGAGACCTGTTGAAAATGTAAATTTAGTGATACTTTAATTCAGTGATTAGCATAAAACAGCTTTGGGCTTGGCTGTCAACTACTTCAGCCCTGGAGACACTAGAAATAAAAATTATTTTACCACATGTTTAGAAATCCTTATCTGTCAGTCCATGCTTTGAACAATAGACGAATTCATAAGTAAATTGGAATATAATCATAGAATACTATATGGCAATGAAAATAACAAAATGCAACTGAGATGAAATTTCCAGAGCTAAGCGAGATTCAAAATAGTGTGATACAATATGATTTGATTTTATATAAATTTCAAGAATAGGGAAAGTTAACTATATTGTTTGGGGCGGCATACATGAGTAGCAAAGGTATAAAGGAAAGTAAGAAATTGATTACAAAGGCATAATAATAGATACTTGACTATTTTTCAAGGAATTCTTCAAAGAAGAGGGAAGAGTTTTTCATTGAGAAGATGCATGGTGAGAGTGAGGGCTGCGTTTCTGGGGTCCTGACAGTGTTCTGGCTGTTAGCTCTGTTTACATAGTTACATAGGTGTTTGCTTTATAATTATTTATTAAACGAGACACATATGTATGTACTTTTCTGTATTTTATTTCACAATATAAGTGTATTTAAGAAACACTGTAGTGCTCAGTATGTAGTAGATATTCTAAAAGTTACAAATATTAACCGTTAATTTTTTATCAACATTATAAAAGTATTTTTATTAGCCCCATTTTACAGATTATGAAGTTCAGACACAGAGAACTTAGGTAAATGTCCAAAGTCATACCATTTGCAAGTAACAGAGTGAGAATTCAGACTCAGGCAATTTGGCTCGAGAGCTTTGTGCTTAGGAACTAACTGGCTTTGTTTGGTTGGTTGGCTGGTTGGTTGGTTGTCTTAAGTTTAATGTTTCATTGGTTAGTTTTTGTTGATTCCTTTGATTTGGTTTAAATAGACAAGAGAGGAGAAGGATGTTTTTCTCTTTGTGTGAGAACTTAACTGTCATTTACTCCTTCTGTGTTTCTGTGGCATAATGAAGGGTTTGAACTACACTTGATCTTAGCCAAAAGGCCGAGAAGCGATGAAGGGTTTGAACTAAAAAATAATTTCAAAACAAGCCCAGGTTGTGGGAAGACTGGTAGAAAGACAAAGAAAGATGTAAATGGATGGTGTACACAATTTGAAGAGCAGCGCCACTTTCATCTTTTTTGTATATGGTTCTTCTGTGTAAAATAATGCATATATAAAGTAAACATACTTTATATGTTAAAGCTTTAATATATTAGAAAATGGAGGCATTCCTTAGAATTCCTCCTAACACTGACACATAGTGACAGAGATCTCCATTTTGCCATTGCCCAGAGATCTTCCCTAAACATTCATCCACATTGTTTTTATCACGTAGCATCTTCAGGCTCTGATAACTCCTGATACAATTGGTAATTTAATCCCAATAAAGCACATCTAGATGCTGACCTTGTCCTTAAAATTTAAGGGCATGTATTTTTAGAGGGGAAAGGTCTTCATTTACCAGAGTGATCTTTGTGCTAAGATGTGAACAAGGCATAGAATGTCAGTATATCTCAAGGAAAGTTTCAGAGCTTTTGAAAGCCACAAGAACTAATAGCAGATACGAGAATATAAATATAAATAGAGATGTCTTTATTTTGGAGAAACAGAGTTTTTTGTTTAGAAATAACATTTTAATTCATGGACAGTTCAGGAGTAAATAAAATTATGACTTGTTAGAACAACTCACAGCTTAATACTAACCAAATGTGCTGAGTGATTCATGTTTCATATAAATTTAATTATAAAATAAATAAGAGAGAGAGACTATGAATTGTGTAAGACTGTTGAATCACAGACCTGTACTTCTGAAACAAATAATACATTATATGTTTAAAAAAAAAAAGAAGATAGTAGGAAGGGAAAAATGAAGGGGTGGTGGAAATCGGAGGGGGAGATGAACCATGAGAGACTATGGACTCTGAGAAACAAACTGAGGGTTCTAGAGGGGAGGGGGTGGGGGGATGGATTAGCCTGGTGATGGGTATTAAAGAGGGCACGCTCTGCGTGGAGCACTGGGTGTTATACGCAAACAATGAATCCTTGAAAACTACATCAAAAATTAATGATGTAATGTATGGTGATTAACATAACATAATAAAATTTAAAAAATATGAAATATTCAATTTCTATCACTAAGAAACAACAAGTGAGTGAAAGGGGATTCAAGTGGAAGAAAAAAACAAGAAACAAACCAAAAAAAAACATTTCATGGCACAAATGGAAAAATGATATATGAATAAAGTCACTTTTGTGATTCAGAAATGTAGCGAGATATAGAATCAAGAGAAGTTCTGAGGATTGATAGTCAGAAAAACAACAACTAAAAAAACATTGCAACTTTCATAAACCTTTCTTATTGACAAATTTAAACAGTTTTTTCTTCTGCTGAAATTGTTCTAATCCAACAAGAGACAAGACCGGGAGGCTCAAGGGAAGGAAAGTAGCAAATGAAAATTTTTATATGAAATAAGGAAATAAAGGACTGATTTAGTTCTTGTGACAGCATGTCTGTTTTCAGCATAAATGAGAACTATTCGTATTTTAGTAGAGGCTATTCGTATCGAAAAAAATTTCTAAGAATTCATATAGCAGAAAAGTGCCTTTCAATCTCTTTTTATTGTAAATAGATAGACTGCTTAGTTTGTATTTGTGTAGTGACCCCCCACATTTCTAGCCAGACACAGAAATTTGTCAGGAGAACAAAAGTATGTTTCTAGTTGACTTTCAACAAAGCTGTGGGGAAACTTTATCATAATATGCCTTTCTAATAAATATGCTGGACAAATGATTTTTAGAAGAAGGGAATTATTGACAGTTGCCTGCCCCACAATTCATACAGATATGGGCATATCTTGTCTTCCATTGATATAATTGGAGATTATTTATGTCTATAAATTTATAAGCTCTAGATAGTAATGATGAATTACATTTGGACTGGAGCATATATTATTTGAAATCAATAGCAGTTTTCTCAATGATAATAGACATTTCCATTAAAGTCATTGACTTGCACTTTTTGAAATATTTCTTCAAGGAAGGGGTGACTGATAATATTGTTATTCTGTAAATCTGTGTGAAGTTATTGTGAATTTATAAAACTGGTGAGTCTATAAATCACTGTATAGTGGGGTCACTCTGGATAAATTAAATCTGCGAACTACTAAGAGAAAATAGATCTTAGTATTAGAATTCTTATAAATGGAGTGCAGTGGATTTCTGAGTTTCACAAATAAAAATAACTAAGAGGTTTATACCTTACACTTAATCAGTTGCTTTAAACATTTTAATGTATATATAAAAGATATCATTGATTTTTCTATTTTGAATCAAGCAACTTTTACTTTAACAGAATAAATCTCTCTGTCTTAGGTAAAAGAAGTACATGCATGCATGGATACTAAATTCAAACAATTGGTCATGGAATAAAAGAAGTACATGCATGGATACTAAATTCAAAGAATGGATTATAGAATTCATTAACTGATTTAAAATGTTTATTTTACAGATGTTTATTTTGCACCTATTTAGTTTGGGCACTTGGCATAACATGGGAAACAGAGCATTTGGAAGTATTAATTATTTGCTCATACCACTATCTTTATATTCATTCTTCTGAGCTTTAAGAGTCTTAGATGTTTCCTTATGGACTATAGACTGGGGAAATGAAATAGTATAGTTTGTTGTGTACAACTTTCTTATCATAAACCATGGTAGATGAATATAATAAGTGTGTTTTTCAGGGGCTCCTAGTTGGCTTGGTCTCTTAAGTGTCTGACTCTTGATTTTGGCTCAGGTCATGATCTCAGGGTCATGAGATTGAGCCCCACATAGGGCTCTATGCTTAGTGGGGAGTCTGCTTGAAAATTCTCTCCCTCCCTCTCCCTCTGCACATCCCCCACTGTGCATGCTCTCCCTCTCTCCAAAATAAATAAATAAATCTTTTTTAAAAATGTGTTTTTCAGGTGTAGAAAAGCATCAGCTGATTAATGACAGTCTTAGGAAAGTAAAACAAATCTTTAATAATAATAATGATATATTAAGTATTAAATACTAATATATTATTAATATTAGTATATTATTAACAATATTAATATGTTATTATTATTAATTTTTGTATCTTTGAAGTCTGTGCTCTTCAGAGCACCAGTGTGATCCTCTCTATCCACTGGAATCACAAGGGTGGTGTGAAAGAAATCAGAGTTTATTCCAGGAGTCAAGACTTGAGAATTAATTTACCAGAAAAACCCTGAAAGCCTGTATAAAAGCACAGGTGGAATTTTTTTGTATTTTGTTTGTTAGTTTTTTACTTAACAAAAACACATCACTTGTTCATTCATTCATCTCTTTATGCAAAAGCATAATTCATAAATCACTATATACCCAGTATCTTACTGGGAACTAGGGTAATATCCTATGTCTAATACTCTTCATGCTACTACAAAGTTTATGAACTAGTGAGAGAAACCAACATTTCACACGTAATTATATAGCTGCTGGTTGCTATAGGTGGTCATAAGTTGAGTGATAAGGGAAGGCTTGTCCCCAGTAGTAATATTTACAGTCGCAGTTGAAGGACACATAAGGTAGTAGCCAGGGAAAGAAGAAAGTAGTGAAAGAGGGAAGAGTTCTAAACTGAAAAAGTATCTTAGGCAATTTTCCTGAGTGGGATAAAAAATACCATGTATGGAGAATGGAAAAGTGACTCAGCTGTCTGTGAGGAGAGAGTGAAAACAAGAGTGACTATTGCTAAGCCTTTGGAGGTAAATATAGGCATGGTCTTAGAGAAATATTAAGGATTTTTCTCTTTTCTCTAAATAACGAGAAGCCAACAAAGGCTTTGAAATAATAATTTGACATGTTCCAGTTTGCATTTAATAAAAACATTGGAATTGCTTTATTACAAATGGAGAGGAGATAAAAATGAATCTAAAAGACATGAATGATTTGCCCCACCCCCATCAACTCTGAATTCATCCCTACTCTTCTCCTCCTCGATCACCCCATACCAGCCACACTGATCTCCAGAGGTTTCTTCCAGCTTTCTTAGCATTTCCCACCTCAGGGCCTGTGCACTGGATTTTCTCCTTCCCTAAAATACTTAGAATATCCACATGTCTTGATCCTTCAACTCTTTTTGGTTTGTTACCCTATCAGAGTGGCTTTTTCCTACCTCAAAAATAACACCCCCACACTCCATCAACCTGGTATTTACTTATCTTCATTGATCTGCTTTATCTTTCATTGTAGCAGTTCTCACCATCATGCATGCTACTTATTTATCTTTTATTCTACGAAGTACTGAGCTTCATCAGGCAGGACCTTCATCAGCTCTATCCCATTGTTACACTCCTAGAACTAAGGGATTATACCTGGTAAATAGTAGGTGTTCAATAAATAATTTCTCAGTGAAGGAATGAATGAATACTAGAGTCTCTTTTAGGCACTGGGAAGCCAGTGATAAACAAGACGGTCATTACCGTCAAGACCTTTTATATTTTATTACATGGAGACTTGATGCTCAAATAACTACACAGACATATATTAGGATGTAACCAGGTTTTCTCCACCACAGGCCCTTATTTCTGCACTGCTTAAATGATTAATTTCAATAGTCTAATTCAGTCACTTATATTTTTATATGCTTCAAATTCAGAAGACACAACTGTGATGATTCCGGCTCTTGTAGTAAATGCTATTGAGTGGTAAAATCATTCATGTAAAACAATTTTAATAGTATATGATAAAGAGTAAAAGAAACATGTAAAAAAAGAAAAAGAATTCCATGATAGAACGGGAGAGTAAAGTAGTAATCCGTCTGAAGAGTTAGGGGAAAATTCCCAGAAACTGCTGTTAATAGTGATTCTTAACAGAGGAGTAAGATTTTACTGGGAGACACAGTGAGAAAGATGTTCCAGTAGAGGAAAGAAAATTGAACAAATGCAAAAATAAAAGTAGGAAGAATTAGGCCTCATAGGTTTTTTAGAAATTTGCTGTATTTGTGAGTTACTTATGGGAGTTAAGTCTGAAAAGTTAAATTAGGTCTGATAATAAAGGTCTTTATAGTTAAAAAATAATTTGAACTTCTGCCTGTTTTCAAGTAAGGCATCACAGCAATATTGCCTTTACTCTGACAACATGAATAGATTTTCATTTTAAGAAGATAAATCTAGTGGCATATTAGATTTGGATTAATAGAGTTAAGGAACAAAGCTTGAAACACAGTAAGTCCTTAGATAGAAGATTATGCAATTTTATGTCTGATGTTGTAAGGGTGAAGAGAAAGACATGAAATAAAATACATTGAAGAAAAATGAAATAATATGGTGATGTGATGGGGATAGAGAAAGTCAAATTCTAGTTTTGTCCTGAGTGACTAGGGAAATGGTGGCTATCTGGTAGATCTGAAAAATAAGGACAGAGGATCAATTCAGCTAAAAGATGAGTTTTGGTTTAGATAGATTAATTTTGTCATATCTTCAGGACTCTTAGGTGGCAAAACATCAAGAATACAAAACTTGAGGAGAGGTATAAAAGCAATATATGATTTAAAATCATTGACGTGTTTGTGATTTGCTAACGTGATACAATATATTAATTCATCAAGGGAAAGTAAATTATTGAAAAAGAGAGGAAACCAATTTAGAACCCTGTGGAACATCAAAACCTGATGACTGAAAAGAGTGGTTTTTTTACAGCTTTATTCATAATTGCCAAAACTTTGAAGCAAGATGTACTGCAGTAAGTAAATGGGTGAACAAACTATGATACATCCTACAATGGAATATTACTGAGAGATAAAAAGCAATGAATTAATTAAGTCATAAAAGAGACATGGAGGAAACTATAATGAGAGAAGCCAGTCTGAAAGGGCTCAATATTATTTTCAACTATGTGACATTCTGGGAAAGGCAAAACTGTGGAAACAGTGAAAGATTAGCCATTTCCAGAAGTTAGTGGGGAGGAATGGAGGAGTAAATGGAACCCAGGGAGTTTTAGGGCAGTGAAACTCTTCTGCCTGATACTGTAATAGTAGATACAGATCCTTATATGTTTGTCAAATTCTATAGAATATACAACCAAAAAATGACGCTTAATGTAAACTATGGACTTTAATAATAATATATCAATATTGACTTATTGTAAGTTTTAAGAAATATATTAATGCGAGATGTTAATAGTAGGGGAAACTGGGAGAGAGGGATGTTGTATGGGAACTTTGTACATCCCACTCAATTTTTTTTGTAAATCAAAAACTTCTCTAAAAAATAAAACCTATTAATTAAAAAATAAACACATCAAATGTTGGCAAAGATATAGAACAACTTGGGAGGGAGGATAAAGAGAACTAGAAAATGAAACATAAAAAAGCTGTGATCAAATGAATATTGGGAGAAGGAAAAAAATCACATGGAAAACAAATGCTATGCTAATATCAAATAGGATAAAAACTGAAGAAGTGAACTTCATTTTGCTACTAATGGCTCATCAATAATCTTAAGAATGAATTCCACAGGGAGAGGATTAAAAACTAGAATTCATAGGAACTGAATAGCAACTAGTACCTGGAGATTTAGTTTTTTGCTGCAGTTTCTTCTTTTAATTCAACTTCCTCATTGGAGATAGTGCAAACTTTCTAAAGCATAGCTTCTGCTTATCATCCATCAGTGAATATTCACTATCTATCCAATGAAGCCCAATTTTTAGATGTATTAAGGTGCCTGCCTTAAATATATACTTCAGTCTTTCTTCAAGAGCTTGCATAATATGGAAACTGTTTATTTTTAGTAAATGAGTGAGAAGAGATATATTTTAATTGAAGTTCTTCCTGTGTATATAGGTTCAGAATAGTACCATCTTTAAAATGTTGGACCAATTCCAATGCCTTGAGAAATAAATGGATAAGAATACATACTGAGGTGGTAAGCAACGGCAGTGATATGTTTTGCTTGATCCTATCAGAGAAAGCAGGGCCTTTATATAAGTGTCATCAGACAATACATGAAAAGGTTTTTAAGTTTCCAAATAATTATTTTTGACCCTGGGTATTTGAGGATGGTTATTTCTGTAGTGTCTAGGTACAGAAACCTAAACCTGTCATGAACCGAGAAAGTGCCAAACCAAATCAAGTATTTTCTTGGGTGTTCTGGAGCTTAAACTGGTGAAATGTTAAGATCTATAGGTATTGAGGGCGCCTGGGTGGCTCAGATGGTTAAGCATCTGCCTTCAGCTCAGGTCATGATCCCAGAGTCCTGGGATCGAGTCCCGCATCGGGCTCCCTGCTCTTTGGGAGCCTGCTTCTCCCTCTGCTTCTCTCTCTCTCTCTCTGTCTCTCATGAATAAATAAATAAAAAAAAAAATAAAAAAAAAAAAGATCTATAGGTATTGAGTCCAGGCTAGGGTTTGACATTGTTACGTGTTTTGGCTGCAGGGGAACTTTTCTGTTTTAGAGGGGGCAGCAGTTCTTGATGGAACCCAACTTCCTCCTCTCACACTTGGGGCTATGGAGGTCAGTCACTGCCCTGCCTCTCCCAGGACATTATCTACCACTGATTGCACTGTTGTCCCCTTATCTGGACACAATCCTCTCCCTTTCAGGTAGCCTCATATAGTCATTTCTAATCCACTTTGTGGTGAACTCATGATTTATCTCCCTACGAAAAATTGAACTGAGGTTAATTTCAAGTCTCTGAAAGTGGCTCTGATTCTGTAATCTTGCACCACACAGAAAACAATCTGAGCATTAGAAGGCTTTTCTCTTTTATTTTTTTTAAAGATTTTATTTATTTATTTGACAGAGAGAGACACTGCGAGAGAGGGAACACAAGCAGGGGGAGTGGGAGAGGGAGAAGCAGGCTTCCTGCAGAGCAGAGAGCCTGATGTGGGGCTCGATTCCAGGACCTGAGATCATGACCTGAGCCGATGGCAGGCGCTTAATGACTGAGCCACCCAGGCGCCTCTGGCTTTTCTCTTTTAAAGTCAACTTAAGTGAACAGCCTAATAATTTTAAAAGAATTAGTAACTATCATTTATATAATTGAATGAGTATCAGTATTGCTTTTGAATTTAATTTTTTAAACAAAATTTTTCCTCATTGATGATTATCTTAGCTGAACTTGAAACCCTTAGATTTGAGGCTGTCAAATAATGTATACAACTTAGTAGTCATGCCTTATTTGAAATACAGTTCCCCCCAACAATTTTAAGGAGGCAAAGAATGTGCAGTTTTGTTAATATAATAGTTCAAGTTTTGTCTTAACTGTTTAGCTCATCTATATCAAACAGCTCTTAATTCTAAAATACAGAGCTGCATCCTTAACTTGGATACTATCTCAGCACATCTGGTAATACATATTTGATCTAAGGAAGTTGATAATATCCAGAAAAGTATCTTGTACCCAATGGTTACAGAGGTATACAAGTTTTACATTTTCCAAAATTAGATTGAACAGTATTCACCTTGTTACTTACTTAAAAAATCAAAGGCAATACATGCACCAGATAGGGACATCTCATCTTATCTTGAACAAACAGATAGTCCTCAGAAATACTTATATTTGCTTGGCTATCACACCGGATTTTAGAGCAACTGAAGACTGATTATTAAAGACAGATTTCACAGAACTTAAAACATGAGCAACTGAATTCATTATTGATATTCTTAGTTTCTTCATTTGATTTAATGTGCTTATAAACACATAATTGAACAAAACTGTTTCTATCTGTTTCCCTGCCCTCACCTCTACTCTGGCAGTAATGAGGCCAAAACAAAGTGACTATTAGAAATTCTGTACACAATATCCTTGTCTGTAAGGTAAGTTTTACAAGGCAGGAAATCAGTCCTTATCAACTAAATAATATTTCCTACAATTTGAATCTGTGAAAAATATTAACTGTATATAGTCACTGTCTATCCAACACTATGGGAGATAAATTTTATTTACTTAGCATTGCCACAGATTTTTGCCTCAGTCTTTCATTCAAATTTAGTTTGAAAGTAAATATGCCATATTTTTATATAATGAAAAGTATGATTTTTAATTGGTGACAAAGGAAAGAGTGTAAACATTTAGAAATTAAAGTGACATTGTCCACTTTTTCCTTTTCATACAGTGACAGCACACGATCTTTGCTAGTAATGCCTGAGTGTTTATTTTGTGCCAGGCACTCTTTTAAGTGAGTTGCAGGTATTAGCTAATGCAATTCTCACAATTGTTCTAAGAAGTAAATGGCATCCTTTTCCCTGGTGTTATACATATGGAAACTATGGCACAACTTAAAATCGTAAAATTCCTAGAAGAAAACATAGGTGGTAAACTCCTTGACATAGGTCTTTAGAATGATTTTTTGGATTTGACACCAAAAGCAAAGGCAACAAAAGCAAAACTAAATGAGTGGGACTACATCAAACTAAAAAGCTTCTGCACAACAAAGGAAACCATCAACTGAATGAAAAGGCAATCTATGGAATGGGAGAAAATGTTTGTAAATCATATATCTGATAAATGACTAATATCCAAAAATATATAAAAAACTCCCACAACTTAATAGCAAAAACAATGATAATAAATAATAATCCCATGAAAAATGGGCAGAGGAACTGAATAGTCATTTTCCTAAAGAAGACCATCCAGAAGATGGACAGTAGGTACATGAAAAGATGCACAAACACAACTAATCACCAGGAAAATACAAGTCAAAACCACAATGAGATATTAGCTCATACCTGTTAGAATGGCTTTTATCAAAAGACAGGAGATAACAGGTATTGGTGAGAATGTGGAGGAAAGAAAACCCTGTGCACTGTTGGTGGGAATGTAAAGTTGTGCAGCCAATTAGAAAACTGTGGAGGTTTCTCAAAAAGTTTAAAATAAGATTGCCTTACACAATTCACAGCGCTGTGAAAGACTATGAAATGGACTCTGAGAAACAAACTGAGGGTTCTAGAGGGGAGGGGGGTGAGGGGATGGGTTAGCCTGGTGATGGGTATTAAAGAGGCACGTTCTGCACGGAGCACTGGGTGTTATACGCAAACAACGAATCATGGAACACTACATCAAAAACTAATGATGTAATGTATGGTAATTAACATAACATAATAAAATAAAAAATATAGGATTGCCATACATTTTAGCAATCTCACTTCTGGGTATATACCCAAAGGAAATGAAAACAGGATATCAAAGAGATGTCTGCTCTTTCAGCATTATTCACAATAGCCAGTATATGAAAACAATCTATGTGTCCATCAAGAGATGAATGGGTAAAGAAAATTATTCTACCGTGAGAAAGAAAGAAATGCCACTATTTGCAAAAACATAGATGGACCTTGAGGAAATAAGCCAGACAGAGAAAGACAAATACTGCATGGCATTATATATACAAGTGGAATCTAAAAAAAAAAAAAAAAATCATAGACACAGAGTAGAAAAATAGTTGCCAGGACCTGGGGAGTAGGGGAAATAGGAAGAGGTTGGTAAAAGGGTGAAAACTTTCAGCAATAAAATGAAAGAAGTCACTACAGTGACTGTATTGTGTAACTGAAATTTGCCAAGAGAATAGAACTTAAATGTTCTTGCCAAAATAAGAAAAAAAATGATAGATATGTTAATTAACTAGATGAGGGGAATGCTTTCACAATGGAAACCTATATCAAATCACCATGATGTGTACTTTAAATATCTTACAGTTTTATTTGTCAACTATACTCCAATAAAGCTGAAATAAAAAAAATAAATTCTGGCACCGGGAAATTGGATAATTAAGTACGGTCTCTGAATTAGTGACAGAACAAGATATCAAAACAGATAAATATAGATACACAGTTCATTATATTTTTAACTACTATGTTATCCTAAAATTTAGCTTTCATATAGATTAAGTCAATCATATGGAAGAAATCAGTTGTATGGGTTTAAATATGTATTTTGATAATGTGCCAAACAGTAACAATAAAGTTTTATTACATGGCACTGCTGATCTGAGTTTTGTTTTGATGAATAAAAGGAAAGATCCCCTTAATTAAGTAGTGCCATTTGAGTAGTTGCAAACTGGAATTACCAAAACGTCAAAAGGCTTATTTGGGTCTGTGTGCTTAGCTAATACAACAACCCAGATGGATTCATAGAATATAATGTATATTTATAGAATGTGATATAAATATTCCTCTAGCATCCTCAGACATACTTGGGGAACTATGGAGTTCTGTGGCCTGCTGTATGGAATTCAGATATTTTTTTTCAGTTCACATAAAAGTATTCAGATTCTACTCCAATATTAAATAGAAAGATGATCTCCCAAAGTCTGGAAAATTTAAAAACATGTACAACAAAAATTCAAGTAGTGATTATGTGTACAATGCCTAAATATGTTTGCTTAAAAGTTTATAAAAATAATTGAGGGCAACCCTTAAAATAATTAAAAGATAGGAAGGAGGAAAAGTAAAAGTAAAAAAAAATGATAGTTTTTTAATGACAAATTAAAGATGACTTAAAATTATGGTAGGTGAAAGATGAAAATCAATGAAATAAAACATTAATGACATAAAAATGAAACTTTTTAAAAGAAAAAGATCTAAAATTGATTAGAACAGTTTAAAATATACAAATGTGTAAAAATAAAGACAAAAGATAACATGAAATGAAGAGTCCAAATGAGAAGGAAATAATGCAAAATGAGAAACATGGATATTAAAAATAAAATCTAAAGCAGCACAAACAATAGATATATTCAGTCATTGTTACATATAGATAGAAGATAAAAATGTTTTGATGTTATGTATTTTATGTACAAACAAAGCAATAACAAAAGTTCGCTGAAATCTAGCTCATGGATGAGAATATAATTGATCTTGATAGATTTCATAGCTTAGTGACACCAATAAAACATAAAGGCAGAAAATAGGAAACACCTTCCAATTGTATCCGTATTTCAGCTTTACTTGGAAGTAAAAGGGGCAGAATTATGGGTACAGACCACAGCGCATGATCATAAATTCTGATATGCTGCCTATTTGGAATGCAAATTCAAAAGATTTGCTCACAACATGTGGTATGTGTTGTTTTGACAGAAACAGATGTAGAAAGGACGATGGATGTGAAAGTTTAAGGGTCATGAGGCTCCTCATAGATAGAGTTGAGGTAAGTGCAGGAGTCTCGTCAATCCAGTGATTGATTAATGATTAATATGTTTTTGAAAATCAGTAGTAAGATTTGAATGGAATGCGGCAAGGTCACCCAGGGCTTGGACCTGACCAGTGTGTTAATCTTGTACTATAATGACATTGGCATCTAGGAATGATGGCTTAGAAAACTTTCTTATTGAATTTGCAAATGATATCAAGGCTGTAGAAGACAATTATTACATTAGAAAAGTGAATCTAGTCTTATATATAAAGACCTTGGAAATCTTTTGGTAAAAAGAGAAACTTTGAAGCAAAATTTAATAGAGGTAAATATAAAGTAATAAGTCTGGTGTTTTTAAAATAGTTGTACAATAAGACATAAAATGATGTAATTAAGGAGTTAATCTAAAAAAATCTGCCATCAATTGATTAAATGATATCTAACATCTTGTTTAGCTTTAAAAGTTATAAAATAGGGGCACCTGGGTGGCTCAGTCAGGTAAGCTTCTGCCTTCGGTTCAGGTCATGATCCTAGGGTCCTGGGTTTGAGCCCTGCATTGGGCTCCCTGCTCAGTGGGGAGCCTGCTTGTTCCTCTCCTCCCTGCTCGTGCTCTCTCTTGCTATCTCTGTTGCTATCTTTGTCTCTCTGTCTCTCAAATAAATATAATCTTAAAAATAAAATAAATTTAAAAAATAAAAATTGTAAAATAAAGTGACTTTAGTATTAAAACTAAAAAGATACTGTTAGAGTTAATTCATTTATTTTTATCTCAAATAATAATGCAATTACATACTGATTCATGAACTTTTGGCAATGGTTTGGCTAGATGGTCAGGGACTTGGTAGGAACATGATAGAAAATTGTTGATAAGGAAATTTGAGAAAGAGGAATGTTAGTAGACCTCTATGATTGGTCAAGAAACATGGAGATGATTGTGTCCTATGTATATGTTCACCAAAGGGTGACTTCAAGAGGACACTTTTAATGATTAAGTCAATAGGATGACCCCTTTTATGGAAATCAGTCAGCCTTGTTTCCTAACCACTCTCATCATCAGTCAGTAAGCTGACAAAGTGTCCGTTGTGGGGCAAGGATGAAGGTCATGCATGGGGTTTAACTTCCACTCATCAGTCGCAGCCTGGATATAGCCACTGTGAGTACCTAGTCTGCCAGGAGATCAACACTGAGTCCTCAGTATGGCACCATTCTTTAGAGTGATCAGCCACCTACCTGGTGACGGTTTGAGTATATTGAACTGCTTCTGTCATGGAAGAGGCATAGTTTTGTTCTTACTGAGCTTGACATTTACTCTGTTTACAGATTAGCTTTCCTTTCACACAGTGCTTGAATTGGATATTATTTTTTCTTGCCTTCAGACTCAAACATTGGTTGTTCCTATGTCTTCAGCCTGCTGGCCTTTGGACCGGAACTGTACCATAACTCTCTTGGTTTTTCAGATTGTCTGTTGCAGGTTTGGGGATTTGTCCCCTTTCATAATCACATAAGCCAATTCTTTATAATTTCTCTCCCTAAACACACACACACACACACACACACACACACACACACACACACACACATCCTTTTGGTTCTGTTCCTCTGGAGAATCCTGACTAATACAAGCATCTTCTCAGAACTCCACTTCTCTACATTATATGTGTTACTTTCCACAATAACTGTCATCATCCCTGGTTTATGCACAAAAAATTGTAGACAGTTGGGTGGATTTAGGATTGGAGCTTTCACAACAGGGCATGACAACAGGGCCTGGGAACAGGGGAAATGATGGAAGAATGTTAGGTAGCGGTGAAGAGAAGTACAGATGAGCTAATGAAAGTGATACCTCACCAGTACAATTGCATTCAGAGATAGAAAACACTCTTCTTGATTCTCTTTCACCTAATCATCTACTCTCAGCCCTAACTTTCTTCTTTTTAATTGCTCTATAAACGACATGTGCATTCACGTTCCCTATGTTTTCACCATCTCTCATGTGCACAGTCTACTGGGACAATGCATTTAGGTCTGGCTTAAGAACTGTCAAATCCAATGAGCAAAGTTCAGTGTTCTTCCTACCGGTATTCCAGACCACTCAAAAACACTTTATCTTTTCAGAAACTCTGACTTTACTTTCAGTGAACCACCTTTCTCAATTCTACTCTTAGTTTGAAATATAGTTTTTTAAAAACCTGTGTATTATTTATATATGTTACCTGAATGGTATTTTTTGTTTGTTTCAAGTTTTAAATTTTAGTTAGTTAACATATAGTGCAATATTGGTTTCAGGAGTAGAATTTACTGATTCATCACTTAAATACAACATCCAGTGCTCATCACAAGTGCCTTCTTTAATACCCATCACCCACTTAGCCCACCTCCCCACCAGGAACCCTCAGTTTGTTCTCTTTCAGTAAGAGTCTCTTATGGTTTGCCTCCCTCTCTCTCTTTTTTTTTTTTTTTTTCTTCCTTTTCCCCTATGTTTATCTGTTTGGATGGTACTGAATTCATCTTTATGAGTTCCTCTGGAGTCTCAGTCTGTCTAATTTGGAATCGAAGTTTCTATTTCTAGAAATAACCTCAGAATATCTCTTACATGTACCAACAAATATTCACTAGATCTGAGCGCAGGTAGTACTACAATTTTGAGACTTCTCACCCTGATGATTATAATAAAAAATAATGTTTGAAACTTTGATTTACCATAGCCAAAACCATCACCTAGCCTAACTGAAGGTGTGTCAGACCTCCACTTTTGCCCAGTAAATTCTGGGATAGTTTAGCTACTTCTTTTAATATTGAAAAGAGAACAATACCTATTCTTGGCTATCATAGTCAAGTATTCAGATTCCTAACACTGTACTGAGTCCATTTGTAAATCCTGGTATTTTTTACCTGGTGCATACCTTTACCAAAGTAAGAGGAAAAAAGATAAGTTAAATGGTTGCTCCCATACTGTAATTTAGAACTACCAACCCCTTTGGATCCTAAATCCTTTGCTGTGTCTAAATATCATTAACAGACTTGTGAGTCATATTGACCTTCCCTGAAATCTAAGTTCTTTGGTTGTTATGTGCTCCAATCCCTAACAAGTATTTGACATTTCTGTAAATATCTGAATATATACCATTAGAGAGGATTATGCTAACATCAGTGGTGATCAGTGTTTATCTATAAGTACTTTCAGATAATGACATTTCTAACTGTATTCTCTCACAACTCCTTCCCTGCATGAAATCATAAATAATAGAATTAGCAGAAAACATAATAGAATGATTAGTTACTTATTTAATATCAATGCAGTTTCCAGGAGAAAAGAACATTTTAAAGGTCAACCAAAGGTGGGGGGGAAGATCCATAGATTTGTTTACATAAAATAGAAACATTATGTTTAGGAAATAATTACACTCAAAGGCAACAAGAATTGGGGTGAATATCTGGAAACTGCTGAGTAGATAATGGAGATTTTTAATGTGTATTTCACATAAAAAATAGAAATAAAGAGAAAAATGAGGAGATGGTTTATATCACTGGTATGCAAAGATACAAAAATTGAGACAGTGATTTTACAGAAAGATAAAATTTCAGCAATGTAGAAAGATTTGTGTGTGAGTTGTGTGTGTATATTTTTTATTAATTTCCAGTGCCTAGAAGGAAATATACAATGCTGCTGGGAGTACAAACTGAAGTTACGTTTTAAGGGACAATTTAGCATAATGTGTCAAACAGCTTTCAATGAATTATTCTAAGAAAATGATTGAAAATCTGTCCCCAAATTTATATATGTGTGTGTATATAAAAATAAATATATATACATATATTATAGCAAGGTGTAGAGAAACTGAAAAGAAAAAATTTTCAAATATAAGGGGATTGGTTAAATAAATTGTAATATGGAATAGACTTTGAAAGTGATTTTTTTTAAAGATTTTATTTATTTATTTGACAGAGAGCAAGACAGCGAGAGAGGGAACACAAGCAGGGGGAGTGGGAGAGGGAGAAGCAGGCTTCCCGCCGAGCAGGGAGCCCGATGTGGGGCTCGATCCCAGGACCCCGGGATCATGACCTGAGCCGAAGGCAGATGCTTAACGACTGAGCCACCCAGGCGCCCCTGAAAGTGATTTTTAAAATATAGTTAAAATGTATAAAATTTGGAAATGAATATTTTAAAGAAAGTTTCTAAACAGTTAAAATGCAGTCACAAGTTTGAAGGATGAAAAACATTTATATAAAAATACTGAAAGTTTAAACATCAAAATGTTAAAGGATACATTTGGTACTAGGATTTCAAGATGCTTAAGTGCTTGTGTGTATGTGTGTGTGTATGTGTAGAAAGAAAGGTAGATGAGAGATAGATGGATGGATAGATAGATAGATGAGGGTAGGTGTGTGTAGTAATCCTAATAAATAATAAAAAGTTGATCACTTAAATAGGTTAACTTGAATATAAGTGTGCTTTGCTAGAAAATTCAGGTCAAAATTTTGGCCTACATTTTATAAATACCCAAGTAACTGCAAATATAAACAAACAAACAAACAAACAAAACAGGAATACGTAAAGCTCTTAAAACTTTGAAGAATTCAGAGAAGAGTTTAAATTACCTTTCTATACTTGTGATTTTGCATAGGTGTTAGAATTATGTACAGGCATTCTCACAAACATTTCCCTATGATTATGAAAGAAAAGGTCATGTAAAATCTAATCATTTCATTTCTCACTTTCAGATTTCTTTCTGAGTTATTCTGATTGCATTAATATGCTCATATTAATAACTGGCCAATATTCTCTCTTGTCGAAGATTTATTTCTCGAGGATAGTGAAGATTTCCTATTGCAATAATTTCAGCACCTGTGAATGTCCTAAGGAGAACATAAACTGGAAAATTTTTAAGATTGGCATAAAGGGTAGAAAATAGATACCATGCAGAGGTTTTCACCTCAGGTATTCATCATGTGGCTCAAAGCATGAGTCAGTTCAATCTTCCCTCTGTGCTCAGGAGTCACCACTGTGGAGAGAGCTCTGCCCCCCCTCCCACCCCATCCCTACTTTGGTCTCATTTGGTGTTCTGGGAACTGATTGAATACAGCAGCATATTATTCAAGCTTAAAGTGTAATGCCCTATTTCCCTTTAGAAAATTCAGTGCTCACCTCTTCTTACCCTGTTTCCATGAAAACAGGGAAGAATAAAACTGTGTTAGTTTGTGATTATACCATGTTAAAATATGGAACTGACTTAGTGAAATGACCCAAGGAAATTAGTGGGCACTTCTTAAATACTGATCTTTAGAAGCTATGATGATTGGAAAAGTGCCTTCCTGAAAAGTCACTTAATTTTGTTTGTTTCCTCTATGCAAGGTCAATCTTATGTGTAGGCACAAAATACTGCTGCCTGTGGTGTGAAATAAGAAAGACCATGAAAAACGATTCTGCTCCCAATGTCTTTGGTTTGTAGACCTTCAGAAAAACTTACACAGTATGTATATTTGGGATTAATATTGATTACTAGTAAAATGCAAATATGATGCAAAGGATTATTAGCTCATTTAGCTTTATAAATTATAAGTGCCTAAATCCAAGTAAGCTAGTCAGGAGCCAGTTAAAACCTAAAGAAATGTAATTCCAAGGAAGTAAGATTATATATATATATATATATATAAAATTAATATAATAATTTAATATTAATAATATATATTTAAAATTGGGAAAGTGAAACAGAGAACACCTAGGACGAAATATTCCTAATGCTCTACAGTTTCTCTTACTCTTGTTTCTTCTCCTCTGACTCATTCTTCCACTTCCTTTTATTCTCATCTTTCTTCATTCTACTCTTTCTAATGCTGCTTCATTCTTTAAGAATCCCCGTAATCCTCAATTATTTTACCCTTATATGATTCCTTCAAAAGTTTCCACAGTCCTAGCCATTTTGAGGATATCATTTCTTTTCAAACTAAATGGAAGCCATTTGTTTTTCTTGTAACTCATAACTTAAGGTCAGAAAATTTAGTAAGATCTTCCTTTTTTTCGGTCTAATGCTAGAGTACATAATGATCACCCAAGGCTTTTTTTTTTTAAACATTTATTTATTTATTTATTTTAATTTTTATTTTTTATTATGTTATGTTAATCACCATACATTACATCATTAGTTTTTGATGTAGTGTTCCATGATTCATTGTTTGCGTATAACACCCAGTGCTCCATGCGGTACGTGCCCTCCTTAATACCCATCATGGGCCTAATCCATCCCCCTACCCCTCTCCCCTCTAAAACCCTCAGTTTGTTTCTTGGAGTCCATAGTCTGTCATGGTTCATCTCCCCCTCTGACTCCCCCCCTTCATTTTTCCCTTCCTTCTCCTGATATCCTCCATGCTAGAACCAAGGAAGCCATCTTAAGGGCAGATAGTGGGAAGAGAGTCATTACATATGGAGGAGGAACATCAGAATAACATCAGACCTGTCCACAGATCTGGCAAGCCAGAAAGGGCTGGCAAGACATATTCAGGGTACTAAATGAGAAGACCACCCAAAGCTTTTGTTCAAAATTCATATTTGAGGATCATGTTCAGAGAGTCTGATTTAGAAGGCAGTGAGGTCAGGGATTCTGAGTTTTGACAAGTATTTTATACGATTCTGATGCAAGGGGTTGGTTCCCAGATTCCACTGAGAAAAGCTGTCTGGAGAAGGAAGCCTGGGAGGCTGCGGTGCAATGTATTTTAGATTTCAGCAATTGTAGTAGCCTTTGGGATGGAGTAGAGAAAAGATAGTATCACTTTCACTTTCATAGAGTTTATAATTCATAGGAAAAATGGACATTAGAGAGAAATAATGACAATAAAATGTAATTAAAGTTATGAGGGAAAAATATAGGAATCTTTGAACACAGAGCAAAATAGTTTTAATAATCAAGGAAGAAAGCTTTTAGGATAGGATATTAACTCACATTTGTTAAAGAAGAGTGGAGACTACCAATAGGCACTTTCATACTAGAAGAGTAAAGGGAGGAGTGAGCCTTGAAGGGAAATAACATATATGTATAACTGTATTTAAAATGTTCTGAAAATATTTATTGTAGCTAATGCATAGAGTGCAAAAGGGAAGGGACAAGAGTTAAGGCTGGAGATGTCAGCAAGACAGATCTTGCAGGGCCTTGTTTAACATGTTTAAGGGTTGATGACTTCATTTTAAGAGAAATAGGGAATTAATCAACCTTGAAAAAGGGGAGACCTGTTAGATCTGCATTATTGGAAGTCCACTTTCATTACCTTGTGGGTAACAGTTTGAAAGTGAGTTAGCCTAATGATAAAAGAGTTCAACTGTGGCAATTTTCTGGATGTAACTAATTGTAGCCCAGATGAAGATGGTGGGAGATGAATTTCAGAAATATTTATGACATTGCATTAAAACTACTTAGTCATTTATTGAATGAAGGGGCATGGAAGGGGTAATTAGTTTGCTCTGTGACAGAATTTCCAGGGAAGTGGTAATATTGTGATCCTTTGCTGAATGGGAACTATAAGAAGTGAGGATATAAAAGCTAAAAGTTTAAACAACCATTTTTAGAAGTTTGACTCTGAACAAATGGAGAGAGGGGAATTCCTGGCCATACCTCTTATTTTTTTCTTCCAAGTTTTTATTTAAATTACAGTTAGTTAATATACAGTATAATATTCATTTAATGTGTAGGATTTACTGATTCATCACTTACATTCAACACCCAGTGCTCATCACAAAGAGTGCCCTCCTTAATCCCCATCACCCATTTAGCCCAACCCCCGCCCACCTCCTCTCCAGCAACCCTGTTCGTTCTCTATAGTTGTTTGTTTTATGATTTGCCTCTCTCTTTCTTTTCCCCCCATGTTCAACATCTGTTTTGTTTCTTAAATTTCACATATGAGTGAAATTGTATGGGATTTGTCTTTCTCTGACTTATTTCACTTAGCATCATACTCTGTAGCTCCATCCATGTCATTGCAAATGGCAGGATTTCATTCTTCTTCATGGCTGAGTAATATTCCTCTGTGTGTGTGTGTGTGTGTGTGTGTGTGTGTGTGTGTGTGTGTGTGTACGTCTTCTTTATCCATTCATCAGTCAATGGCCATTTGGGCTCTTTGGATTATTTGGCTATTGATAATGCTGTTATAAACATCGGGGTGCATGTATTTCTTCTGATCAGTATTTTTGTATCCTTTTGGTGAGTATTTAGTAGAGCAATTGCTGAATCATAGGGTAGTTCTATTTTTAACTTTCTGAGGAACCACCATACTGTTTTGCAGAGTGGCTGCACCAGTTTTCATTCCCATCAACATTGTAAGAGGGTTCCTGTTTCTCTGCATCCTTGCCCATATCTGTTGTTTCCTGTCTTGTTAATTTTAGGCATTCTGACATTTAAAGATAAGACTTATTAAATTATTTTAATATTGATTCAACAAAGTGACTAAAATTGGAGAATGAGATGAAGATAAAATATGTATGTATATGTATGTGTGTGTGAGTATGTGTATATAAGTTTTGCATTCAGGTTCCTTGAATAACTACAGAGATAGGGACTCCAGAGTGTCGGTGAAGAAAGAGGCTCTAAACAGAGGGAGAATCAGGTCTTCTATTGTGTGTGTGTGTGTGTGTGTGTGTGTGTGTGTGTGTGTGTGTGTACCACATCTTCTTTATCCATTTATCAGTCAATGGCCATTTGGGCTCTTTGGATTATTTGGCTATTGTTGATAATGCTGCTATAAACATTGGGGTGCATGTATTTCTTCTGATCAGTATTTTTGTATCCTTTTGGTAAGTACTTAGTAGAGACACAAGGAGTATAGGAGGAAAGCATGTTGTAGATACAAATAAGCTACTTAGAAGTTAAAGGTGTTCTCATGCTTTTGATTGCTTTCTGTAAGATAAAAGATAGGGCCATCTTCTCAGGAGTGGTTATTATGGGTTGTAAGTTTGAAATGGTAGTGAATACTTGCAGTAGTTTTGTGGGAATGGAAAAGAAAATTGGTGAAGGGTACATAAATAGGTGTCTAAGTGGTTTTATGTACTCAATTTTGATTAGTAACTTCCAGTGTGAAGGGACGAGAATATGTCGAGTAGCACATTTTCTCTGGTGACTTTACGTTGAGTAGCTCCTAAACAGGCAGCCATTTCCCATAGAGGCTATAAGGCAAAAGCAGGTGAGTAGAAAAAAATCCTTAATATTCTTCCACATTAACCTTAATCTGGAAAGAAGTAGACTGAGAGAATGAATAGCCAACATGGAGAAAATTCAGTCTAAAATTCTTGAGAATAAACATTCCAGTTTATTATCACTTGCATTACTGGAATTAGCAGAGTGAGGAAAAAGCATGTTAGCTCACAATGGGCTAGGGCTCAAAACAAATTGGGTAATTATCTGAAGGCAGAGGTCACCCTGGCACTAGAATAGAACATACCACCCACTTTGGGAATATACCCTGATATGAATAATAAGCAAAAGCTCTGAAAAAAATAACGGAGCCTAGATTTTTATGAAAAAGATTGACTACAACACCACCGGAAGTTTCTTCTTCCTCCTGACTAGTTAGCTCTAGCTGCTATAAAAGCAATGGGCTCAAAGCACAGATCTCAAAGCCTAGTAAGAGGACAGTAACAGCCCTCAGATGTGGTAGAAAGGGAGACAAGAAGGTACTCACACTTGATCAAAGCAAATAGAGTGCTTGGACACAAACTTTCAAGTTAAATATAAGCAAAATGCCAAAGACAAGAATACTGTTAAGAGTAGCACAGAATGTCAAATAGGAAAATATATGCTACAATGAAAAAAGAAGAGAGTAGAAAAGGAGATTAAGAATCTGATAAGGAATAAAACCTATTTTTAAAAGAAAAACAAATCCAAGAGCATTTCATACTTTAAAGAATTTAATAAACACAATGATTCTAAAAAATAAGAGCACAGAATAAGCTAATAATATAATAAAATGAGATTTTTAGAGCCAGATTACAGAGACAAAAGAATCAAAATGTAATTACAATGAAGGTAGAAGAAAAAGATTTGAAAATTACAGAAATTAAGGAAAACTAGTCACAGATAAAGAGAACAGATAAAAGTTAACATTGTTCCAGATGGAGAAAATGTAAGTGAAATAAAACTGTATTCAAATATGTAGTCCAGACTTCTGGTAAATATGGCTGTCTAGGCCAATGACTTAGATTGTAAAATAAATCTAGGCATATCTGTGTATAAGAGATATACTAGAAAATTAATGACACTGAGTGCCAGAGAAGTGAAATGCACATTTTTAAGAGTTATGTTTATATGCTGTTACCTATACGTATTTTCATGTATTTATATTTTTATTTATACTTAAGTGTCATTTTAAAGTATGTATTGGAAGCATCCAGAAATGCTAAAAATCAGAAATCACCAAGTAGCTAGGCAAGATAGCCAGGAGAGGAGTGCAGCAACATCAGTTAAATAAGTGGTATTTGCTCCCTTCCAACATTTTCTACCCAATATTCTGGAGAAGAAGGGGACACAAGCTACAGAAGTAGGGAAGAAAATATACATTACTTTCACTTGGGTTTAGTGGGTATCATGGGAGGTAGACTAGCTTAAACCATCATTTCCTCATTCTCAAGGAAAATACAGTGTCTCCGAAGAAACTAAGCACAGGTTAAAAATCAAATTTTACAAAATTTTAGCTTTCTGGGAAAATCACCTGCTTTGTTCAGATTTGATGGGCCAACTAAGGTAACTGTCAAAATCCCTTTATCTTGTCTCCTCACTCCAGGAAGGTGTTTTAAAGCCAAAATAGCAAACAGAAAGACTGTATTCTAGAATCAGGTATTATACCTGCAGTTCAACTCTAATGTGACCATTTCTCACTAACCTGGGAACTCTATCCTAAGCTTGTTCCCTAGTGCTTGATTTTAACTCCCAGATCTGACTTGATATTTCTCTTTCCTCTGAAACTGTTTTTGATCTCTTTCTTCTGGATTCCAATTCTAGTTGATATATGTTGAATTTCATCACCACCTCTCCCACCCCTATCTTAGTTTCACAAATGGTGACAAAGCTCTCTAGTCTACTTACACTAACACATCATTTCTCTACCTTTCCAATGTGTAGACCCCAACCTGGACCCACCTAGAAAATCTCTGAATTTGGCTTATGTCTTAAGTTATATTGAGTACCCAAAACTTCTAACTTGATGATTCGAGGTGGCATCTTTGGCCCTAGGCTCACATACAACTTGTCATTCTATCAACCCAAATGTCCATTTCATTCATTGCAAGAATGAAAGGGGGAATTTTCTCATCTCTGTAGAGAAGATACTTCAGTTACCTGCTTAACTGACAGTAAGTTTTTATCTACCGTTACTCTTTTGTTTTTCAGTGTTTTTTTATTTTTGATTTTTATTTTTTTAATTTTTTATTGTTATGTTAATCACCATATATTACATCATTAGTTTTTGATGCAGTGTTCCATGATTCATTGTTTGTTCATAACACCCAGTGCTCCATGCAGAACGTGCCCTCCTCAATACCCATCACCAGGCTAACCCATCCCCCTACCCTCCTCCCCTCTAGAACCCTCAGTTTGTTTTTCAGAGTCCATCATCTCTCATGGTTCGTCTCCCCCTCTGACTTACTCCCCTTCATTCTTCCTCTCCTGTTAATCTTCTTCGTTTTCTTTTTTCTTAAAATACATTGCGTTGTTTCAGAAGTACAGATCTGTGATTCAACAGTCTTGCACAATTCACAGCACTCACCGTAGCACATACCCTCCCCAATGTCTATCACCCAGCCACCCCATCCCTCCCACCCCCAACCACTCCAGTAACACTCAGTTTGTTTCCTGAGATTAAGAATTCCTCATATCAGTGAGGTCATATGATACATGTCTTTCTCTGATTGATTTATTTCACTAAGCATAACACCCTCCATTTCCATCCACGTCGTTGCAAATGGCAAGATCTCATTCCTTTTGATGGCTGCATAATATTCCATTGTGTATATATACCACCTCTTCTTTATCCATTCATCTGTCGATGGGCATCTTGGCTCTTTCCACAGTTTGGCTATTGTGGACATTGCTGCTATAAACATTGGGGTGCACGTACCCCTTCGGGTCCCTACATTTGTATCTTTGTGGTAAATACCCAGTAGTGCAATTGCTGGATCGAATGGTAGCTCTAATTTCAACTGTTTGAGGAACCTCCATACTGTTTTCCAGAGGGGTTGTACCAGCTTGCATTCCCACCAAGAGTGTAGGGGGGTTCCCCTTTCTCCGCATCCCCGCCAACATCTGTCGTTTCCTGCCTCGTTAATTTTAGCCATTCTGACGGGTGTGAGGTGGTATCTCATTGAGGTTTTGATTTGGATTTCCCTGATGCCGAGCGATGTTGAGCACTTTTTCATGTGCCTGTTGGCCATTTGGATGTCTTCTTTGGAAAAATGTCTGTTCATGTCTTCTGCCCATTTCTTGATTGGATTATTTGTTCTTTGAGTGTTGAGTTTGATAAGTTCTTTATAGATTTTGGATACTAGCCCTTTATCTGATATGTCATTTGCAAATATTTTCTCCCATTCTGTCGGTTGTCTTTTGGTTTTGTGGACTGTTTCTTTTGCTGTGCAAAAGCTTTTTATCTTGATGAAATCCCAATATTTCATTTTTGCCGTTGCTTCCCTTGCCTTTGGCGATGTTTCTAGGAAGAAGTTGCTGCGGCTGAGGTCGAAGAGGGTGCTACCTGTGTTCTCCTTTAGGATTAGGATGGACTCCTGTCCCACGTTTAGGTCTTTCAACCATTTGGAGTCTATTTTTGTGTGTGGTGTAAGGAAATGGTCCAGTTTCATTCTTCTGCATGTGGCTGTCCAATTTTCCCAACACCATTTGTTGAAGAGACTGTCTTTTTTCCATTGGACATTCTTTCCTGCTTTGTCAAAGATAAGTTGACCATAGAATTGAGGGTCCATTTCTGGGCTCTCGATTCTGCTCCATTAATCTATGTGTCTGCTTTTGTGCCAGTACCATACTGTCTTGATGATGACAGCTTTGTAATAGAGCTGGAAGTCCGAAATTGTGATGCCGCCAGCTTTGCTTTTCTTTTTCAATATTCCTCTGGCTATTCGGGGTCTCTTCTGGTTCCATACAAATTTTAGGATTCTTTGTTCCATTTCTTTGAAAAAAGTGGATGGTATTTTGATGGGGATTGCATTGAATGTGTAGATTGCTCTAGGTAGCATTGACATCTTCACAATGTTGGTTCTCCCAATCCATGAGCATGGAACGTTTTTCCATTTCTTTGTGTCTTCTTCAATTTCTTTCATGAGTATTTTATAGTTTTCTGAGTACAGATCCTTTGCCTCTTTGGTTAAATTTATTCCTAGATATCTAATGGTTTTGGGTGCAATTGTAAATGGGATCGACTCCTTGATTTGTCTCTCTTCTGTCTTTTTGTTGGTGTATAGGAATGCCACTGATTTCTGTGCATTGATTTTATAGCCTGCTACTTGACTGAATTCCTGTATGAGTTCTAGCAGTTTTGGGGTGGAGTCTTTTGGGTTTTCCACATACGGTATCATATCATCTGCAAAGAGTGAGAGTTTGACTTCCTCTTTGCCGATTTGGATGCCTTTGATTTCTTTTTGTTGTCTGATTGCTGTGGCTAGGACTTCTAATACTATGTTGAATAGCAGTGGTGAGAGTGGACATCCCTGCCGCGTTCCTGACCTTAGGGGAAAAGCTCTCAGCCTTTCCCCATTGAGAATGATATTCGCTGTAGGTTTTTCATAGATGGCTTTTATGATATTGAGGTATGTACCCTCTATCTCTATACTCTGAAGAGTTTTGATCAAGAAAGGATGTTGTACTTTGTCAAGTGCTTTTTCTGTGTCTATTGAGAGGATCTCGGTGGTTCTTGTTCTTTCTTTTATTAATGTAAGGTATCACGTTGATTGATTTGTGGATGTTGAACCAGCCTTGCAGCCCAGAGATAAATCCCACTTGGTCGTGGTGAATAATCCTTTTAATGTACTGTTGGATCCTATTGGTTAGTATTTTGGTGAGAATTTTTGCATCCATGTTCATCAAGGATATTGGTCTGTAATTCTCCTTTTTGATGGGGTCTTTGTCTGGTTTTGGTATCAAGGTAATGCTGGCTTCATAAATGAGTTCAGAAGTTTTCCTTCCATTTCTATTTTTTGGAACAGTTTCAGGAGAATAGGTATTAATTCTTCTTTAAATGTCTGATAGAATTCCCCTGGGAAGCCATCTGGCCCTGGGCTTTTGTTTGTTGGGAGATTTTTGATGACTGCTTCAATTTCCTTAGTGGTTATAGGTCTGTTCAGGTTTTCCATTTCTTCCTGGTTCAATTTTGGTAGTTGATACATCTCTAGGAATGCACCCATTTCTTCCAGGTTATCTAATTTGCTGGCACAGAGTTGCTCATAATATGTTCTTATAATTGTTTGTATTTCTTTGGTGTTGGTTGTGATCTCTCCTCTTTCATTCATGATTTTGTTGATTTGGGTCATTTCTCTTTTCTTTTTGATCAGTCTGGCCAGGGGTTTATCAATCTTGTTAATTCTTTCAAAGAACCAGCTCCTAGTTTCGTTGATCTGTTCTACTGTTCTTTTGGTTTCTAGTTCATTGATTTCTGCTCTGATCTTTTATGATTTCTCTTCTCCTGCTGGGTTTAGGCTTTATTTGCTGTTCTTTCTCCAGCTCCTTTAGGTTAGGGTTAGGTTGTGTATTTGAGACCTTTCTTGTTTCTTGAGAAAGGCTTGTATTGCTCTATACTTTCCTCTCAGGACTGCCTTTGCTGTATCCCAAAGATTTTGAACAGTTGTATTTTCATTTTCATTGGTTTCCATGAATTTTTTTAATTCTTCTTTAATTTCCTGGTTGACCCATTCATTCTTTAGTAGGATGCTTTTAGCCTCCATGTATTTGAGTTCTTTCCGACTTTCCTCTTGTGATTGAGTTCTAGTTTCAAAGCATTGTGGTCTGAAAATATGCAGGGAATGATCCCAATCTTTTGGTACCAGTTGAGACCTGATTTGTGACCTAGGATGTGATCAATTCTGGAGAATGTTCTATGGGCACTAGAGAAGAATGTGTATTCTGTTGCTTTGGGATGGAATGTTCTGAATATGTCTGTGAAGTCCATTTGGTCCAGTGTGTCATTTAAAGTCTTTATTTCCTTGTTGATCTTTTGCTTAGATGATCTGTCCATTTCAGTGAGGGGGGTGTTAAAGTCCCCCAGTATTATTGTATTGTTGTCAATGTGTTTCTTTGCTTTTGTTATTAATTGCCTTATATAATTGGCTGCTCCCATGTTCGGGGCATAGATATTTACAATTGTTAGATCTTCTTGTTGGATAGACCCTTTAAGTAGGATATAGTGTCCTTCCTCATCTCTTATTACAGTCTTTGTTTTAAAATCTAGTTTGTCTGATATAAGGATTGCCACCCCAGCTTTCTTTTGGTGTCCATTAGCATGGTAAATGGTTTTCCACCCCCTCACTTTCAATCTGGGGGTGTCTTTGGGTCTAAAATCAGTCTCTTGCAGACAGCATATGGATGGGTCTTGTTTTTTAATCCAATCTGATAGCCTGTGTCTTTTGATTGGGGCATTGAGCCCATTTCCATTCAGGGTAACTATTGAAAGGTATGAATTTAGTGCCATTGTATTGCCTGTAAGGTGACTGTTAACTGTATGTTGTCTGTGTTCCTGTCTGATCTTTGCTGCTTTTAGGCTCCCTTTTTGCTTAGAGGACCCCTTTCAATATTTCTTGGAGGGCTGGTTTGGTGTTTGCAAATTCCTTTAGCTTTTGTTTGTTCTGGAAGCTTTTTATCTCTCCTTCTATTTTCAATGACAGCCTAGCTGGATATAGTATTCTTGGCTGCATATTTTTCTCGTTTAGTGTTCTGAAGATATCTTGCCAGTCCTTTCTGGCCTGCCAGGTCTCTTTGGATAGGTCTGTTGCCAATCGAATGTTTCTACCATTGTAGGTTACATCTCTCTTCTCCCGAGCTGCTTTCAGGATTTTCTCTTTGTCTCTGAGACTCGTAAGTTTTACTATTAGATGTCGGGGTTTTGACCTATTATTATTGTTTTTGAGAGGGGTTCTCTGTGGCTCCTGGATTTTGATGCCTGTTTCCTTCCTCACATTAGGGAAGTTCTCTGCTATTATTTGCTCCAATATATCCTCTGCCCCTCTCTCTCTCTCTTCTTCTTCTGGGATCCCAATTATTCTAATGTTGTTTTGTCTTATCGTATCACTTATCTCTCGAATTCTGCCCTCATGATCCTGTAGTTTGTTTCTCTCTCTTTTTCTCAGCCTCTATTTTCCATCATTTGGTCTTCTATATCACTGATTCTCTCTTCTGCCTCATTTATCCTAGCATTTAGTGCCCCCATTTTTGATTGCACCTCATCAATAGCCTTTTTGATTTCGACTTGGTTAGATTTTAGTTCTTTTATTTCTCCAGAAAGGGTTTCTCTAATAGCTTCCACACTTTTGTCAAGCCCAGCTAGTATCTTTAAAGTCATGATTCTGAACTCTAGGTCCGACATCATACTAATGTCCGTATTGAGTAGGTCCCTGGCTGACGGTACTACCTCTTCTTCTTTTTGCTGAGGTGATTTTTTTCGTCTTGTCATTTTGTCCAGAGGAGAATAGATAAATGAGAGAACAAAATGCTAACAGGTTTACAACGTCCCCAGCAAATATACTGTATACAAATCAGAAAAGACCTGAAACCAGGGGAAAAGAAAGGAAAAGAAAGAAAAAAAAAAGAGAAAAACAAAAACAGAACAATACAAAAAAAGCAGAATACGATCAAATATGATCAGGCTAGTGCATAGATCAGTGCCACACACTAGATTTTGGGCGTATTTTGGTATGTTAGAAATAAGTGCCTCCTAAAATTTTAAAGGAAGAAAGACATATATGTACAAAATAATGGTTGATACAATGAAGGGATGGAAGATGACTGTAAAGGTGAAAATTATAAAAGATTTTATAAAAGGACTTGATAAGATAAGAAGTTGTTTGAAAAAAGAAAGAAGATTTAGGAAAAATAAAAGGAAAAAGGGAGAGAATGTGATCAGGCAGGAGACTAGAACAAAGCCATACACTAGTGATTTAGGGTATATTTTGATCTGTTAGAAGAAACTGTATCTCAAAATTTTAAAGAGAGAACAACTTATATATATAGGCCAAAAATAAGGGTAACTACTATGAAGGGATAAAATATGACTCTAAAAATGAAAAATAAAAAATGTGTTTTTTTTTTTAAGGGATTGATAAGATGTTGGTTGAAAAAGGGAAAAAGAAAAATAAAATAAGAAAAAAAAAAGTCAACAAAAATTAACTTTGATGAACTAATGAATCATGGTAAAAAAAAGCCATGAATTCTATGTGCAGTATTCCCCTAGCGCTGGAGTTCTCCCGTTCTCCTTGATTGGTAAACTTGGTCTTGGCTTGCTGGCTGTTCGTGCTGATCTTCTGGGGGAGGGGCCTGTTGCTGTGGTTTCCAAATGTCTTTGCCGGAGGCTGAATTGCCCCGCCCTTGTCGGTCCGGGCTAAGGAAGCTGCTCCGGTTTGCTCTCAGGAGCTTTTGTTCCCTGCAAGCTCTCGGTACAGCTTTGGAGGACCAGGGCAGAAATGGTGGCCTCCCAATCTCCACCCGGAGGAGCCGAGAACTCGGGGCCCCGCTCCTCAGTGCGCCCCCAGAGAAAAGCAGACACTCCCGTCTCCCTGGTCTCCGGCCGCACTCCGTGCTCACCCGGCCTGTGACCGAGCATTGCTATCTCTGGCACCCGACCCCGTGTGGAGTCTCCAAACCCAGCAGATCCCTGTGGTGCGTTCCCGTGCCACTCCTCTCCGGGGGAGAGGGGAGTCTCCCTGTATCTGCTGCTTGTTGGGTCCCTGCTGGAGGAGCAGTGGCCCGACTGGGCCGCGGATCACAGTTTATGGCAACCCCGAGCTGAGAGCCCGCGACTAGGCTCCGTCTCCGCAGCCGGCTTCTCCGCTCCGATACCTGGGAGCTCTGCTGCACTCAGGCACCCCTGGTCTTTCTGTGACCCCAAGGGTCCTGAGACCACACTGTCCCGGGAGGATTCCACCCCTGCTTAGCCACTGCAGCGACGTCCCTCAGCCGAGCCAACTTATAAAAGGTCCGATTTTGTGCTCCGCGGCTCTATCACTTGCCAGAAGCGGCCGACGGAGGCCCCTCCCCTGCCGTCTATCCTCCCGAATATCGCCTCGGATTCACTTCTCCACACGTCCTACCTTCCAGTAAGTGGTCGCTTCTCTGTTCAGAGACTTGTTGCTACTCTCCTCTTCGATCTCCTGTTGAGTTCGTAGGTGTTCAGAATGGTTTGATCCCTATTCAGCTGAATTCCTGAGACCAGACGAAATCTAGGTCTCCTACTCCTCCGCCATCTTGCTCCGCCCCCCTACCTTTACTCTTTTTGCCAGCATTTCCAAGAGGACTCTTGAATGTTTAGCAGGTATATTCTGGTTTATAAGTGTATTTGGTCCCTCTCAGCTGTCTTTGGTTATACACACATCTATACATATTTAATTAACAATTATAGTTCCTGAATTTTTTTTCTTAATCTATGCTTATTTTACTACTGTTTTGAAATGTGGGTTTTATCTTAGAAGCCTTACTAAGATCCAGCTTTCAAAAGCCCTTCTTGGCCACTGTAAAATCACCAACAACTTCATATCAATACTGATTTATTATAATATTGAGTATCCTCAATGCTGACTTGATTTATTTTTTAAAAAATGATGCAACATCCATCCACAATAAAATGGATAAATAGAGTAAAATATGGAAATCATGGTAATTCACTCAATTGAATACTATACAGCAATGAGAATTTAAAGTCTACAATCATAGGCAATAAATATGGTGACTCTCACCAACAGTGCTGAGCAAGAGAAAACACACAACATATCGTACAACACTTTTTAACAATTCAGTTTTTAGCACACAAAAAAGCAGACAAAACTAATCTCTTCTTTTAAAAGTTAGTATAATTAGGTTATTCCAAGGATGATGGAGGGTGACGGGGAGGGGGTTTTAAAAGAGGGCATGAGCAGGGCTTCTGGGTTGCAAGTAATGTCCTGTCCTTGATCAGGATGCTGAGTACAAAGGCATATTTCGTTTTCAAAGCAATTATGTATTTAGCTATGCAGTTATGATTTATGTAACTTTTCTCTATGTATATTATTAAGTAAAAGCCTTTAAGTGAGGACAATGGATATTCTTATTGAATGAAGTAAAATTTCAGTGTTTATCTATTGAGGAAAAAGTTATATAGCTTCTTCAAGTCTCAACCTATAAACAAGTTGAATGCAATTAATGAGTTTCTTATAGAATTCCATTCCCCCTATTTTGGTCTGTGACACAGTGACAGCCAATATAGATGAGATCCATAGATCAACTGTCTTTTGTTAAGCTATTATCAAATAGGTCAACCTGTGAGCAGTAGTCCCTTGCTTAATAAGTTTCATAAGCTACTCATACTCCTCTCCTACAATCCTGACATATAACACAGCCAAAATTTTAAATGTGCAATTGTATGCAGTATTTACAGAACAATTGTAAAATATATATAACAAAATTTAAGTTTAAATAAATTGCACATGTACTCAGAAAATATTAAATCTAAATGGTTTGTTCCTAAAGCACCTTCTTTATTTACTTTGAAATAATTTTTCTAAAGACTTATTCTTAGAAATAGACAAGAGCATAAAATACATGAGATGGGTTACTTAGTTGACCTCTTAGCTTTTTTCTTCTTTTTAACTGTAAACTTGAAGCATTTTTATTACTTTGAAACCCAGTTAAAGCAGGAAGAAATCTATGGCATACCTCTTGTAACCCTGTACTTCCTGGCCAACCTTTGCAATAGTTATGAGAATTGAAATCAAGTTGGCTTTTCTAGCAGTGCTGTTAGAGCTGCTCAGTGTTACTGATTTTTTCTTCATAATTGGTACTACCTTTTCTAGAAATCATCAGAAAAAGATGATTTCAGCTTTGTGTATCCAGGCTAGCTGGGCTGTAGTTATGGGAATTTATTTATGATTCCCTACTCTCCACTAAGAAAATATTTGAGATGGTCTCTTTCAGCATCCACATCTTTGCAACGACTTGGGCAAGCACTTGTGTGAGTTGCTTGTATGAAAAAAAAAAAGAAAGAAAAAAGTATATCTTGGAATACATGCCTCGTTCATTATAATTTAACTACTTTACTTTGTCCTGGAGACACATTTGAATGGTAGAAGTAGCTTTAAAAAAAACAAAAAGCTAAAAAGCAAGAAAATAAGCACTAAATGCTGATGCCCTGGTCCCAGTGTTTCTTATTTTCTCATTTAATTTATGATGATGTCCAAATATTCTTTTTAAAGTACCCCACCTGATTTAATATGAAGTCAAGTCAAGAAACCACTACACAAAGGCTGGGGCTTGCAATCTTTGTTCCATAAAGCTACAAGTATACCTTATAGTAGCTTTAGGAAGGACTGTGAGATGAAATTAGGATACCAAGATTCAGAAGGTAAATCCTAGAGCAGGTGAATTGAGACTGTTCTACCACTATTTAAAATTGATGAGCTCTGTACTTTTTCTGTTGAGAAATTATGATTTAAAAAAAGGTTGAGTTTTTAAAAACATGTTGAAATCATGCAGTTCAGTTATTATGCCTGATTCTCTAGAGCTGTGGTTAGATCAGTAGTTGCCATATTTAATTTGAGATCCACATATATATACATAGGCACATAAATATTTAAGTCTTGATAGGAATTGAGTGGTTCAGCAAACAGCTGTCTTGCCATATTTTCTGTGACTGACATAAATATCCACAAAGAAACTGTTCCTCCTCCACCCCAAAATATTTTTTCAAAGTCCACATGGACTACTGAAATATATTTCTTTTCATATATTAAATTCATATTGTGAGTGTTTTGAATAAAATTATTACTTGAAATCAGGGAACAAAGGTCACAGGAATGTAAGCAGAGGAATGAAAAGATCAACAAAGGGCATAGTATTTTGGAGCTATTTTGTGACGGCTCATTCTGCCTTTTTGAGGAAGAAAGACACCATGAGTAGTAGATTAGATTTGCTCTGCTGGGGTTTTAGAGGGTTGAATTGAGCTGTGAATATGTTTTACCATACTTTAAAAAAATAAAAACTGTGTACAAATTTGGGCTAAGAAACCATGAGAGGAAAGATAAATGGAAACAGAAACAGTTAACCTCATCTAAAGTCAAATGTTAAAATAAGAAGGCCACAAAGTTTGCTCATAAATAACACAAAGCGATGTTTCTCAATGCAGGTTGAAAAGCAGCTGAGAAGTTTTAAGGCATAAGGTTGCCCTGGTTCCATTCAAAGGGATTCTGATGTAATTGACCTCAGGTATAGTCTGGCAATATGTGGCTTGTTTGTTTTGCTTTTCTTTTCTTTTTTTTTTTTTAAGATTTCATTTATTTATTTGACAGAGAGAGAGACAGCAAGAGAGGGAACACAAGCGGGGGGAGCGGGAGAGGAAGAATCAGGCTTCCCGCCGAGCAGGGAGCCTGATGTAGAGCGCGATCCCAGGACCCTGAGACCATGATCTGAGCCAAAAGCAGTCGCTTAAAGACTGAGCCACCCAGGCGCCCTGTTTTGCTTTTCTGATTGATTGATTAAAGCTCCCTAGGCAATTTAGCTTTCAGAGAGGGCTAAGGATTGCTAGAGGATTGTTGGACGCAATGATAGTTCACCCAGGAAATGATATGTTATGACCAACCACATACAGATATTTATTATTTTTTTTAATTTTATTATGTTATGTTAGTCACCATACAATACATCATTAGTTTTTGATGTGGTGATCCACGATCCATTATTTTTGTATAACACCCAGTGCTCCATGCAGTACGTGCCCTCCTTAATACCCATCACTGGCCTAACAACCCCCCTCCCCCCTCCCCTCTAAAACCCTGTTTGTTTCTCAGAGTCCATAGTCTCTCATGGTTTGTCTCTCCCTCCAGTCCCCCCCCCATTTTTCCCTTCCTTCTCCTAATGTCCTCCATGCTGTTCCTTATGTTCCACAAATAAGTGAAACCATATGATAATTGACAGATGTTTAAAGGCAAGAAATAAAGGACTGCTCAAGTAATAGGACGCAATGGGGAGCCCAAAATAAGGGCATCTCTGTCCCTTGGAAGGAGCTGGCTAGAGGCATGAAGAATGTTCTCTGTTAATAGGGGAGAAAAGTGCTTAACTTGAATGTTAACGTTAGATTATCTCTTGGCAGTTGATGATGTGAATCCCTTTGGCATAGGGGATAAGAAACAGGTTCCATTTTACTGTTCTTTTATATATAGTAGTCCTAGTCTGTGCTTTTAGTAGTCCTAGTCTGCGATTGCTAATATTTAACTTTTATTTTTTTAATTTTATGTTTTTATATATATATGTCATATATATGTATATATATACACACACACACATATATATATATACTTACTGCATAAATTTACATGTACTGTTCATGTGGTTTAACATATTAACATACTTTCATGGATGTCTTTGTGTCAGAACTGAAGTATTGGCATCTATAATCCATCCTTCACTTGTAATAGTACATGCCATTTGTTGACAACTTACTACATGCCAAATCCTGCCAAATCCTGTGCTATATCTGTAGGTACATTATGTTACTTAATCCTAAGAACCTCTGAGTTAAAAATTAATATTTCTATTTTGCATGTGAGAACCTAAGGCTTAGAAAGTTGGGTCTATTGCTTGGGGACTTAAAATCCTAGAATTTAACATAATGTCTCTGGTTCCAAAATCCGGGCTGTTCAACTCAAATAATTTTTATTTGGTTTTACTTATTATATTGCTGTTGCTGTAGATCCTCATTTTAATAAAATTATTAAATTGTGTTCCTTATTTTTATATGTTTTTAAGTTACTAATACTCTTAGTCTCAAAAAATACTTAGTCTCTTAGTGCTAATATTTAGCTTTTATTTTCAGATTTTAGGTTTATTCTTATACTCATTATATTTTACATCTTTTATTCATTCTATATTGAATATTAGATTCATCATATGTATCAAATTTTATTAAAATTCAATTATGAACTTTCCACACATTATGCTATTTTTTATTTTCTCTTATAAAAGTTCTGTATTACTGTATTTTTTCTCTTTTTATTCTTCCCTTTTATTTTTTATTGCCCAAGATTTTATTTTTTCTGATGACAGGCAAAAAGCATATCTGAAAGCATCTTAGCATGGAAAGCCTATATTACAGCTAGGCATTCTAGGAGATTCTATTCTTTATTCTTCCATGTATTGGATGCTACTATAAGAAAATATCAGTGAACAAACAGAAAAGACAATCCTCTTTTCAGATGGAGGAACCAGTACATGATACAATATGTTAGAAAGTTGCATATTTACATATTTTATAGAAATAATAGAGACATATTAGGGAAATTTTAAGTAGGATAGCAGCATAGACCTATTGAAAAGGGTGCATTTGGGCAAGGATATGTATAAGTGATATTAAGGACGCAGGTGTGCTAGGAGCAGAGAAAGTGAGGAGGGGAGCTGTGAAATATAATGTAAAAGAGGTCATGGAGAATTAGATCTACAACTTGCTTAATAGGCCTGCCTTATAGGCCATTATAAAAAATGTTAACTTTCACACTAAATGAATTGTGTGTTGATTAGAGGAAAGTGATATTTGGCTTCGAATTTTAAAATAAGTCTAGCTGCTGTGCTCATCTAGAGAATGACTGAGGTAAGGGCAGAAGCAGGGAGATAATTTATAAAACTACAGATCCAAGTGGTTGGAATCTGCTTATTTTTAATACAGGATCAAAAGAATTTTCTAATGGATTGAACAGGTATATGGGAATAAGATAAGAGTTAAGTATACCATAAAGTTTTTCACCTATTTTCATCCCCCTGCCCAAACTGCCCTTTCCTTTTTACACACTATTTCCCATGAAAGCCATAGGGTTCTTTTTGAGTACCTTGAGTCAATTGTGGTTTTAGTGTATACACACACACACACACACACTATACCCTATATACACACATATACACTATAAACATAATATACATAAATACTTACATTTACTAAGTAAACAAATATATATACTAAGTAAATAAATATATGTTTGCATATCTTTATTTAAATATTTAGTGTATGTATTTAGTATATATACTAAATAAATATATATATGAATAGAGACTTTGAAATTTAGTATAACCAGGATTAGTTTATTTCTCTAATTTACTTCACTATAACCTTTACAGTTACATTCAACACACCTCTCCTTCTTAATAAAGAGATATATTATTTAACTGTTTCATGTTATACTTCTTGCCAGGCCCATAGAACTGTTGATTAAATGATTTGATTTCTTAACACCCTACAATGACCAATCATTGTAGGAAAAGGAGTGCATTTTTAAAATAACATAGCTGGAAATATTACAGATATGATAAAAACTATAAATATAGAGACTCAAGAAGACCAATATCAAGCAAAGAGAAATATTAAGAAAAGGTCATGACCCAAACTCTGTGATAAAGAGATATTAAAAGCATCCAAAGACAAAAACACAAAGAAACAAAGACAGAGGTGATAACAAATTTTTCACTGGAAGTTATGCAAGCAAAAGGAGAGGAGAAAAACCTCTTTAAAGTATTGAGGGAAAAAAACTATCATTATAGAATTTTATACTGAGAAAAATATCTTTCAAAAAGGAGTCAAAACAATGACTTTTTTAAAAAGTCATTCAAAAGTTGCAGCAATACATCATGATCAGATCCATACTCTTAAGACGTTAAAGAAATTCTCTCAGGAACATGCAAAACGTTTATATATATATATTTTTTTCTTACTATTTAAATATCTTCAAAAGACAATCAACTATTTAAACTCGAATAATAACAATATATTGTATGCAATGAATGACATGACCACAAAGATTGGGTGTGGAGATATGGAAGTGTACCAATATAAGGTTATTAAAGTATGAGTTATTAAACTATAGTGTTATAATATCTCTTGGAGGAAGATTATAAGATAAAGAGGTATAGTATAAATCATAAAGCAATCACTACCACAACAACACAAAAAGTTATAGTTGGTAAGCCAGCAAAGGAGATAAAACATAATTGCAACTGACTGTTGAATAACACAGGTTTGAACTGTGTAGGTCCACTTATATCTGGAATTCTTTTTTGATAAATACAGTACATTACTGTAAGTGTATTTTCTCTTCATTATGATTTTCTTAACATTTTATTTTCTCTAGCTATTGTAAGAATACAGTATATAATACATATACAAAATATATATTAATAAACTGTTTGATATTGGTAAGGATTCCAATCAACAGTAGGCTATTAGTAATTAAGCTTTTAGGGAGTCAAAAGTTATATACAGATTTTCATCTATGTTTGGAGTTAGCCCCCTTAACCTCTACATTGTTCAAGAGTTAACTGCATACAACTTATTCAGTTAATCCTCTAAAAAAGGAAGGAAGTAAAAGGAAGAAGAAAACAAAGAGTGAGGATAAGCAGAAAACATACAGTAAGATGATAGATTTATCCCTAATCTTATCAATAATCACATTAAATATAAATTGCCTAAATACTCCTTTTAAAAGACAGAGATTGTTCTATTGGATATTCTTATGCAAAGTATGAAATAAAATAAATTTTGTCTATGCCTCCAACCATATAAAAATTTTTAATTCAAAATGAAGCATGGAACTTAATGAAAATCTAAACTTCTAGACTTCTAAAACTTTTGAAGAGACATAGGAGCGACCTTTGTGACCACAGATTGAATTAGACAAATAACAAATTGAAATATTGGACTTCATCAAAATTAACAACTTCTTTTCTTGTACAGATGATGTTAAGGGAGTGAAACATAAGACACAGACTGTAAAACAAAGCAAAAACAAAAACAAAAAAACAAAGTGCAATCATATATCTACTAAAAAAAACTTATATCCAGAGTATATAAAGAACCCTCAAAACTCAATAATAAAAAAATAATAATCCAACTAAAAGTTGGTAAATTATTTGAAGATATTTCACTAGAGAAGATATTAAGATGACAAATAAGCACTTGAAAAGAGGCTCAACAACACTAGTTATTAGGGAAATACAAATTAAAACCACAGTGAGATATTACAACATACTTATTTGAATGAATAAACTTAAAAGAATAACTATAATGGTTGTTGGAGAGGTGGGAGTCTAACACTGCTATTGAGTATATGAAATGTAAATATACTTAAATGATGGTATCCAAACCAAAAAGTACATACTGTATACTTCCATTTACACAAAATTCTAGGAAATGCAAACTGTTGTATAGTGGTAGAAAAAGGGATTGTTTCTGGAGACTGGGGTGGTAGGGATGGAGATGTGAGGGGGGAAGAGTTACACAGGGCATGAAGCAACATGGGGAATGATGTACATATTCAGCATGTTTGTATCATGGGTGTGTACAGATGCCATAACATCAAATGGTACACTTTAAATGCATGCAGTTTATTACATGTCAATTATCCCACAATGCTGATTAGAAAAAAAATCAAAAATTGTATGAAATGAGTCACATAATTTTACTTATCTATTCAAGTAAAGACATTCTTCTGCCTCCCCTCTCAATGAGGCAAAATGATTTAAAGAAATATTTTACTTTTCTGATTTTTATTAAGGACATGTTTCCAATTGGATTTTGACATAATTCCCCATTCTGTGCCATTGCATGTCGTAAAGGTTTATATTTCTGTTAATTTTAATTATGTACTTAACCTTTTTCTTTTTTAATTTAGGCACTACTAAAACATGCATATTGATTCGGTTATTCTCAAGGAAGTCATATTTGTTACCATCAGCCATTAAATATTATTTCATGATATCTAATTGTTAATTCTGAATAAATTGGTATGTCCTAGTGTATCTAAATGTGATATTAGCAAAGGATTAAGATATTAAATATTAAAATGTGGAAGGGTTAAGGTTCCTAAATGTCTTTATGATAAAACTTACAAATTATTAGGTCCTCTTGTCAACTACTCTTACTCATTTTGAAGCCTAGTCTTATGATTTTTGGGGGTGGGGTGGGGGTAAGGCTTTAAAATGTAATCATGCAATCTAAAACAACATATGCTAGCATCTACCTAAGGAACTCATTTACTGAGCTCTGCCATTTGAACAGCAGGGAGCTAAGTTCCCTGAAGTGTCTCTAAGCATTTCAGGCTCAATGAGTCAAGACTAAATAAAACTCAGCTACCGTGACAACAAACACCTGCCAGATAAACCTACTAATGGGTGGTTTACTATTAGCAATCCTGCCCCATCTCCATGATACTAGCAGACTGTCACATTTAAATCTCAATTGTAGCAAGCTGGAGTAGGATGTTGTACCTCAAAGAATAGGATTTCCCTTGATCATTTCCTGTTATTGTATGAGAAGAGAGGGTAAGGGAATCCAATCAGAATACCACTGGAAGGAATGATGGAAAGTTGCTGAAAGAGGAAATCATATTCTGATAAATCTACAATTCTTCTCAAAAATACACAGGGGAACCAGTGCTGTCATTTTACCTCAACACTAGACTACAATTCAAAGTAATAAATTACTTTCAATAAATATTAATTGAACCATGCCACTTTATTACAGTTCTTTTTCAACACATGAGAATAAAATGCAAAATAGGAATTCATTGAACATTAAAAAAAAAATTCATTCTTTAACCAAGATCGAGGGCTGTGTGGGAAATGAGAAGGTTTTCCCACTAAATGATTTTATATCCAAGGAACAGGAAGATCCACTAACTTCCCCTTTCTAGGTGGAAGTCAGTGAAAGGCAGTCTTTATATACACACCCTTTGTGTATGGACGGGAAGAGAGAAGAAAATGAGAGGGCAGAGGGTGTGGCCAAATGGAAGAGGGCATGTTTCAGTCTTCAGTGTCCCCAAATTTTTTATGTCCTCAAATTATGTGATGCAGGTTACTAAGATTCTTTGGCCCTGAAGTCACAGAAGTTACATGGCAGTGCGTCTGTCTATTTGCCGGACTGTCACAGCATGAGATAAAGAAATGGGGCAAAGGAATGACAACATGACCCTGCCAGATAGTCAGAAAGAAAGCATAGCTGAATCTCCCAGGGGTATCCTCAACATAGAGGGATTTCTGTCAAACATGAGCTACACCAGATTATCTGTAGATTTTAACAAATAATTGGAGGTCCTCCCCAAGACAAAAGACAGCAAGGTAAGTCAGTGAGGTTAATCAACAAAGGAGCACAGCCCAGATGCACATTGACCCTATACTTACATAATGTTGCCTGTGGTTGCCTTTGATCCAGGGTAAAGGAGATAGGGGAGCACTTTTAAGAGGCAAGATAATGCTCATGTGAAGATGGAATTTTAATCGACTAAGTTGTGAACTAGATATTGATTTTTAATGCCTGAGGTTTTTAATAAAAAAATAGAAAAAAATAGGAAAAAATGGCGTGGAATTCAGCTATTGGTGTCAGTATGGGATTGAACAAACTCAAAAATATTGAGTAGTAGAAAACAAACTTTTTTTTTTCCATTCTAGGGAAAATACAGTTTTCAGAAATTTTACATCCTAAACATCCCCCTTATTTGTTCATTGTTTGTATTCTCAGAATAGTTGCATTGGTGCAGGCTTCTTAAACTGTCCTGTCAGATCACAAATGCTTATCCTTTAATCTCAGTTCTCTCTAATCTTCTGTTTACTTGAGGTTTGGAATTTATTTTATGGGAAATGAAGAACTATAAGTGAAATATTTTTATTTTTTGCCTTCTTTTATAAAAGTTCACAATTTGCTTTTCCTTCTTTTATATAATGAATGCCATTAAGAAATTTACTGAAAATAAAAGTTACAGATGGAAAATTATCAGATATATTTACCTGTATTTTATGTTGAATGCAACTGAAATTGTCTGTTTGTAGAAAAAGCACTAATTACATCCACCTCTGATTTGAAGTTCTTTGAAAATTTGAGACACCAGGATACAGTTTACATCAATATGCAGAATGTTTTTGCCAAGTTAAGTCCAATTCCTCATTTATTTAACTTAGTTATATGAAAAAAGAACTGTTCATAGAGATATACAGCTACAAATTATCATACATATTTATGCTGTGTGTTTATTCATTTATTCTTTGATTTATTTAACTTGTAATTTTGAAATCGTTTCAAATCTATTAAAAAGTTGCAAAATTACTACAAAGTATTCCCATATGTCCTTTACCCAGCTCTCCCAAGTATTAACATCTGATTTAACAAGAGTACAGTGATAAAAACCAGGAAGATAACACTGATATGAAACTATTAAGTAATTCACAGATCATATGCAGATTTTTTCATTTGTCTCCCTAATGTCTTTTTACTGTGTCTAAAGGCTCTTAATTGTCGTATCTTCTTAGTTTCCTTTATACTGGGACATTTCTCAGTCCTTTTTTCTTTTATGACCTTGACCCTTTAAATAACATTGGCCAATTACTTCCCTCTGTTTTTATTTGTCTGATGTTTCCACATGATTAAATTAAGGTTATACATTTTGATGCTATTTATTTTAAAGCATTTTACAATGCATTCTTTCCATGATTTTATAATTGATCTACGTTTAAGCTGTAGGGGAGGATAAACTCATTCCCTCTACCTTCCTCGGTTCCTTGTCTAGGCCCTATGAATTAAACTGACAAAATACAGATTAACAGAAGAAAAACAAACATGAGTTTATTAACACATACAATGTGCTTGTATGTGGGAGAAACTCGTGTACTCAAAGGGTAGTTAGAACTTGGGACTTATATAACATCTTGAGAAAGAACAATACTTTTGTAGCGCAGTGACAAGACAAAGGAAAAGGATTTTGAGCTGCTAGGGTAGCAAATATATGAGGATAACAGCTAGAGTCGGTAAGTATGTTTGTGTAGACTTTCTGGGGGCCATCTAATTTCTGGGGATATGGTTGTCAAAACTTCTTGGTACTGAAATTGGAGGAAGGGGCTAAACATCCACAAGGGGAATTAATTTATTTTCTGCTTTCAGTCAGACATGGATGGACAGAGCAATTATACTGGAGCTCTTTTTCTCAGTTGTCTTCAGATCAAAATAACCCTTATGCCAGAGTGGTATATTTTGGAGTGCATGCTCTGAATCCCTTCAAAGCTAACCTAAAACAAGTAATAATTTATTCTGTTTTGCTATTTCATTTAAACATGCTTGAGTAAAAAGTAAAATACAGCTACCATAAAGACAGTAATTTTAGAGACATGTTAATTGGAAAAAAAATAATTGTCCAGTTGAGAGAAATGGTTTGTAGTACTCACATTTAGATATATTGAAAATAATCTTTTTTTTTTTAAGGATTTTATTTATTCTATTTGAGAGAGAGAAAGAGAGAGAGCACATGAGAGGGGGGCGGGTCAGAGGGAGAAGCAGACTCCCCGCTGAGCAGGGAGCCCGATGCGGGACTGGATCCCGGGACTCCAGGATCATGACCTGAGCTGAAGGCAGTCGCTTAACCAACTGAGCCACCCAGTTGCCTATTGGAAATAATCTTAATGGCTGGAATTTTAAGGTCATTCCATGTATTTTTGTTTGCTTGTTTTTAGTGTCCATGTGTTTTTTTTTATTTTTTTATTTTTTTTAAAGATTTTATTTATTTATTCATGAAAGACAGAGAGAGAGAGAGAGGCAGAGGGAGAAGCAGGCTCCCAAGGAGCAGGGAGCCCGATGCGGGACTCGATCCCAGGACTCTGGGATCATGACCTGAGCCGAAGGCAGACGCTTAACCATCTGAGCCACCCAGCCGCCCTCCATGTGTTTTTTAAATCAAGTTTTCCAGTCTGTGGAAAATAAAAGCTGTATTTCTGTTTTCTCTACTTTATCAATATTTCTGAATTGCATTTTATTTTTTACTATTGTAGATTTGAGGCAGACCCTCAATGTTATTATAAAACAAAGGAATGTCCAGCTGATCTGATTGTCCAATTGACCGATTTTTCTTGACCTTACACACTAAATCAGAAGATTTGTGAAACCAATTTATTGTAATTGAATTTGTGAAGAATTTTAAATGAATTTTAAACTAATGAAATACATTTCCAGAAAAGGAGAGAAATAGTTCAGTTTTTCAAAATACATTTGCTTTATTATTATGAATATTTTTGTCCAGTGAAAGGGGAGGTACCAGAGGTGGGAAAAGAAGAAGCCATAAAGCCCCATTTTTCCTCTATAAAATCTTGGTTGTTAGAAAAAAAAAAAAAAAACACACTTCATAGGTAGGGGTGAGCAAAGAAGACTTTGAGTTGGCAGCCTGTAACCACCAGAAACACAGAACGCAATGCAGTCATTTCCAAGGCAGGCAGAGCAGTAGTGGGACAACACCGTGTCTTCACAGGGCTGTGGCGGCAAACATGGCACATGTTCCAGAGTCAACACCTATGGTGGCGGCACTTCAGTCTCTGTGGGCAGAGGTGGTGTGCCCCCACTGGACCCCGGTTATTACTCCCCTCTTTTTTCCTGCACTGTTGTCCATGCCAACTTCTGTAGCTTTCTCTGCATTTCTGCATTGCTATACGTTTCTTTTAATGCTTAAATAAGTCAGATTTCTAAGGTGTTCAACCATGAATGCTGGCTAATTAAATGATCCCCATTAAATGATCCTTCCCTTTTCACTTGTTTTTTGATGTGTTTTATACACTGCTTCATTTCCATGGTGGTGTATATTGTCTTGATCTTTGTAGAATTGTACGTTTTCAATATTAATAGAGATTCAATTTAACATACCACTACACATCATATCTATACACTTATATTCACAAATAAAAGTTTTAAACATACACTTCAAAACTTCCCATCTAATTAAGTGTTACAATTTAAAGTATTTGCCTTGGAAGATCACATACTAACCTCCAGAGGCCTGTCAGTCAGAGTATTTTGCATAGATGTCTTCAAAATCATGTAGAAATTAGTCGCTTCATTTTATCATTGTACCAGTCCTCCCTCCCTTTATAAACAGGGGTATTCCTTAGATTCATAATTTTTTATGTTCATCAAGCTGGGTTGCAGGACTTTCATATTTATCAAAATTAAATCCATTTTTAAAGGATGGATGTTGGATTTCGTCAAATTTTTTTTTAGGTCTATTGATAATATGCTGTCATTGTGAATATAGAAAATTCTCTGTATCCTTTGGTGACCAGGATTTTGGGAAATTCTTTGCCATATGAATTCCCTTACCTGGTCTGGCTGATTGCATTTTCTCTCTTGGAATGCTCCCTTTTTGAAGGTTTCTTCTTGGAACCTATGCGTTATTGCTCTAAGGCATCTGAAGCAACCATGTGACAAGGTCGTTGACTGGGAGTCAGTTCTCTGGCCAAGGGCAGTTGTTAAGTCCACCCGTGAGCCTGGGGATGGCTACAGTTCTAGTGTCCCAGCCAAGGCTACTTGGAACAGAATTGCCCAGTAAACCCACTTATTACAGTAAGTCATCATTCTAAACTTGAACTGGGATTCCTTAATAGGAATGGGATGCAGTTGAAACAAGTCCTAAGCAAACTTTGATTGTTGAAAATCAGTAGGAAATATATAACCATTCAAAGAAATTGCATTTTTATTTGCAGCTTTCATCTTTACTTTCATAGTTATCTCATGCATTGCAATGTCTTTTTAAATATACTTTTTCTGTATTACATACATTTTCTCTAGTGGCACTTTAATTTTTCTAAAGGAAGTGTCTTCTTTTATGACTAACATCAATTATCAAAGACTTTTCCAGGATCTTTTTTGTGTGTGATTATAACATTTTTGGGTGACAAAACAAACATGTGTGCGCACACGCGCACACACACACACACATTACAAACCAAGCCAATATCTTAAAAACTTGAATGAATATATTACTTATTCTTTTAATTTAAAAAAAGAAGCACAGTATTCCATTATGACAAAGTAAAATGGCCCTTTCATCCATGTCTCTATAATGTTTTTCTTCTTTATGTAACCACAGACAACTGAATATGAACTTAACAGTGAATGCAGAGACCATTAACTTACTTAAGAAGTTATCACTCTACCAATTGCAATGACATGCTGTTGAAACATACCCTTGAAGTTTTAAATATTAGATTTACTGTCCAATGTGAATATTGATTCTTTCTGGTTTTTTACTTTATGTCTTTTAGTTTCATATGGACCCTTACCTCAAGAAGAAAAAAAACAAAAAATCTGGCTCCTCCAGTATTGCTGAGTAATTTCGTTCATGGCTTTATCATCTATTACACTGCTCATTCTTTGAAAGTCCTTGACTCTTTAAAACTGTATTTTATTTTCTTCCACTATGAAAATCATTTACAGATGACCTAGAGCAAATTTTTAGTTTTGTTTTCTTTTTTTAAAGTACTTTATTTTTTTCCCACCAATGACCAGGTAAATTTTTATCACTTATTCATCTCCTTGTAGTATTTGCAATCTTACATCAAAGCATGTTTCCAGCTGTGCTAAGTGACACTTTATTGTATCTAAATCTGAATAAGACTTATTCTCTGCCCTTATTTGTTATTGTTACCTGACCTTTTCCATTTTAGTTTGCAGTTGCATTATTACCACCATGCTGACAGCTCCAATTTGTTTCTTTAGCTGTCATTTTCCCAACAACATTCCATTAGTTCTTCAGATTGCCTAGTGTTTCCACCAAATCATCCTAGTATATTTACTGAATAGTCTTCCCTACATATAAAGGGTGCTTGACTATAAATATCAGAGTTGTCAAAACAAAACAATAAATAGTTCTAATTTAACAACAGAAATAGTAATATCAGATTCAAGTAATGTCATGACACAAATGTACCTTTACCTACTCAGATATTCCAACAAATTAAGTTTTAGGCTATTGAAACTTTGAGAGTTCTTTCAGTAATTTGAAGGTATTTGCTAACTAAAAATTTTAATTTTTATTATCAAAGAATAGAATTTGTGTCTTCCATACCATATCAGTAAATCACACATATTTGTGTGATTTCAACAATGTTTGTTGAACATTTTCTGAATTTTTCATGTCTTGAAAGTTGTGTTATTTATGATGCATTTATTTGTCATTTTTTTTAAAGATTTTATTTATTTATTTATTTATTTATTTATTTATGTATGTATTTATGTATTTATTTAAAAGAGATAGAGAGCACAAGCAGGGGAGGCACAGAAGGAGAGGGAGAAGCAGGCTCCCCGTTGAGCAGGAAGCCTGATGTCTGGCTCCATCCCAGGACCCTGGGATCATGACCTGAGCTAAAGGCAGATGCTTAACCGACTGAGTCACCCTGGTGACCCATATTGGTCATTTATGGCGCATAAGATTTATGGACAAAAACCGATCTTATGTTGAATCAAACAAAACTAATGTAAGATATTGCCAAGTAATTTTGTAAATCAGGAAATTAAGTTTCTGAATGTTGAAATAGTAGTCCCAATATTGCACACATACCACATTACTTAGTTTTTATGTATTTCGCTATATCATGCTTTATTCCATATAAACAATATTTTTGTATAAATAATTCATCAAATGAGATAGATCAATATTTTAAAAGAAAATTTCTTTGTACCATTCAGTCTTTCAATCATCTAATATTTATGCCAAAGAATTTGATATATATTCAGAGAAAGCCATTTTTTCATGGATATTTCATTTTCACTATCAATTAGCCTTGATATTTTAACTACAGGTACCATGATAATCAAAGATTATATATAGAAAGACTTTTATAGCATGCTTACTTTTTTTAAGATTTTATTTATTATAGAGAGAGGACTCACATGTGCGTGAGCATGTGAGGGGAAGGGGAGGGAAGGGGAGAGAGAGGGAGAGAAGCAGACCCCCACTGGGCAGGGAGCTCCACAAGGGTGTAAATCCCGGATCCTGAGATCATGACCTGAGCTGAAGGCAGACACTTAACTGACTGAGCCAACCAGGTGTCCCTAGCATGCTTACTTTTTTCTAAATATATTTGCCTACTGCCTAACATACATAGTTATTACTTTATTTACAGGAATCAGAATCACCATATTTCTTATTATAAAATTTAAGAATTACTGATCATATAGCAGGTATAAATTTTACTATAATTTATGTCTTATACACACATACATATTATACACCTCATATAATTATTCTTCACATATAATGTATATATTACATAATTTATATGTAAATACATAACATACACACACATATATGAATAGATAAATAGAAGTGATGAGAATTGATAATCTTGTTTGTTTTTAAGCTATAGCATTCAGTTTTTCATCATTAAGTGAAGTGAAACTGTAAATTTCTCAAATGTGGCCTTTGTCTTGTTTTTAAAACATTCCCTTTTACTCCTAGTTTGCACATATTTTTGATCAGGAGTGGGTGTTGGATTTTGTCAAATTATTTTTTTAGGTCTATTAAGTTGATTATATACCAGACCCTTAAGTATTTCATATTTTGAGGCTATTTAAGTGGTATTATTTTTCTTAAATTTCGATTTCCAAATGTTTGTTCCTAGTAAATAGAAATAAAAATAATTTTTATAAGTTAACTTTGTATCCTGCAACATTGCTAAACGTAATTATTATTTGTAGTAGCTTTTTTGTACATTCCATTGGCTTTTCTACATAGACAATCATATGTGTACATAAATAGTTTAATATCTTTCTTTCAAACTCTATGCCTGTTATTTTCCTTTCCTTGCCTTATCACAATGGCCAGAATACCAGTGCAATGACAAACAGAAGTGGTAAGAACAGGCATCTTTCTTGTAATGCAACCTTAGGAGAAAAGCATTTTATCATTCACCATTTTCTATGATCTTAACTCAGAGATGTCCTTTATCCTATAACGGAAGTCCCTTCAGACTCTATTGCGCTGAGATCTTTTATCAGGAATGAATGTTGGATTTAAGTTATCTGTCATTATATTTAAAATGTAATTCTTGTAGGTTGCTTTCAAATGTGTATCTGTCTCTATATGTAAAATGTATTTGTTATAGGTTGCATTTTATAAAATGCTTTTCTATTTTGAGAGGATCATATATTTTTTCTTGTTAGGTTTTCAGTTTAGTGAATTGCATTTATTGGTTTTTGAATATTAAGCAAACATCCCATTCATTTGAGAAACCCCAGTTGGTCCTAGTTTTTTGTTTTTGTTTTTGTTTTTGTTTTTAGTATATACATTGTTGGATTCAATATGTTAAAAATTGTTTGGAATTTTTGCATCAGTCTTATGAAGGGTATTGGTCTGTGTTTACTTCTCTTACAATGGTTTTGTCTGTGTAGGATATTTAGGTGTAATACTATCATTTTAGAGTAACTTGAAAAGCCTCCCGCCTTTACACATCTCTGGAAAAGTTTGCATGGATTTCATATTATTTCTTCCTTAAATGCTTGTTGTTGTCAACTAGTGGATGATATCTGTACCTGGAATTTCCCTTATATTAAGGGCACTAAAGATTTAGTTAAAAATTCAGTTTGTATCATAAAATTTCATATGTATCATAATACATATGAGGCTACCCAGGATATATATATTTTTTTCTTAGTAAGTTTAGGTAGTTGAGTCCTTCGTAAAAATTTTCCATTTCATCTAAGTGGTAAAATATATAGCCTTAAAGTTTTTCATAACATTCCCTTATTATCCTTCTAAAGAATATAAAATCTGTAATGTTTCTTATTCCTTATACTGGCAATCTGTGTTTTGTTTCTCTCTTCTTGGTCTATATGGCTATCACATTTTATTGATCTTCAGTGAGCTTTTGGTTTTATTGAATTTCCCTATTGTATTTTGTTTTATATTTAATTTATTTCTGCTTCTTTCTTATATTTATTTTATATTTCATAAGCTCATCTCCTAGTTTCCTAAAATGGAAGATATGGCTGTTGATCTTGAGTCCTTTGCTAATATTGAGTATTCTTTGCTAGTATTCACATTTGCTAAGTACCGCTTTAGTCACATTTTACAAGATTTGACATGTTGTGTTTCATTTTTATTCAGTCCAAAAAATTTCTCATTTCTTTTTTGATTTGTTATTTGACCCATGGATTATATAAAAGCATATTATTACTTTTTAAATATTTCTAATTTAATTTTATGTGGCCAAAGAACAGCCTTTATATCACTCGGATCCTTTAAAACTTACTGTGTTTTATGGTCCAGAATGTGATCTGCTTTGGTAAATATTCCATGTGTTCTGGAAAACAAAAAGGATATTCTCGAGTTGTGGAGTGGACATTAATTCTATAAATTTCTTTTTTTTAAAGATTTTATTTATTTATTTGAGAGGGAGAGAATGAGAGACAGAGAGCATGAGAGGGAAGAGGGTCAGAGGGAGAAGCAGACTCCCCGCCGAGCAGGGAGCCCGATGCGGGACTCGATTCCGGGACTCCAGGATCATGACCTGAGCCGAAGGCAGTCACTCAACCAACTGAGCCACCCAGGTGCCCCTTATTCTATAAATTTCAATTACTTCAAGTTGATTGATAGTATCATACAAGTTTTCAATGCCATTACTAATTTTCTGTCTACTTGTTTTGTGAATTATGGAGAGGATAATTGAAATCTCCAGCTATACTGTAGTTTTGTCTGCTTCTGCTTACAAATCTGTCTTTGTTTTATGCTTTTTGAAAATCTCCTATTTAGTAGATAGAGTTTAAGATTATTATGTCCTTTGATAAACTGACTCTATTATTAGGAAATGATCTATATCTCTATCAATATTCTTTGCTTTGAAATCATTTTTTCCAGTGTCAGTATAGCAACACCAGCTTTGTTTTACTTAGATAGCAAGACTTTTTTTTTTAAGATCTTATTTATTTATGAGAGAGAGAGAGAGAGAACACAAGCAGAGGGAGTGGCAGGCAGAGAGAGAAGACTCCCACTGAGCAAGGAGGCCAATGCAGGACTCCATCCCAGGACCCTGGGATCATGACCTGAGCTAACGGCAGACGCTTAACCGACTCAGCCACCCAGGCATCTTTTTTTTTTTTACAAAACTTTAAATTTACCATTCTTTATATTTAAGATGTACTTGTTATAAATTGCATTATTTGTATCTTGCTTTTTTATTCAATCTTGCAAGCTCTTCCTTTAAATTTAAACTATATTTATTGTGATTATTGATATGGCTGATTGTAAAACTGTTATACTGCTTTTTGTTTTTATTTGTCCCATTTATTTTGTGTTCTTATTTTATCCCTTTTCAAGCCCTTTTTTCAATTAATTGTGTATTTTTATGATTGCATTTTATCTACTTTGGAAATTTTTTTTAAAGATTTTATTTATTTATTTGAGAGAGAGAATGGTAGAGAGAGAGCACAAGAGGGAAGAGGGTCAGAGGGAGAAGCAGACTCCCTGCCGAGCAGGGAGCCCGATGCAGGACTCAGTCCCGGGACTCCAGGATCATGACCTGAGCGGAAGGCAGTCGCTTAACCGACTGAGCCACCCAGGCGCCCTCTACTTTGGAAATTTATTTGCTGTCATTCTTCGATTATTATTTTAGTGATTGCTTTAGGATGTATGGCATATATCTTTTAACTTCCTTCAAGTGATATATCGCCTTAAGTACAGTCAGGGACTCTCGCAATATGATACTTTCATTTTTCCTCTCCCAAACTCTGTGCTATTTTTTCCTATAGTTTTCTTTTACAAATGTTATAAATCCCACACTACATTATAGTTTTTGTGTGTACAGCCAATGATTTTTAAGATATTTAAATAACAAGAAATTTGTATCCTTTCTCCCTGAAGAAATGTCTTAACACTACTTGTACTGTGGATCTTCTAGCAATGAATTCTTTCAGCTTTTATATGTCTAGGAAAGTTTTGCTTTGCATTACTTTAGAAACATATTCTGTGGTTATAGAATTCTAGGCAGATTAGTACCTTCAATAACTTGCTCCACTATCTTCTTACTTGCATCATCTCTAATGAGAAATCTCCTGTCATCTTTATCCTTGTTTCTCTGTAACATTTATATTTGAATACTTGGAAGATTTTATTTTTAACGCAACTGTATGAGCTTCTGGAAAAGGCAAAATTGTGGAGACTATTAAAAAGATGAGTCATCGCCAGCGGTTACTCGGGAGGGAGAAATAAACAGACTGAGCACAGAGGATTTATAGACCAGTGATAATACTCTGTATGATGGTATAACTTTGAATACATGTCATTATAAATTTGTCCAAACTCCTACAATGTGCACTGCCAAGAGTGAACTCTAATATAAACTGTGGACTTTGGGTGATGGTAATGTGTCAATGGGGCTCATCCTTTGTAACAAATAGCCACTATGGTGGAAAATGTTGATAATGAAGACTCTGCGTGTATGAGGAAAGAGGGTATATGGGAAATCTCTGTACTTTCCTCAGTTTTACAGTGAGCCTGAAACTACTCTAAAAAGAAAAAAATAAAGTCTTAAAATACAAGAAAAAAAATCTCAAAAAAAGAAGAAAAGAATGTCCTATAGTTGGAATCATACAGTATGCAGTCTTTTCAGATTGGCTTCTTTCACTTGCTAATAGGCATTTGTTTCCTCCAAGTCTTTTCATGGCTTGATAACTCAGTCCTTTTTAGGTCTGAATAACATTCCATTTTCTAGAGGTACCAGAGATTATTTATCCATTCACCTAATGAAGGCCATCTTTGTTATTTCCAAGATTTGGCAATTTTGAATATAGCTGTTATTTTCAACTCCTTTGGGTAAAAACCAAGGAGCATTATAACTGGATTATATGGTAGCAGTATGTTTAGTTTGTTAAGAAGCCTTCAAATTATCTTCCAAAGTAGCTGGATCATTTTACATTCTTACCAGGAATGAATTAGAGTTCCTATTGCTTCACTTCCTCGTCAGTATTGTTCCACATTTTGGCCATTCTAATAAGTGTGTAGTGGTATTTTATTCTTGTTTTAATTTGCATTTCCCTGATGACGTATGATGTGGGATATCTTTTCATATGCTTATTTGCCATTTGTATATTTTATTTAGTGAGGTATCTGTTAAGGTCTTTCACCAAACTTTTAATCAGGTTGTTTTCTTATTGTTGAAAAAGATTTTTTTTAATTATTTAAAGGTTAAGTCATTTTAAAATTAAGAAAATTGCTTCAAAATCATCATAAACTGACAAATTGACAATGGGTTAATATCCAAAATATACAAAAATTTCTATAAATCAAAATTTAAAAAGACAGTAAAAAATAAAATGAGCTAAGCATGTGAGCAGTCATTTCACAAAGTAGAAAATATGAATATAAAGTATGGTAAAATAAAAAAAAATGTTTAGCTTAGTTAGTAACCAGGAAAATAAAATTTAGAATAAATTGATTAAAGATTGAATGAAGATTGAAAGGAGATATAATTTTAATTCCATTAAATTGGCAAAAATTAATACATTCATTATACCAAATGTTGGTGAAGATATGGATTTGCCTAAATTTTGTACATTGTTGATAGAAATATAAATTGGTGCACACACTTAGGTAAATAATCTGGCTTCATAAATAACAGTGTCACTGTTAGGTTTATGATTAAGAGAAATTCTTGCTCATGTGCTCTAGAAAACATATAATAATGTTCATAAAATTGTTTATAATAGCAAAAAATATAAACATCAAATATAAAAGATTATGGTATCCATCTGAAGTATTCTTTGCTGTGAATTGGTTTGCAATTTTGATAAGAAAATTTGCATGCTGGCACATAGATCTTAAGTTATGGGTTACATGCAAAGTTTATGACCTCAGCCAAGTACTTTAGGAGATAACACAATGGGAGCTGTTTCATTAGATCTTCCTAACTCTTTAGTGTCTCACATTAAATAAGTATGGATCAGTAACATATGTTATTATTTTGTCTGTATCAAATGTAATAATATTCTAAATAGACAAGATAAAATCTGGATGAACTAAAAAATTTTTCAGGCATCAGAAAAAGAAATACAGATTCAGTCAGTGGAGACCCATTTTACATGACCTCTATGTAAAATATCCAGTTTACATTAATCTGCTCTTTTCACCATCCCTGACTAGGAATATACAAATAAAGATTTTCAATTTGAAAACATATATACAATTTGAAAACAACATTCAGTGCCTAATAATTATTAAGCAGAAATTAGTAATAATTATTGTTTTCATATAGAATTAATGTATTTCATGAAATTAGCTTAAACATACATATCATATTTTATTTTCTTTCTCCCTTAATTTCCTCTTTCATTTTTTTCCCTCAACATTTAATTGTTGTCTTACTCTCTATCAGATATTATGAAAATAGAAGAATTATGAGTTGTAAATTAAAATTTTTACTATCCAATCTTTTTAGAATTTTTATTATTATTATACTTATTTAAATCAAACTAAGAAACAGTGGCATAGTTTTTATGTCTGTTTTGGACAGATTCTGTAAGACTGTGTACTCTAATTAAAATCACATTTATTAAAGCACTCATGAGAAAATGACTGTCTTATAAGGTGGAAGATGAATGAGTTTAGGTTTGGTCTTGCTTCAGCTTCTTTACCCTTATCCATCTCCTTCAGCCAGTGACAAAGAAAGCTTTCAGTAGTAGATTAACAATGTCAGGTACCCTAGAAGAATTGTGTGCTGAGGGATTTGAAAGAAATAAAATATATCGGTGTGCCAAGCAAATAATTGACCTAGGAAATATAAACTAGTAGTTGTGGTAGAAAGAAAAGTGAGTTATTGAAAAAAAATTCTAGTTATATTGACTGCTTGGTGGGGAGCAGCAACTTCCTTTTCTAACAATTGCATACTATAAGCAAATATTATGTAAGAGTGAAAGTAATGTCTGAATTTTTTGTTATTTTTTCTCTTGTATGCTATTTAATGTATCATATCCAAGAAATGTCCCAAGAAAATTTGGGACAAGTTCTTTTTTTGTTTGTTTGTTTGTTTGTTTGTTTGTTTTAATTTTTTATTGTTATGTTAATCACCATATATTACATCATTAGTTTTTGATGCAGTGTTCCATGATTCATTGTTTGTTCATAACACCCAGTGCACCATGCAAAACGTGCCCTCCTCAATACCCATCACCAGGCTAACCCATCCCCCCACCCCCCTACCCTCTAGAACCCTCAGTTTGTTTTTCAGAGTCCATCATCTCTCATGGTTCGTCTCCCCCTCTGACATACTCCCCTTTTCTTCCTCTCCTGTTATCTTCTTCTTTTCCTTTTTTCTTAAAATATGTTGCGTTATTTGTTTCAGAAGTACAGATCTGTGATTCAACAGTCTTGCACAATTCACAGCGCTCACCATAGCACATACCCTCCCCAATGTCTATCACCCAGCCATCCCATCCCTCCCACCCCCAACCACTCCAGTAACACTCAGTTTGTTTCCTGAGATTAAGAATTCCTCATATCATTGAGGTCATGTGATACATGTCTTTCTCTGATTGACTTATTTCACTCAGCATAACACCCTCCAGTTCCATCCACGTCGTTGCAAATGGCAAGATCTCATTCCTTTTGATGGCTGCATAATATTCCATTGTGTATATATACCACAACTTCTTTATCCATTCATCTGTCTAGAAACATCGCCAATGTTTGTTTTTATGTGACTTAACTGAAGATAGATTAAGCAGCTTTGATACATATAAAAACATCTTTCCAAATATTGAAAACAAGTTAAAGATGCAGAATAACTGACATGTATTTCTTGTTTAAATACTAATTAAGAAAGATGATTTATTCTAGGAGAATTTTAAGTGCACATTATTTAGTAAACAGAACAAGAGATGATTGTTTTATTTAATCATGCTTTTTCTTTTGTTTAGTCCACCAATAATATAGCAAAAGTTTGCCGAGGATACTAAGCAAGGGGCACAGAATGATAGGCATTAAAAAAACAAAAACAAAAAAAAACCTCATCAGATAAAAGAAATATAACAAAGGCAATTTCTGAATTAATAAAATTAATAATAATTTCTTCTGCTTCTTTGTGTATTTACACAGGACCTAAAATTTGAGTTTGAATTTATAATTCACATCTTAACCTATTTAAAGAATTCTTTAAGCTGTTTCAGTTTTCTGTAGTACCAGATATATTCTTCATTACCTCATTTTTATTAGTTACCATGTTTTTAATCTGAAAGTAATATCTTTTGTTTTTGAATAGCAAACTAATAATGAATTAATTTTTTTTCTTTCATTCTTTTATTCATTTAAAGAATTTTTCTACATATAATATGTACCAGGCTATATTCAAGAACATGCTGAGGATATAGCTCTCACTTAGACGTATATGTATATTAAAAGAACAAAAAATACTATAAAAATAAATAACCATATACATAAATAAGAAATATTTAGATATAGTAAGTAGCAAAGAGGGAAAAATGATCTAATTTGAAAGGTAATGGCTGGAAGGGAGGTCAGTAATAGTTATAAGAGCCAGATGTACTGGGTGGAAGGTGATGACAGTGAATCAGCATGGGGATGTCTGGCAGAACCCTTAAGACCAGCATTGTCCAGTGGGACTTCGGGCAATGATGGTGTTCAATACATGTACTGTATAATATGGAACCCAGTAGTCACATGTGTCAATTGGATTAGAAATACGACTATTTGAGAATTAAATTTTAATTATCTTTAATTAATTTAAGTTCAAATTGCCACATGTGACTGGTGTCTACTCTATTATAACAGCACAGCTGTACATCACAGAAACTATTCAAGTGAGAATTTATGTCAAGATATGAAGATTACTATGGCTTCTGTCACTAGGAGAATGTTAGTAACAGGATTAAACAGTGGTTGAATTAGAGAGTCTTTCAATCATTGTGTGTAGAAGTGTGGGTGATATTTGTTTCTCTTCAATTTGTAAACAAAATAGAAGCTCTTTCCTGTCAGAAATCTAGATAATGCAGCATATAAAATTACAAATGTTATGTGTGTTTGCATTTGTCTGTGTATATGAGATTATATATATGTATGCCATATATATGTATCACTTAATATATCCACATCATTTATTTTTGATAAAACCTTTTCAAGATAGAATTTATAAGAATTTTAAATTTTTGTTTGAAAAAGGCACAAAACTATAGCAGTGATACAAACAATGGATATGTCTTTATGTGAAATAATGGTGTGTGCATACAACTATCAAAAATAAAAAAAGAATATTCAAATAACCATGCTAGAAATAGAAATGGATTGTCTTTCTATTACCTCTATAGAAGTATTACTAAGTTCTTGTCATAAGAAGTAATCAAAGTGGGGGCGCCTGGGTGGCTCAGTCGTTAAGCGTCTGCCTTCAGCCCAGGTCATGATCCCAGGGTCCTGGGATCGAGCCTTGCGTCGGGCTCCCTGCTCAGCGGGAAGCCTGCTTCTCCCTCTCCTGCCCCTGCCCCCACTCATGCTCTCTTGGTCTCTCTCTCAAATAAATAAATAAAATCCTTAAAAAAATAAAAATAATGTTATTTTTCTATACTTCGTGATGACCATTGTGTTTGTTAGCTTTTTAAAATTTATAATTTGCAATTTTTTTCTCATTCTAAATTTCATATTTAATTTTGCATTTATACTTTTGTATTTTTTCCTGAATAGGGATCTCCCAATTTATATATATGCTTCAGTTCCTATGAAACCTGCATCCAGCCATGGGAAAAAAAAAGATATTTTAATTAGGACTGAAGAAAGAGTCTGTATAATAGTCTTGGCTGCAAGGAAAGACTCCCAGAAAAAGCCTCAGCAATGACCAGAATGAAATATAGGTGCTACATTTTCTACAGTGGGGTGTGTACATAATCAGAAAGCTTCTTTCGTAACTGTCACCTTGAAGAACACCCTGTCATGGCTATAATCTAGGGGTCAGGAGGCTGCAGCTCCCATCCCTGCCACTGCCTCTCTAGCTGCTGATGCTTGGGCCCTGACCCTGGAAGACTGCTGCAGAAAAATCCTGTCCCCAGGATCAGGCTGGATGGAAAGCGGCTGAAGCAGCGTGAGGATGCCCTCTGCCTCTTCTGATTTCCAAATAACCCATCTTATTGCCAGAACCTCACTCCCTTGTGGAATAGTTCGCAAGGCAGACTGGGAAATGGCATTTTTAGCTTTCCAGCCTCCATGATACAGAAAGATACACTAGAAATTCATACTGATGATCAGTCTCATATTCACCTACTTCTGGAACATATCCTTCAACAAAAATGCTTCACTGTCTCCTTTTAAAAAAGAAGTGCAATCCTTTGACATCATGGCTTCTTCCTACCATAATCTTATTACCCGAGTGTATTTTACAGAGAAGAGCTTGTGAATTAATTTTCTAGACTTTCTCATTGTATTTCCACATGTTCCTCGCTTAACTTAAAATGTTTTTGCAAAAAGCTAATCAACTTTCATGTTATAAATTTAGTGTCCAACTGTTCTGATGTTACTCAATGTCTTCATAACATTTCATATAGTTAATTATGACCTTCTCTAAAGTAATCTTACTTTTCTCTATGATATCACATTTCCTTAGTTTTTCTCCTACTGTACTTTTATCCTTGGTGTGCATGTGCGCGCGCACACACACACACATACACGCTCACACATTCTGCTTTTTTTTTGTGGTGAATGTTTTTCATTGAGTATATTTTTTCTCATTTCTTAGATTTGTTTTCTATTGAATATTTTCATTTAATTAATGCTCATCATTTCTCTTTTTTTAAGATTTTATTTATTTGTATGAAAGAGAGAGAGCATGAGCTGGGGGGAGTACAAAGGGAGAGGGAGAAGCAGACCCCCCACTGAGCAGGGAGCCCCATGTGGACTCCATCCCAGGACCCCAATCATGACCTGAGCCAAAGGCAGATGCTCAACCAACTGAGCCACCCAAGCACCCCAAATGTTCATCATTTCCAAGGGAGGCTTATTAGTATGCTTGGGCTGCCATGAAAAAATACCACAGACTTGATGGCTTCAACAACAGAAATGTATTAACAGTTCAGGATCAAGAAATCCAAGATCAAGGTGCCAGAAAATTCGGTTTGTAGTGAGGCCACTATTCCTGGATTGCCTCGTGTTTCTGTCCTCACATTGCTTTTCAGGCTGCGTGCATGGAGAGAGAGGAGGAGAGAGAGAGAGACCTGGTCTCCTCTCATAAGGACACAGTCCTATGGGATTAGGGTCCTACCTTTATGACCTCATTTAAACCTTATCTCCTTATAGTCCTTATTTTCGAATATATTCACATTGTGGGTTAGGGCTTCAACAGATGAATTTTTGGGGGATACAGTTCAGTCCCTAACCACTATATTTGTTCAATATCAATTTTATGGGAAGAGATAATGTAGATTTCCACATGCATTGCTTTAGTTCTTGCCAAAGGAAAAATGTTGAGTATTTATATTTCTTTTATTTTTATTTTCTATAGTGAAAGTTTATTAGATGTGAAGATTAGGGAGTGTTATACCTGTGGAAAACTATGTTTTTGTAATTAGTAATTGTTTGCCGCCCCACTGCCCTAACATTTCTCTACCTTGCAGAAGTGCCTTCAAAGACCAGGGTGACATACAATGCTTTCCCTTTCTTTAAGATGCTCATACTAAATTTACCTTGAAGTGCACTGGTATTCTGCATTCCTAAATTCATTCGGAGGGCTGAACTATCTACCTCTCTACTACATCAAAATTTATCCTGTACTCTTTAGCCATCTCAGGATGCTCTGTGTTTGATAAGTAATTCCAATAACCTGTGACAAATGAGAAATGATATAATAACAAGAAAAATGGGGGTGTGTACTACCATCTTAGAGATTTCCTTTTCCATATTTGTTGTATAATCAAATAGTGTAACTATCTTTTATTGGAGATTTCAGTGGCAATAACCTGCGTTACTCTATATTTTATGCATGCTGAATGGAAACCAGGATTGAATGATATGTCTTAGACCCTGTGTGTCCATCTGTTAGACATTGAAGTTCTTCCAAAAGTGATCACGTAATTGAGAGTTTGCCTTATTTTCACAAATTGTGACAGGTTCCCTTACCTACAGCCTCTTCCTTTAAGATAATTAGCTTGTTTGTGATTCTGCTGGGAGCCTATCAACTCACTTATGAGTTATTTTCTTCATATACATAAGTGCTAAACTTTTTGATCTTCATTGGAAGCTTGTTTTATCATAACTTTAAAAAAATGAAAAGAAACAATACATCAAAAACTCTAACCTATGGATCTCATGATATACTGTTTATTTTTATATTTTTTAAAATCAATTAAAATTTTCCTGTCTCTTTTATTCCTTCTATCATTTCAGTATGTATTTCCAAAAGGAGGAGAAATAAATATATGTACTTGAATTGCCATTTTGAACCAAGATCATAAACATCATGCACAATGACTGCATAGGGTATATTTTGAGAGTTGATTTATGGGATTAAAATGTATACCAAGTCTGACAAATTTCAGCAAAAAATGATGCCTAACTAATTATAATGTTGAAGTACAAATCAAAGACAACTACAGCAAAAATGTACCCTGAATCAGTCACAGGCCTCAAATGAAGGGAAAGTGTCCATAACAGGAGAAGACATTCCTAAATTATACATAAGGTTCATTATTGTTGTGTTGATTTTATACTGTGAGCCTCCTTCAGTGTACTGTTCACAGGTATATTTTGCAATTTAGCAATCCTACATAGAATCTTCTGTATGTTACGGATGTCCTGGTATGGCACTTTTTGACAGTGGATCTGGGAAAGATTTACCTTGTAATCAAGAGAGAGAAATGTGACATATGCATTGACATCAATGTCCTGAGAATCCTGAGCAGCTCATATTTTTTAGTGCTTTTTTGTCCATGTGGGCCATGTAGTAATTAAAGCTGGACTGACATACTTTTACATATCTCCTGACGATCTCAAGGAGACTTCATAAAAGAGGAAATCTATTACAAGAGTTTTCCTCCTGCTCATTTGAATTACATTCCATTAGTAATATTTTACCTCAAATAAGAAACTCTATTATATTTTCTTAACAAAATGGTCTTCACTTCATCGAAGAATGTGTTTTTTCATATTGAAAAATTGTTTTTTTCATACTGAAAAATAAGATAATTTTTCTTTCCTCAACCCAGGGAAGATTATAATGTTTACTTCCTTGAAACCACACAAACTATTGAAAGGATTTCTCTATCCATATCAGGTACAGAAGCAATGTGGACCTCCTTAAAAGAAAAGAACATTCAGAGGTGTCTTTTTGCTTTTGCTAGATATACATATAATTTAAATGTGGGAGGTATTAAAATTATAGTGTTTTTATTTTAAAGGGTAATTATATATTTCTGAGATGAAATGATCTAATTTTTACTTTTTATTAGTGTCACTAGAGGGCTAATACTAGTGACTGCAATTAGTGACTAAGTCTTCTCAGTTATAATTTTATGATCACTTCCTAATTCTCTCCTTTCCACTTAACTATGTTATCTTTGCATACCTAAATGATTATTTTGCAGTTTTTATAAAGGCATTGTGTAATTCCTGTATAAGCTAAATTCTTTTCTAGCATAGCTTCCATTCTTCCTCAAGACACATTCCCTTTCCATCTTGCAATTCATTTTTCATACTTCTGAAATGTCAATATTCCTAAAATGAACCTTCTATCATATCATGACCCTGCTCAGAAATGTTGTTATTTCCTATTGCCTACAGGATAAATTACCCTCTTAACATGACATTCAAGGCTTTCAAAAATGAAGACTGAATTATCTTTTCAGAGCCCCTAAACGAAAATATATACTATACACTTAGGCTAAAATGTTTCAACCATTTTATCTGAACACACTTTTTAGTCTTCCTTTAACACAGCCACAGTCACCTCCACTTCCCTCCTAACCAATGCAAATCTGAACCATATTTTAGGAGCTAACTCAGATTGCTCTCCTGTCACATGGTGAGGTGTTCTTTGCCTTCTCTGATAGTCTGAAGTAGTTAATTTCCATAAATTTTGAACCAAGTGATAATATACTGAATGGTGCTATCTGTTCCATTGCTATTTTAAATAATCTTCAAAATTTCTTATTTTTAAATTATTTTACATATATGTCTCATCCCTCCAACACCTGTAGTAAATACTTTTTAGGTGCTCTATTTGCCTGCAATACCTTCTGAGATATTGTGACTCACAAACTATTTTACTACAGAAAATCAAATTCATACAGCCATACTATAATGCACAAAAATGAGGCACCTATATGATTATAGACTTTGTAGTTATCACAGAATGAATGTTTATCCAGTTTATAAGATATTTTCAATAGAATTCTATCACTTTGTCAAATAATCAGGCTTAAGGTTATTACTGGCTTAGATTCAACCTCGGATTGTCAAAAGACTAGTTTTCTCTTCCTAATTTAGGCCGATTATATTTCTTGGTGAAGCTAGATTATTCCTTTCCAATAAAAAATATTAGAATATTTCTTCCAATGAGGAATTAGAATCTTTCATTCCTTTCAGGTCCTATACTGCCTCGAGTAGCTTGGAATCAAGTAAGCCAAACTCTGCAATATTTTGTTTTTCTACTTCCTCACGTTATAGAATGCAAGGCATAGCTCAGGAGAAGACAGACAGACTTTGGCTATAGCTAAAATTCATCCTTAATCAGGCACCTGTATTAACCACAGCCATTTAGCTACCTACCTAGCTCCTCATTATCTAGAAGTAAAGCCCTTGCAAACATACACTATTATTGATTTTCTTATTAATACTTTTGTCATAAATGATTACCTTGATTAGCGGGGCTGCATCATGTAAAGGATTTTTTGTTTTGTTTTGTTTTTAATGCTTGAACCAGAAGCAGTTCTTACCCTTTCCCTAGCATATACCTAAAAATTTTAGAGGAAGCTGGAATTTACCCCCGAACCCTGGAGTTGTTTTACTTTAAATAGTCTACTCAGCTGCTTTTACCAACTTCTCTATTTCATGGGCAAAAGAGACAAAGACATCAGTTAGAGATAAAGAGTATAGGGATAGGTAACTCCTACTGAAACTTAGGGTTTTAGCTGCCCACCTAGACAGGGTGAAAACTCTATCCTCAAGCACCAGGACACAAATAATGTCCATAGACTTGTCATTTTACCAGTTTCATGCATTTTAATAAAATTATTCAGATATTATTGAATATCCACTACATACCACACCTAAGATCGATTTTTTTGAGGACACAGAAGTAAATAACACTGAAGTTAATTCCTTATTCTAAGTATAGGTAAAACTTATAAAACAACATCTATCATAGAATTTCTGATGTTAGCTACTATTACTGTTAATAAAATACTGTGATAATGAGAAATATGAAAGTCCAGATAAATGGATGAGTTAATCTTCTTGTGGTAGAGGAATATTTACTGTCATCATCATCAACACCATTAAATAATAATAATATTAATAATAAGATATCAATGAATAAGAATTATAGGAAATCAAATTGAGGAATTCTTTTAGTAAATAGCACTGGGAAACAATGAAAAATAAACTCTAGAAAGAAAAGAAAGAGAAAATGGTATAATATAATATAAAAACAACTAATATTTTAAAATTCCAGAATACAAGAAGTATTTAAATGGCTTAATGTCATGATAACAACAAACAAAAATTCATGTAATCATCTTGACACCTAGTGATTGAATTTTAGAGCACCAAGAGTGTAAAAAATATACTTTAAAAAGTCTCCATCCAAAGGGAAAAAAAAAATGAGAAGACTGAGAATTCAATTCATTTCTATTCACTTGACAATTGACTCAGAATTTGAAACAACTAATTTTATTCCAGAATTTGACATTCAGTCAGAACCATCTTTCAGTTTTCCAATCACGAATGGATGCCAAAACCATTAGTTTTACAATGGAAGGATCAGGCTGATAACGCTAAACCTATAGATCGATCTTAGTTTTTTTACTAAATGCATGTTGTCAGACATGTTTTTTATGATGTGATGCAACGGGAAGTACACAACTCAGTTTAAAGGAAGTGAAAGAAAAGAACAGCATGTTAAGTTACACTAAGAAGAATGTAAATTTTCCAAAGGACAAATGATCTAGGTTCTTCAGCATAGAAATAGAACAAAAAAGGAGGATTGTTAGACAATGGAAAGAATCAAGCAACAGAAAACCAAAGGTAATGTTTTGGATCATGTTTGTATTTTAATTCTGAAAATCACGTGTCAAAGGACATTTCTAAGACATGTTGGAAATTTTGAATATTAACTGCGTAAAACAAGATATTAAGTAGTCATTTAATTTTGTTAGATGTGAAAATGGCCAGGTGATTATATATATTTAAACATATTCTTATCAATTAGAGTAGTATAATGATAGCTGATATAACATGATGTGTAGGATTTACATTACATTACTCTGGGCAATTAAAAAGTATAAATTTGCGTGGAGGTTGTGGTGGGGTCAGTGAGAAATTAGTGAATGAAAAAGATTACTAAGATAAAAATTATCCAAGTTGGGTAATGAGTGCTTGGATGTTCATCCTATTATATCTTCCTGTATGTTTTAAAAGTTCATTAATATATGTTACATATATATTTTATAGATCATATATATGATATATAGATAGACATAGATATGGATTTCAAATAAAAGAGCAAAAACAATCTTCAGCGACTATAACTTTTCAAACATTTAGGAATTTGTTGAAATTTTATCACCCATGGAACTCCTCTGAAATATAATTGAACAGAATTAGGCTTTGTAGTTTAAAAAGTGGAACAATGTGACTTGGATAAAATAAAGGAAAAAAATGCCCTTCAGCATTTTAAAATTTCTGTAGAGATGACAATTAGGGTCAGAGAAATACTGAATTAAAATGGGAATGTGATGATGAAAGAAATAAATAGAAGTATAATTCACAACATTCAAATGAATACAAGTCTCCCCACCATCTCCCCTCACATCTTCTTCCCCATTATAATTTTTTAATTAAATTTTAATTTTTTTCTCATATTAATTTTAATTTTCAAGTTTTAAATAATCTTCACCCTTCACCCTTCTTCCATTCTCTCATTTCTTATCATCACCAGATAGGTACAAAATAGGTGTCCTAAACCCAATTTATAGAGGAATAAAACCACAATAAACCAATGACCCTATAATTTGATCCAAATCACATGGCATTATTATTATTTTTTTACAGTGCACTTTGCCTCACAGTCTTCCTCTCCTTCCTCTTACGGTTTTCTTTGGGGAAATGCTTCTGCAATAGTAATATAACGACAGTCATTTTTCAGGATGAACAGATCTTCAGTGCTTTTCATTTGACATATTAGTTCAACGTGGCAAATTGTGGCACATCATAAAGGCTGACCAAGTTCTTTGAAATCTTTGAAATCTGTACACAAGCTAATCCAACAGCTTCCTCCTTGCCAGTACTGAAATTCTCTGAAAAAGTACTTCTTTAAATGTAATACGCAACTACATTCTAGGATAAAAAATTACATCACAGGGGCGCCTGGGCGGCTTCGTTGTAAAGCGTATGCCTTCGGCTCAGGTCATGATCCCAGGGTCCTGGGATCGAGCCCTGCATCAGGTTCCCCGCTCGGGGCTCCCTCTCCCACTCCCCCTGCTTCTGTTCCCTCTCTCACTGTGACTCTGTCAAATAAATAAATAAAATCTTAAAAAAAAATTACATCACACATTTCCTTCATATCTATTCCTTTGTCAAGGTATACACTTAGGAAATCATGAGGCTGAGCATGAGACTTAAGCATAATTTTGTTCAAGTTCTGTGTCTATAAAAAAATTAAATAATCATTCCCTTTTCTGTTCTTGATTTCTCCTTTAATACTTTAATTAGATTAAATGCCATTTGTCCATCATATGTATTTAAATATACACAAAGCCTGCCTCTTTCTCTTTAATATAGAACAAATTAGAAATATGATAAACCATCCCCTAAGAAAAGCTGTTTATTTGAAACCTTCTATAGCTAACATTACCCAAAATTTAAAAATGATTATTCATATATTGAAGTCTCATTTTTTAATAATTATAGCTAATACTTATTAGAAACTTATGCCAGGCACTTTGCAAAACATTTTACATATATTAATCTAACTTGAGCTTCATACTAATCCTAGTGATTATTGTCCTTTTTTAAAAAATGAGGAAATTGAACAGACAACTGACTTGCTTGAGCCTACCTAGTCATAAGGTGGTAGAGGCAAGCTTTGAATTCAGGCAGTCAGAATCAGATTATACTACATTTTAAGACTTATGTTATCTTATTAAAATAAATCAGCAGACCACAGTATATATCATCATTCTCTCTCTGATGCTGGGATGACTATTGTTAAAGTTAATTCCTATATGATTTTTGGAAATATTTTTACCGTAATAAAGAAATAGAATCATGCATGTGCATTTAAAAATTAAATTAAGATATTTCTGAGATTAATGCTCTTTGGGATAATCTTGTTATGCTTTAGTTAAAAATTCTAATTATAAAACCAAAATGTCTAATACTATAGTGAATAAGAAAATTTTAAAAAACCAAGTACTTTGAAAATTTAAACATATGGAATGAACATAGAAATTATTTTTGCACCAAGACAAGAAGAAAATTGATTCCATGATGCTCCACAGAATCTAAACAAATTATTTCAGCTTGTTTCTCTTCATATTGCTTAACATGAAACATTGTCTTTTTTTTCAAGATTTCAATTTAGAATTTGGTCATAAAGCATAAGAAAACATTATTCAATTGCAGTGCAGTTTAATAAGATTTTTTTTCTGAAGATAAATTATTTTTTCTTGATGTCAAATTTCTAAGATGCTAGCAAACTGAGTATTATAAAATGGAGTCAGGGAGAGTTACATCCTTAGTTAACTAGACATAAACTCTTACCCTAGAAATACATATCTGTAACTATCTGTTTAGTACTTGCAAAAATGTGTCAAGAAAGGAAGTAACACATAATTATGAAATCAAAATCTACTTTAATATGTGAAATTTAAACACTAATTTGACATTTTAAAATGAACTTACAATTCCAAAATAAAAAGGTAAAAAAATTTGATAGGTCAAAAGATTGCACTTGCCATTTACTAATGAGAAAAACCAATATTGACCATTTTCTAGGAAGACAGTGGGCGCATAATATAATATTAGTGTTCCCATTGCTTTTACAGTAATCAATAGATGATTAAGTTTGCATAGTTTCAAATTTTAGGAAGGATATTAAGTTTCATGACACTTAAAATCAGGAAATTATGCAAGCTGTATTTCTATCATTTCAGAGTCATTTTTAATATTGGAAGTTAATTAAATTTGCTGTTCCAAACCATTAAGTATAATATCAATAATATTCTTGGAAGTCTATGTCTTTTGGTTCCCAGAGCATAATTTTGAAAGCCTAGAATATGGAAATAAAAGATAATAACCTTTGTCAGAAGCAGAGAGCATATGTATTTGTCACTGGCATCTATATATTTGTACTTCAAAACTTTACCAAAAGAGGGCAAACCAAGTCTATAGACTATTGAAATTAATCTCTACTGAATTACTGTCACCTCACCAAAGAAACAACTCTTTGTTTGGAGGTAGTGCATAATACTTAATTGCTACAATGACTATAGTGAGGAATAAAATGGATTATGAGTCTTCTCTAACTTTTTATGCTAGATCTCTGTGAAATATCTGCAAATAAATACACAAAATTATTTAGCTTCGTAATATCAAATATATTGAGTTTGAAAATACTCATAAACTTACACATGTTGAATGAATATTTACATTTTACTAACTTTAAATGAGATTGAGTATCAGTTTGAGCACTAAATTGGGAAAAATACTGGTTTTGGTATTTGCATTTGCATTTGGTAAATGCATGGTCATATGGCTTGTTTTCTCCTTGTTTTTGTTTACTGTTTACTGTTCCTTAAGTTTAGTAAAATATTTTAAGAGAAGATACATTATTATATTTTCATTTTACATTCCCTGAGGATAAGGTAAATGGATATGCATAATTTATTTCATTTTAGTTTCCCTTTTTTGCATTGTGGCTGTATGTGACCATAATAAATTTACCACATAACGAATTAATAAATATCAACTTTTTTGTCCAGATACATAAATGAAGTCAAATTCTTTGACAGATAGATTTTGGGAATAAGAACCAAGGCAATAACTTTTAAATAAAATAGTAACTAGGAACTTAGGATTGAGAGTGGCATCTTTGGAAAAAACAGCATTTAGTTTATCAAACTGTGAAGAATTCCTTAGCCTGACCTATTCCATTAGGAACCTGAATTCAAAGGAGAATATTTTTAAAAAAATAGTTTTATCTAGATAGAATCCATATACTATGCAATGCACCTGTTTAAAGTGTGCAATTCAATGGTTCTTAGTACATTCACAGATATGTGTAAAAACTACCCACAATTTTAGAATACTTTGGTCACCTCCAAAAAAAATCTGTTACACCTTACATATTATGCTTTTAAGCAGCACCTTAAAGCAACCACTAATCTACTTTATATCTCTATAGATTTCCCTCTTCTGGACTTTCATATGAATAAAACCATAAGTATGCCACCTTGTGATTAATTTCTTTAACTTAGCATACTGTTTTCAAGGTTTATGATTCATATATCATCATGTATCAGTACTTCATTCTTTTTTATAGGTGAGTAATATACAATTGTATGAAGAGACCACATTTTGTGAATCCATTGCTGTGTTGATGGACAGTTGAGTTCTTTCCAGATTTGGGCTATTATAAATAATGTAGTGGTAAACATACATGTACAAATTTTTGTGTCGATGTATGTGTTCATTTCTCACTTACTCATTTCAAGGACTGCCAGACTGTTTTTCACATTGGCTGCACCATTTTACTTTCCCACCGGCAGTGTATGAGGGTTCTAATATCTCCACATCCTCACTGACAGTTTTGTTATCCAACTTTCTGATTTTAGCCATTTTAGTTTGTATTAAGTGGTGTCTCATGTCTTTGATTTGCATTTCCTTGATGATTAATGACATTGAGCATATTTTCATTTGTTCATTAACCATTTGTATATCTTTCTTGGAGATATTCCTATTCAGAAACTTGGCTCACTTTTTAATTGGGTTAGTTATCTCTCTATTATTGAGTTATAAGTGTTCCTTATAGATCCTATCTAGGATCTATACAAGTTCTTTGTCAGATATATGATTTGCAAAAGTTTTCTCCCATTTTGTGAGTTGGCTTTTCACTTCATGAAAATTTTCACAAAAAATTTAATTTTGATGAAATCTCATTTATTTTTGTTTTTATTTTTGTTTATGCTTTTGGTGTCATATCTAAGAACTCATTTCAAGTTTATGGTTGTGGGGATTTATTTCATCTTCTAAGAGTTTTAGACTTTTAGTTCTTACATTTTGTTTTATTAATTCATTTTGAGGTAATTTTTGTGTATGGAATAACATAAAGGTCCAACTTTATTTTGCAAGTGACTATCCAGTTGTCCCAGCACCATTTCTTGAAAAAAAAAAAATTATTCTGTCTTCCATTGAATTGTTCTGGCACTCTTTTTGAAAATTAGTTGTGGGGCGCCTGGTGGCTCAGTCATTAAGCGTCTGCCTTCAGCTCAGGTCATGGTCCCAGGCTCCTGGGATCGAGCCCCGCATGGGGCTCCCTGCTCAATGGGAAGCCTCCTTCTCCCTCTCGCACTCCCCCTGCTTGTGTTCTCTCTCTCTCTCTCTGTCAAATAAATAAAATCTTTAAAAAAATTGGTTGTATATACATGCGTGTGTGTGTGTGTGTGTGTGTGTGTTTCTGGACTCTAATATCTAGCTATTCATCTATATGGCTATTCTTTTGCCAGTGTTAACAATGATTTCATTGACAGTAAGTATTGTAGTAAAATATGTACTAAATTGCTTTGTAGTAAGTTTTGAAACTGACAAGTGTGAGGCCTCCTACTTGTTCTTTCTTGAGGATTGTTTTGGCTATTCAGGGTCCCTTGCAATTCCATATAAATTTAGAACCAGCTTGCCAATTTCAACAAAGAAGACAACTTTATAAAATGGTGTTAAATCTGTAGGTCGGTGTGGGGAATATTGCTTGCTTAACAATTTTAAGTCTTCCAATTCTTGAACATGGAATATGTTTCCATTTATTTAAATATTTTAAAAATTTGCTTCAACAGTGTTGTGGTTTTCAGGGCATAAGTTTTGCACTTATTTGCTTAGATTTACTCATAAGTATTTTACTCTTTTGATGCGATTGCAAGTTGAATTGTTAATTTATTTTTGGATTATTCTTTGTGAGTCTGTAGAAATATAATTGATCTGTGAATTGATCTTTTATCTTTCAGTCTTGCTGAAATTATTAGTTCTAATATATTTTTTTTAGTGGATTACAAGGACTTTCTATAAAAAGGATCATGTCATCTATGAAGAGAGAGAGTTTTACTTCTTTTCCAACCTGGGTGTCTTTTATTTATTTTTCTTGCCTAATTACCTAGGCTAGGACTTCCAGTCAACATTAAATAGAAGGAGCAAGGGCAAACATTCTTGTCTTTCTCTTGATCTTAGGGGGAAACTAACCTCTCACCATTCAATATGATGTTAGCTGTGGGGTTTTTTGGTAAATACTCTATATCAGGTTGAAAAACTTCCCTTCTCTTCCTAGTTTGTTGAGCATATTTTTCTTGAATGGGTGCTGGATATTTTCCGATGCTTTTTCTGGATCACTTGGAATAATGATGCAATTTTTGGCTTTTTACCTGTTGATATAAGGTATTGTATTAATACATAAATCCCACTTGGTATAAAAGTTTACTTGGTGTAAAATGCTTTTTATATATTGTTAGAGTTGATTTGTTAGTATTTTGTTGAAAATTTTGAAGGAGTCAGTGTTTTTACCTTTTAAAGAAATTCCTGGTCATCTACTAATGAAGCAGAAGTGTTAATTAACTCTTTCTTTGGAATATTAAAATTATCTAATCTCCCTGCCCACCCTTTTCTGCATTTGTTTTCTTATAGAAAAATTAAGAGCAAATTTATAGATTATTTCAAATTTTAACGGAACAAATTTTGTTCGTGTTAAATAAATGTCCCAAAACATAGTCAAAGAAGGATAATTTTCCAAATGATCTGTGAAATTATCGGTATTCTAAAGCACACACCTGTCAAATATAGTTCCTCTAAAATCAGATCTAGCCTCACTCGTGAATAAAAGGCTATCAGAATCCAGATAAGATAATATATTGAATACTGAATCATATTAAAAGTGAGCCAATAGAGTATATTCTAGATAGGAATGTATGGTTGAGTATCATCTTTGGCCTCTAAGGGGAGCTCAGACACCTTTCCAACCTCACCCAATCTGTAAGCACCAGGAGTGAAAGTGCAATAAAGGGACTAATCAAAGACAAGGCCCTATTTTTTTTTTTTTTAGGATGGTACCAGGACAAAACCAAAACCAAATAAAAACACATGAGATACTTTTGAAAAATACAGCTTCTCAAGTCCTGCCTGTGGAGATACCAATTCCTTAAGCCTGGCAAAAGGACAAGTTATGTGCATTTTTAATAAGGAACCTAGGAAATTTTAATGAAGATTCAGAGTAGGATAAGTTTGTTAGTAAGATGAAGACAGATAAAGATGAAGAAAGATAAAATCCCTAAAAAGTGTCCTTTTCTCTCTTTTCCTCTTTCTCTGAGGGTGGTAGAACTTATTAATAAACAGAAAAAAGTGGTGGGGAGTATTATATAGGAGATAAATGGTACCACCTAGATTTACATCGGGCAACATCTGAATGAAGCTTTCACAGACCCAATTTCATGAAAAGAAAGAGAGAAAAAAGAGAGAGAGGGTTACTAAAAATGATTCAAATGCTCTGACTTGAGAAGTCAAGGGTCTTCAATAGCAGAGGGAACATTATGGTCAGTAGGCTAGAAACCTTCGGAGTTTGGTCCTGGAAAAAATATTACTTGAGGTTAGAAAAAATGATTTCAGAAATTCTGGGAACAATGATATCAGCTTAGAGACAGATTTTTTATCTTTCAGTCAAAAGCTGCAAAAGACTATGTTAGGTCTACATATGGTAGGGGAGAAAAAATACATCAAAGTTTTGAAAATTCAACTTGACCTGCTGGAAAGGAAAGAAGAACAGCAGAGAGAAATAAAAATAAAATATTCAGGGAAATAGGGTCAGGGCCACCTACAGCAGAAAAAGAATTGCTTGAAAGAAATGTTTCTGCTGTCATCTGTGTTCTAAAGGTTATTCAATGCCAGAATTAAACAAATTAAGATAAAAGACAAAGTTTTATGGTGGATAATATGGAAAATAATTATATAATTCCCAATTACCTCCCAGGCCCCAAGACTTAGTAAGTAAGGGAAATGGGATTTTTGTTTTGGGAATCTATTAAGAGTTTCTCTATCAGGAATGTGTAGTAACAATTCACCTGCTGGATCCTAAGCAACTTTGGAACAAATGCAGTGGCATACAGGATATTTGGGGTAGAGAAACAGAGAAAAGTAGGAGACTGAGAAAGTAGGAAGTGAACAGGACATGAACTGATGGTCTTTAAGCATATTGACATGCAGTCCAGCATAAAGCCCAGATGAAACAAACAAAACAAACAAAAATACTGGTGATTGGTAAGTACACCACTATAAATTTCTAAATTTTATAGGAGAGGAGTTTGGCAGAACAGGGGAACTCCATTCAGATTCCCCTACAAGGGAAGATTCACTGTGCAGCTATGACCATACCTGACAAGCCTCCAGCCCTTAGCTTCTTCTAATTCACTTCAGCATTCAAGCCAAGGTCACATTCTTCTCACAGTAGCTCTTAGCTAAGGACTGAGCAAGATGGTAATGCTCAGGCTTAGCCGTTTCTACCTAAGTTGGAACTCCTCTATCTTACGATGTTTGTTCGAGTCCCAGCATTATGATCTGATGGCTCTTCTTAATGTTGTGGTGTCTCTTTTTATTTCACAGGTATTGCTCCACACTAAATCTATTGCACTGTTAACTTCATCTCAGCATCTGCTTCCTAGAGAACCCAACCCAGGACAAGAGATAGCAGATGGAACTAGAATAAAGCTTTGTTGTTGTTGTTTTTGTTTTAATTAAAAGTGTTTTGTGTTTTGTTTTGTTTGCACACTTACTCAATCACTCCAGAAAATAAGAAATGCTGTTCTAGTTAAATAAATTAGGTAAAATAAGGATCTTATTTCTAAGGCTGCCACTGGAGTTGTGGTGGCCCACGTCTTAGAGTGATAGCCCAGCCACAGCAGAGCCTAGACAAAGACTGGAGTATGGATACCCAGAGCTGTTATCCAACAGTCATATAAAGAAACCAGAGCTACTTTCCTAGTTTTTTGACAAACAGAAAGCTGGTTAACAGACAGTAGTGTTTGATGCAGAAAAATGACAACTTTCCTTAAGCAACAGCACGTGGCAGCCACAGGAATATGGCATTCATCTTATGTCCACCTTCCAAATCTGTAGCAACTCTTTAATTAGATTAACCTAAGTAAAAATATCCAGACTTATCTTGAAAGAACTCTGTGGATATAATCCTTCCAATTTCTGCTATATTGAGAGAGGGGTAACAGTAAGAGTGGTAAAGTGAGTGAGAATGGGAAGGGATGTTAGTTGAAAATAGATGATATGCAGCAAATCTAACACCCCTAGCCCCTCCCATTAAATGCTGGTTATAGCGGGTCAATATTTTTATGGAAGCCAAGGATTTCCTGCAAATGTCCAAGATGCCCTCTAGTTAGTGATACTACCACTGTTGAACACCACTGATTTCCAGTATAATCTGCTATGGTAGTCACGTCTGTGTATGAGATTTCCTTGAGTTTTCTTAGTATTCTATATGTGAGGCTGGTGATATACTTTGCCTTCTTGATACTCGAGACAGCAAAACTGGGGCACATGAAAGTCTTGGATTGGGGAGAAATGAAACTTCCAATGTGCTAAAGAAAGTAAATCATATTATGACTCATGTTTCAGCTGGTGAAAACAAAATTGGGACCACAAATAGGAATCTCAGTGGTTCCTGGCTCAACATGAGCAAAATAAGGATAACCTTGGGGAGAACAAAATCATTGTGATTATTTTAAGAACTTTACACATTCTCCTAAGAAAAATGAAAGGAAGAAAGAGTATTCAGTCTGCTAAGATTTCACTGGTGGAATAAAGGGAAGCCTTGATTGTCCAAAAAGGTTCGTATTGTTATGTCAAAGCATGTTGTCTTATTTAGTCTTTGAATATTAACTAAAACTTGAAAATTTTAGCTGTTGTACATTAAAGAAATGAGATTTTCTTTCTTTTCCTTCTTCTTATGATAATATTTGCAACAACTGATGTTGGTTGAATTGCCAAAATCCCATGGAGAGGAACTGTCACATGAGAAACTGGTGCAGATGGGAAAAGTGAAAGTGAGTAAAGAGACAGCCTACCCCACACATATTGCCAAGAGTAGTTGCCAGGAGACACACTACATTTTTTGTGTGTATTTTTAAAGGTGAATTAACAGTGTTCTAGCAATAAATATGCAGAACAAAGAGTTTTTAAATCAACTGGCTTTGAATTTTGGCAATTTAATAAAGTCACGTGTTTTTTTACTGTAGTAATGTAAGGTCTTTTTTTTCCCATATCTGATGACTGCTCCTCTGCAAATGGCTATTTGGCTAGCTCTCTAATTTCAGAATCATTTGATGTAAATATGCACTTTAATAATTTGCTTTTAAAACTCCTAATATGTTTAATATTTAATATTTACATAGTTTATTTTAGGAATTTGTATTGACATGTCTTCAAATTTAAAGGAAGGCCTATTATGAGGCTGTCCTCTAGCCCACTCCATTTATAGGAAAATAAGTAGAAACCAAAAAAAAAAGATGTTTTGCCAAAGGACGTAGAGCTTAGTCGTGACAGAACAAGACTAGAATATAAGTCTGTTATTGTCCATTTGTGTTATAAAGTACATTTCATCCATTTATCCAAATATTAAGACTCAGAATCTTCTGCTTGTGTCACTAGCTTATTAATTCTGGAAGATTTTTCCAGTGAGGATAGATTTATTACCTTTTTTTTTCCAGAATGTTTTTTATTCTGTGCATTTTATCTTATTTACTTATTTTTTTATCTTATTTTTAATTTTCAACTGAAACATAGTTGACGCTCAGTGTTACATTAATTTCAAGTGTACAACATAGTGATTCAACAAGTCTGTGTGTTATGCTATGCTTACCACAAGTGTAGCTACCATCTGTCACCATATAACGTTATTACAGTACCACTGACTACATTCTCTATGCTGTAACGTTTATCCTCATGACTTATTGATTCCATAGCTGGATATAGGACTCTTTGATCAGCATGTATAAAGAATAACGTTATATATATTTACAAATCTTAACTTTTTTATAAACATAAAAACATGTTAAAAATAAAATTCTTCTGAAGTCCTATCCCTTTATATAAAAGGTGATAATATAATGTTTTTATCAACTTTTAAAAATCAGAATTTCAATATTTTATTAAAAGAGAACTTAATTGAAGTCATAAAAACTAACTCTGGCTAAGTAAAAAGAAAATGGCTTTCCTAAAAGATATTGGATGACAAATAGCATCTTGCCAAGAAGACTAAAGAACCAGAATTGGAGGCTACACAGTCACAAAAAATTGTCCAAAGTTACATGACAAAACTGATCCTCAAAGACCTGGTTGCTGCTCTATCAAAGATTAACACAACCACTTTCATTGTTGACATCATTAATGCTTACTTAAAACCCTATTGCTAAAAATGCAACTTCTGAAAATGGGATGCAACAGCTTTTGCAGCTGTCATAATTGATCAAGTCTATTACTTGCAGTCATTGACTCTAATTCTCAATACTAGCCCATATATACTGCAGCTGATAGGCATCAAGGTGACATACCTGAAACTTCCTTGCAAAGGAACCTGAGAAAGTGCGAACATGACCTATATTCTGAAATATGGATTTACACAACAGGGAATTTCTGAAACATTGAATGTAGGTCTGTCTTTACCATGGAAATGGTAGTTTGAAACAGAGATGGTGGTTTGTCTTTTACTAGTAAAGGAATGGAGAAGCCATGTGGGTATTAGTGGTCAGACAAAGGCTGACTTGTATAGAAAGTTCTAGAGAGGGAACAAAATGCACAATGGGCTCTTCTGAGGAGCCATTGAAAACCTGTCACTCAGACCTAATGATAAGTTCAGAAATGTAGTGGAGGCTTCTGAAGAACAGAATATCTTGGAGGTTCAAAACAAAACAAAACCCTACATATTAATGGTATACCTCAGTTACAGTGTTAGGATAAGAAGTCAGACCAATGTGAAAAGCATGTTACAGATTCAATAATCTGTTGATCTGCGTAATAGTAATAGGAATGACAGAGAGAAATGGGACATTAGATAAAGATGCAATTTTTGTGATCCTTCTTCCATTGTTTGAGAGAAATCCAAAAGAGAAAAGGGAAAGCCAAAGAGGAAGCCAAAGTAGGGAAGCCCCCACTACTCCATCCAGTCATAGGAAAAGAAACCATACAGAAAAGCCCAAGGATCATTTCTCCCAATGGATAGCTATACATACCCCACATGCTAATATAGATTCCTAAGAAAATGGAGCCTACATCTGAATTTGATCTCAAAATTGAACTTTGGGGAGGATGGCAGTGAATAGGAAAGGAGAAATAGATGTGTTATCTTGATAAATCTTAAGTGAAAAATGCACATATAAGATGTGCATAAACTAAGGTAATTTAATGAGGGTCTCTCAGGAAGAGTACAAGTTCCATTGCCTTTCCTTATAGTTACTGCTCAATGCACATTTTAAATAATTATGCTCAAAGAGGTGTGTTACAAGTTTTTATATTTTTAAGATGCCTGAAAAAAATTTAACTAATTTATATTTCTTGTGTCTAATAAAATTATAATATTTGATCAAAACAAAGTAAATGCCTATTAAAATACGACATTTGCTCAACATGTAGTAACTACTAAAAAATCTTATCTGATTGCAGAATGGACTTTTGTAATGCAATTAAAACTGATTGGCTAAAGAACAATTTTGGAAGCAGGTATGAATTTGAAATTGGGTAGAAATTTGAATCAATGAAGGCATACAATCAACTATGAAACAAATCTGAAAATCGAATATAGACAAATCTAAGGAAGTTATCTTTGGAAATAAAAACATAGTTTGCAAAAGGGAAAAATTAGGCAAGAAAATATGTGTTAATATAATTTTATACTTTATACTTGAGCCAGAAATAAAGTAATTAAGCACAATGTTAGAAGCTTTTCTTCTCTGATTTTCATAGGTAGTCTTGTATAGTTGGTCACCAAGGAGAAGTGAAAACCATACAGATACCTCTTTACTCAAAAGACTAAAAATAACTTCAATAATCTAATCAAAATATCCCCTCAATATTCATAATAAAGGTATTCAGTGAGCTTTTAATTCTATTATAGCAAAATTTATGTAGGATAAAAAAAACAAGGAGGTCACATCATTGTAGAAGAGACAGTGACATCATTCACAAAGGAAAAAACAGGAGGTCAAAAGTATACCAAGAAAATGGATTGTAATGGGCTTAGAAAATTCAGGTAAGAGAAGTGTTTATAGTCAAAACACTATTGGAGTGCAAAATAAACAATACAGATGAGGCCTTTTATGTTTTCATTTTGTGAAACTTGATAAAAATGGAGCACTGAGGAAAAAAGACATCGAATAAGAAATGATCTGAAGCAAATCTTTTAAGGTGAAAAATGGATGATTCTCTGGTTAATTAATATTAACCAAAGAAAGGGCAAACAAATATATTGGAAAAAAAAAAGAATATGGAGTACATAGTCAATTCACAGGCAATAATATGAACTGCCAACAAAAATAAGAAAATATTTATCAACTTAAAATTTATCAAGGTCATACAAATTAAACCAACATTAAAATGTAACTACTTGAGAGGCAAGATATTTGGTGAAAGAAATACATCTAATTAGAGCCTTTGGGGAGGGTGATTTGTCATCATTATCAGAATATAAAGAGCATATATATACTCTTAAATACAGAAATTCTGATAAGTATCCCTTTTCCTATTGTAGTCATTTAATACTGATGTTTTACCCAGAAAGTTTTATTTCTATTTATATATCAAAAGATGAAAATTAAGGGATCTCTCCCTGGATTAAAACCTCACTGAATTAAGAAAAACACTATTTCACTGTTAACACCTTTTTTAAAGGGCAGTATATTCTCAGCTGTTATCATTTTCAGTTTAATATGGTTTTGTTTTCACTGCCTATGGGTTACTTGCCCTAGTGTCATCTTCATATATTTTTACACAAGAGTATTTCAGAATAATTAAATCAAAAAATAAATTCAGTGGCACACAGATGTTCAATGGGCTTACATTTTAAAAATTTAACAAAAATGAATTTTAACATTGAAATTTAAAATAATGAATGATTAGCAAATAAATACAAGTTAAAAGCTAAAATGTTACATGCAATGGTTAGTTAGAACATAACCCTTAACTAACATTTGACATTATAATAAAATTGAAACAAAATATCAAATCCTATTTAAAAATTAAGGAGTTGTAAACCAGCATTCTGGGGCTTGGATATATAGTTGCTTGGCATTGCCTTTATGTTATGGGAAATTTGAGGAAAACCGAAATGGAAGTCATATGATTTAGCAGAAACGTTTTTTGACATGCTCTTGTTTGTTGCTTTCCACAGATTTAAGACAACAGTTGTGTTCAGTTAACTAAGTTAAACTGAAGTGAGTTAATATATTGGCTGTGTGTCAAAAATGTAAAATTAAAAAAATCATTTTTGAATGTCAAATGGTCTTTTATTTCTCCACCTTGAGATTTATGTCTCTGTTCTTTCTCTATATTTCATGTCTACTTGTTCTTTCAACCCCCTTGGAGTGGAACCAGACACCGCAGTCTACAGTGTGAATATGCTTGCTATATTCCTGTTTGATCTTCTTCCTTTATGTGTCAGTTTCTTTGTGGACTGCCTACTTGTCAAACCATTTTTATTCTTCAAAACTTTGTACATAATTTTTAAATAAGCTGTGCAGATCTCAGGGCACTTGATGAATTTTTTACAAGTTAATCACACTTACATAGCATAAAGACTGTGGCTTATGTGTTTAACACTGTAAGGACAAACGTATATTTACTCAGCTGCAACCAATTAGATGCAAAATACTCAAATTATAGGTTAAGGGAAGCTGTCTTCCCTTTGAATTAGTAAAATAAGTAGATTTAAGAAGCTAGCTCAACAAAATGCAGCTAGCATTTGTAAGCATCAGAATGGAAGGTGTATTTTAAGAGTGTTTAGCTAAAAAAGCAAAAAACAAATCAATACATATTATTTGGTGGATTATTGCACTAAGATATAAAAATCTTGGTTCTCATGTTACCTGACAGGTAGTCATGATTCTTTTTCACCTAGGAGAAAATGCATGCCTTATCCTTATTTAAGTCTCTTCTTATTGAAAGGAAGCTATTGTATAGTCAGAGATGTTTTATAAAACCTGGAACTTGTCACGTGGGGAAAAAAAAAAACATATCTTTTAGCTCTGTGCCTCATACAACCTGAGGCAAGAAATAATAGCCAGGAAATGCAATACCTGTTATGTCATGGAGCTTAAGTCATTCACCTCAAAGTCTCTGTAAGTTCTATTGAAAATATACTAATGTATTGGAAGAAATCCATTTTTAAAAGTGTGCTCGGGAGATTATTGGTAATGTTACTCTTGAGAAATTATATGGAGGATGACAAGGCCATCCTAGTATTAAAAAAAAAAAACTACAAGGGTGGACCAAAAAAAATCCATCTTAACCAAGCCTAGTAAAGGTCAGGTAAAAGAGAATTTAAGTAAATTGTACACTTTTATAAGCTGTTGTTAAGGTCAACTCAAGTTAATATTTTTTTAGTCCTAGAGAGGTAATAGAAAGGGCAGGCATGTTTGGGAAAGTTTAAGAAAAATATTTTTATCATGAACCAGGAATATTTTACTTTATTCTCAGATATATTTAACATTGAGAGTCCATGCCTACTTTTCCACAAATTTTACGTTATTAAAATTATACCAAACCAACAAGAATAATGAGTAACGGACTTGCAAATTAACCTCTCTAAGACTATGAGAGATTTGTAACCACAAGCCAATACTCATGAGGAAGGGCTGTCAACGTTACTGAAGATCTAACTGAAGTGTATGAAGATGCTGAGGGAAGATACTCGCAACTGCAGTTCTTGGAACCAATTAGCACAAGGTCATTGTTTAAAGTGATGACACTTCGGGCGCCTGGGTGGCTCAGATGGTTAAGCGTCTGCCTTTGGCTCAGGTCATGATCCCAGGGTCCTGGGATCGAGTCCCACATCGGGCTCCCTGCTCCTTGAGAGCCTGCTTCTCCCTCTGCCTCTGCCTCTCTCTCTCTCTCTGTCTCTCTCTGTCTCTCATGAATAAATAAATCTTTAAAAAAAATAAAGTGATGACACTTCATGAAGAGCAAAGCTGAAGGTCAACAGTTTCGTGTTCACAACAATGGGAGTAGCATCTGGGGCTGGTGGCAACAGTGGACTCTGAATTCCATGAAAGAAAAGAAGAGCTGGTCTTTAACAGATGATAGCAGGCTTTCCAGGAGGTTGCCATTCAGAGAGGAAGCCTGGAAAATGGTATTAAATTATGGGCAGACCCAAAATTGCCGATGGCTGTCATTTAGAGGTAAGTAAATATTAAAACAACTGCTGTACCCACACACAGAGTCCACAGTCCCCTAAATACACATATACACCAGAAATATATGAAACTTCATGGACAATTGGTAGAAATTCTTTTTAACTCCAGAGGTTGCTGTCTCCACTCTTGGAAATAAATAGTCAAGGGTTATTTCTCTGTTTTAATCTGTATCCCCTTCTTACATGATCTTATCCAGTCATATACTTTTTAACACCATCTGTATTCAGAGGATTCCAGTTTGTATTTCTAGACCTTATCTCTCTGGAACTAGATTTTTATATCAAATGTATGGTTCATTCTTGGAAGTCTGAAATGTATCTCACATTTATATTTGTAAAACCAAGCTCTTAATTCCCCCACTGTAAAACTTTGTTCTCAACACCCTTTCTCATAACAGTAAATAGCAACTGTTTTTTTCCTGTTAAACTGGAACAAAAACTTTGGACCCATCCTTAACTTCTCTCTTTTCCTCACCTTCATTTCATCATAAAAGCCTGGAAGCTCTACCTTAATATAGTATCTAGAATTCAGTTTCTTCTCACTACTTATAGCATAACCGCCTCAGCCCAGGCAACCTTTGTAACTAACATGAAATTTTGCAATGTTAATGTTTACATATTTCATTTTGCTTCTGAAAGTATTTTCCTCCACTGATCCTGAAAGGCTTTTGGAAATATAAATATAAATATAAATTAAATCATGCCACTCCTCTTAAAACTCTCTGATGACTTTCCTTCTAATTAATAATAAAATTTATAGTTCTTACATTGGTTTATGACTCCCTATATAGTCTTTCTCATTGTTAACTATATGCCTTCATCTTCCAGTATACACCCATTTGCTAACAATAACTTCAGCTAAAGTTGTTTCCGTACTATTCTCAAACTGTTATGCATGTTCCATTAATGTACTTTTTTCATGTAAGTCTTCTCTTTTCCTGTAATGTTTTTCTCAGATAAACACAGGGACTTACATTCTTTTGAAAATAAACATGAGTACTCTCCAAATAACTTAGAAGATAGTTTTTTTTTTCTAAAAACATTTTCTTCTTTTTTTTTTTTTTAGGATTATTTATTTGAGAGTGAGAGTGCAAGGGGGTGAGAGGGAGGGAGAGAGAGAGAGAGAGAGAGCCTTAAGCAGACACCATGCCCAGTGCAGAGCCCACACCGGGCTCGGTCTCACAGCCCTGAGATCATGACCCTGAGCGGAAACGAAGACTTGGATGCTTAACAGACTGTGCTACTCAGGTGGTCCTTCTAAAAACATTTCCTGAAATATCAACAACACCTTCATCCTCTAATTCTTCACTATGCTTTCTTTTATAGAACGAACACCATTTCGCATATACAATATTAAATTACTTATATTTTATTGTCTTTTTCCTCCAACTAAAGTGTAAGGTCCATGAAAGTATATTTTCTTTTGTTTTTGGAATTATGGTATCTCTAGTTTTTATAATTATGTATAGTTAAGTGTCTTCCCCTCTCCCTTTTCTCAATCTTTCTTTCCATATATATGTAAATATGTTATATATGCTATTTGAGTGAATTTAATTGCCTTAATACCTTATTAATTAAATAGTAAGAAATTTTTAAAAAGAGACAAACTTTAAAAACTTACAAAGGAGAAAAGAAAATAATGGAAAATAATAACAACACTTATGAACTTGTGAAATCCTCTCCAGAAAGGAGCTACAGAACAGATTAAAACCATAATTGTATGTGTGCCCATCAAATGAAAGAATTGTTCAGAAACAGTCACTGAAGCACCTATGTTGAGACCAAAGATAATCATGAAATACAGATTTCAGAGCTCAGAAAAGAAAATAGACAAGGGTCAGTGATTCCTGAGAGACAGAAAACAAATATGGCAAGTCCTACGATTGCAAACCTTACTGCTTTGAGAGAGTTTTCAGGCCCCAGAACAAGGGGAAACCAATGGGAATTGAGGAAATGGAGCTGAATCTGAATAATGGGAAAAGGCTAGATAGAGTACCCAGGACACAGTATGGTTGGAGGAGTGGGGAAGAGAATTGCAGAGAGAGAACTCGAAAAGATCTGCAGATGGTCCTACGCAGGTGTTCAGCAGAATACTCATCAGTTTCCTGTGAGAAAAACATCTCAGAATGAGGAAAGAATGACTGTAAAGGATTAGGGGAAGTACATAGTAATTACAGATTATGCAGATATTATACTGCCTACAAGAATAATAAATGTGCATGTATACAAAATATTGTGTGTGTGTATATATAGACAATATATTTATTGTGTGTGTCTCTGTGTATATGTATATGATGCTGGTTTCATGTATACATTTGACAAAACTTTAGAAAAATTGTACAGTTTTAATTCATGCTATCAGTTATACCTTAATAAAGCTGTTTTAAAAATCTAGAGTTGTGGGGCACCTGGGTGGCTCAGTCAGTTAAGCATCTGCCTTTTGCTCAGGTCATGATCCCAAGGTCCTGGGATTGAGCCCTGCATCGGGCTCCCTGCTCAGTGTGGAGCCTGCTTAACCCTCTCCCACTCCCCCTGCTTGTGCTCTCTCTCTTTCTTTGTCAAATAAATAAATAAAATCTTAAAAAAAAATAAAAATCTAGAGTTGTAAGTGTAATACCAAAGGAAATATGTTAGAAGCATTTACAGTTCCAAATGTAATATCCAATCATGAATATCTATGCACAAATACATAATCACAGTTATAAAGCATAAGCTACAGGCAATTAACAGAGCAATGTAAATCAAAAGAATAATTTAGGGGCACCTGGGTGGCTCAGTCGGTTAAGCGTCTGCCTTCAGCTCAGGTCCTGATCCCAGGGTCGAACCCCGTGTGGAACCTCCCTACTCAGCAGGGAGTCTGCTTCTCCCTCTCTCACTCCCCCTGCTTGTGCTCTCTCGCTCTCTCTGTCAAATAAATAAATAAAATCTTAAAAAAAAAGAATAATTTGAGTCTCTCACCCAGTGAAAATGTACACCAACATACATAAAAATACAGAATGTCGAAATCACACATTTCATAAGATAAATATAATTTTAGGCATATCAGATTCTATATTCAGAAATCAAAAAATCATTCTCAAAATTGACTATATACTCAGCCATAAAGAATATCTTCAAAAATTCTGAAAACTAAATTGTATAGAAGACATTCTTTGACCTACTTTTAATTAAATTTGTAAATTAATAGAAGTTTAAAAGAAATAATGCAACATCAGATATTAAAAAATGGTTAAATGTCTTAAGGAGAAGATTAAATCTAAATACTATTTTATTTACAAGCAGTGAAACCCTACATTTTAGAACCTATGGGATATATTTAAGACAAAGCCCAGAGTAAAAGATATACTACTAAACAGTAATGCTATAAAACAGACAATACTATAATAAGTGCAACCCCCAACTTAAGTTAGTAATTGAAGTAGAAAACAAACCTACTAGGGAAAAAGCAATTAATGAAATAAAGTAGAATATGGTGGAATATATAAATCTAGGAGCTATTACTTTGAAAATAAAGAGAAAAATTCATCAAGGCAGCCTTAAGTGAATGAGAAGAAATAGACACAAAATAGAAATAACAAGATAAAATACCCGCAAGAGAATTGAAATTAAAGGAATCATGAGAACACTTTTCACACAGTACATAAATAAATTTAAATAGTAGTAAGAGGTAGCTAATTATTAGGAACTTATAAATTACAAACCTAGAACAATAGAAGAGGACAATAGGAGAAATAAAATCAACATAAAAATGTAAAGTTGTCACAGAACTACTCTTTTTACCCCCCAAGCCAGTAATGTGCTATTTCCCAACATTCATGCAGGAGAAATCTGTCAAGCTTGTGAAGAATTAATAATGCAAATAAAAATCAATTCCTCCCAGGACATAGAAAAAGAAGGTAGGATCCTAAATAAATTTTATGGAACAATGATAAGGTTGATACCAATATTACATATGTTTTTGATAATAACATTGAATGTTTTCCAATGTGTTTCCAACTAAGATTGTTGGCATTGTTTAATACTGTTAGAGGAATATAAAAGTGACCATTTAATGCTCTGCCTATTTCCTGAAAAAGAATATTTATATGCTTTTATATGCACATATACATACACACACATATATTTATGTATACATACATCTTTGTTTCTGTGTGTGTAAAATTATATACATATACATAATCTTTATTTTTTTTAAAGATTTTATTTATTTGTTTGAGAGAGAGAGAGAGAATGAGAGATAGAAAGCACGAGAGGGAAGAGGGTCAGAGGGAGAAGCAGACTCCCCGCTGAGCAGGGAGCCCGATGTGGGACTCGATCCCGGGACTCCAGGATCATGACCTGAGCCGAAGGCAGTTGCTTAACCAACTGAGCCACCCAGGCGCCCTATACATAATCTTTAAAACTTAAAAAAAGTAGTAACAAAACAAAATTGTAAAATTAAAAAAATAAAATTAAATGTAAAATTTTAAAAAAAAGTAACAAAAACAAAATTGCCTGGCATGAAAGTACCTTGATAATTTTTTGTAGAATAAATGAGTAAATGAAAATCCCCAAATAAACACATAAATATTAAGGAATGTAGTTTTTGATAAATATAATATTGCAAATCAGTGTAGAACAGGTACATTACTTAATAAATACAGTTGAGAAAGTACAGTAGCAATCTGGAAAACATAAAAATAAACAGCATTCTCACCCTCCCTCCCCAAAAGAAGATCCATACCTCAGGCTTTAAATCAAACTAAATGCCTAATAATTCAAAGATTTAAGCAGAAATAATATAACCACAATAACATAAGAAAATATGAAACGATTCTTTCATAATCACAGATTATTGGAAGCCTTTCTTAATATGACTCAAAGCCTCAAGAGCACCAAAAGACCAATGATTGTGAAAAAATAAATGTTAAATTTTGGAGTGTATCATGAGAAACATACAAATGATAAACTGAAAATATATACAAAAGGATAATTATTTGATAAACTAATGACCTTTATATATACATAGAACCTATTTATATATAAATAGATATAACATTTATTTATAATATATATTATATAAATATATATTTATTTATAATATATATATAAAAATCTAAAAAAATGAGCTAAGACATGAAAAAAGTTGATTAAACATATTAAAGGATCTGTAACTATGTTCAATATAAGAGAAATGCAACAAAACCATAATTACCTGTTTTTATTAATCAAATTATGAAGATCAAGAAGTTAGATAAATTTTTTGTATTGACAAGAGTATGTATGTGGGCAAGGGTAAATTGCTGTAACTTTGAGAGAAACTTGACAAGCTTATTAAAATTTAGAGTGTATGGGGTGCCTAGGTGGCTCAGTTGGTTAAGCATCTGCCTTCAGCTCAGGTCATGACCCCAGGGTCCTGGGATCAAGCCCCGCATAGGGCTTCCTGCTCAGTGGGGAGTCTGCTTCTCCCTTTCCCCCTGCTAGTGCTTTCTCTCTCACTATCTCGCTCTCTCTCTCAAATAAATAAATAAAACCTTTCAAAAAAAATGTAGAGTGTATACTTTGACCCAGTAACTCTACCCCTAGGACTCTATTATATAAGATTTATTCAGAAAATCACAAATACATATGTGTATGTATGCACATATGCATATTTACACCTAATATACACATATCCGGATGGATGGGTATGTGTTTTACATTGTACTTATATAAGATATCACTGAACTATAAATAAGAAACTAATTATTTTGTTTGTGAGAAGAACTGCATGGCTAGAGGACCAAGAACCTTTGTTTTTGCTATGCATGTGTCCTTGTCTGCTTTTTAAATTCTGTACCATGTACGATCAGTTAAAGTACTCTATATTATATGCATATATGTATATGCATATGTATGTGTGTGTATATGTCCCTGGGTATATTTATTCTAAAATTCCATATTTCTATATATTTAACAAAACTTGCACTTTATACCCATAAGGTACCCAAAACTTGCAATGATGGAGCAGTGATAAAATTTTTAAAGGCCAAGTATCTTTAAATACTTTTACAATGAATTTGCTAAATTGGTCTAAATATATAATGTATACTAACGATTATCATAATATTGTTCTAGGACATAAAAAATGATAATTACCGCAAATAAGAGGAACTTAGTATACTATTTTCAAGAATATTTCAGTTTTTTCAAGTACTTATTTCACTTCAACTGTATAAAGCAAAAGGAGAGTGATTCTAGGTTTATTGATATGGCTTAACATATTTCCTCTTCTGTTCAATTTGAGCAGGAACATACATAAAGTAGTATTGGATTTTAACCACAATTTTTTTCTTTAATATATTTTTTTAAAGATTGTATTTATTTATTTGACAGAGAAAGAGAGATCACAAGTAAGCAGTGTGGTAGGCAAAGAGAGAGGAAGAAGCAGACTCCCTGCTGAGCAGATAGCTGGATGCTGTCTTGATCCCAGGACCCCGGGATCCTGACCTGAGCCGAAGGCCCACGCATAAACAACTGAGCCCCCCAGGCGCCCTGATTTTAACCACAATTTTAAATAAATACCTATGAGCCCACACTGATATAGATGATTGAATAATTAAATACATGAAGAAGCAATAAATCTACCATTGAAAAGAATTCCAAATAATTTATGTAGAAGTCCTCCATTAAGGAGGGGAAGCAGAACTCCTAGTTAAGTTTTGGCTATATATAGTGACTACGTTTCAAGGAATATAAAATGGAAAAGGGTGAAAAGAGTAACCTTACAGCGGAAAAACCTGAAAACCACATTATCACAGCAAGGTGATCAGATTATGTAATATGGATTATTAGTTGACCCAATTAATAACAATTAAAATGTTATAAATCTCCTGAAATATTTGATGATAACTCTCTCTGGCCCTGGGAACTTTCCTACAATGCGTTCCCACTTATATCCTCCTTTTTCTATTTCATTTAATTTTGGTGTTGTTTCTATTCTGTGAGAATATAGACAGAATACTATCTACTCTATAAAATGAAATAATTTGGCAGAAAAGAACATAGGAAATATTCCTGAGTCTCCCAGAAAATAACACTGATCAAACTTAAACATTCGAGGAAGTAAAATATATATTGTGATTATCCATGGGAAAACTCAAGAATTATAGGCTTAAATGTAGGGAAAAGGAATTATTTTGACTGACTCATGCATAATAATTTAATTCTCATATGTAATATTCTGAACAGAAGAGAAAATATGTTAAGCACAGGAGACAGCTTTGGGAACATTAGGCTCTCTTTTGGGACTATGGCCATTGGGAATTCTTTTGTTTGGCTTCTGTGCTTCCTTGACTTATGACATAATCATCAGTGAAGTATTTTCTTGTTTGTTTGATTTTTTGTTTGTATGAGCATGTCCTTACTTTCTTTAATTTTTTTTAATTTAAATTCAATTAGCCAACATATAGTATATCATTAGTTTTTGATGTAGTGTTCAATGATTCACTAGTTGATGTCCTTACTTACTGACACTAAAAGAGCTCCAGGATCATCTTGTTTATTTCCAGGCCCAATCCTAGAATCAGCCATTTCTCCAAGGAGCACTGGTTCCTTTCATTGCAGAATCACATTAGGAACCAAGCCTGGGCACTAGGTGTGCTTATTGATATGAAATATCTTTGTTTTTAAGCCCTTTCAGCTGCAGAGCAAGGGATACATGTGTGTTTACTAACAGTGTTTATAGTAACAAAATACTTCTATATGCAGCTATCTCTATCTATTTTAAGGTAAACCTGAGTGCCTACTAATGTCTCCAGCTCTAATGCTTTACTGTCATTCAAGACTTCTGCTCACGCGTGTCAGTAAATTTCCACTCCAATAGTAAGAAGAGCCACTCATTTACATAATAGGTCAATTCCAGTATCTTTTACAATAGCACCAAGATTCTTAACCTTTTTGCCCACTGATCATAACTTTTTCAAGTAGAGCACAATACTTATGTGCAGCTAATTCTGCCTTTAGTCTTACAGATTTCACCCATTTCCAAAGTTACTTAGGTTAGCACCTTCCCTCTTCCTTTTCAGTGAGGTGGTTTCATACACTTGTAATATATAGTTGACCCTTCAGCAACACAAGTTCGAGTTGCCCAGGTCCACTTACATGCAGAAATCTTTCAATAAATACATTAAAATACTGTAAATGTATTTTCTCTTATGGTTTTCTTAATACCTCTTTTTTTTCTCTAGCTTATCTTTATTGTAAAAATATAATATATGTAAGGTGTAAAATATGTGTAATCAACTATGCTATCAGTAAGTCTTCTGGTCAACAGTAGACTACTAGTGAAGTTTTGGGGAGTCACATTAGATGCAGATTTCTGACCGCCTAGGGGATTGGCACCCCTAATCCTTGATTTTTTAAGGGTCCCCTGTAGTTAGATTGCCATCACTTTCTGCATGCCTTCCTGGAATACGTCTGCCTCCTAAAATGGCTTGTTAAAATTTGAAGACAATTAGAATTTTTTGTTCTGTAAAATTCTGTGGGTTTTGACAAATGCATAGTGTCATGTATCCACCATTACAGTATCATAAGGAATAGTTTCATAGCTCTAAAAAGTCCCCTGTGCTTCACCTGTTCAACCCTCCCATACCCAACTGTCAACCACTGATCATTTTTACTATCTTCATGGTTTTCCTTTTCTAGAATGTTGTATTATTGAAATCATACAGTGTGTAGCCTTTTTAAACTTGCTTCTTTCACACAGTATCTCACATTAAAGGTTCATCAATATCTTTTCATTGCTTGATAGATCATTTCTTTTTTACTGCTGAATATTCCTTTGTATGGATGTACCACAATTTGTTTGTGCATTCATCTACTAATGGACAAATTGCATGCTTCCTGTTTTACAATTATGAATAAAGTTGCTATAAACATCATGTGCAGGTTTCTGCGTGGAAACAAATTTTCAGATCAGTTGAGTATTACCTGAGAATGCAATTGATGTGTAACCTGAGAAAACTATGTTTAGCTTTTTAAGAAACTGTTGAACTGTCTTCCAAGTATTCCTTCCAGAAATTAATTAGAATTTCAATTGTCTGCATCCTCACAATCCTTTGGTATTGTCAACTTTGTTTGTTTGTTTGTTTGTTTGTTTTTAAGCAATTCAAATTGTTATATGGTGCTATCTTGTTTTAATTTACACTTCCATAATAACAAATGATGTTAAGACTCTTTTAATATGCTTATTTTTCTTCTGTATATCTTATTTGGTAGGGTATCTGGTCGGATCTTTTGCTTATTTTCAAAAAATTTTTTTAATTGTTGAGTTTCAAGAGATATTTGTATGTTTTGGATTAAAGTCTTCTATCAGATATGTGTTTTATAAATACTTTCTCCTTGTTTGTGGTTTACCTTTTCATTCTCATAATAATATCTTTATGCAGAGCAGAAGATTTTTCATTTAGTAACTCCAACTTTTCAGTGTTTTCTTTCATGAATTATGCTCTCAGTGTTATATCTAAAAAATCATCACCAAACACAAGGTCATCCAGATTTTCTTCTTTGTTTTCTTCTAGAAGTTTTATAGTTTTGAGTTTTACAGTTAGTTCTGTGATCCATTTTGAGGTTACTTTCACAGTGTGTCTAGATATAAATATAGATATATAGATATATTTTTCATCTGGAAGTCAAATTGTTACAGCATTATTTGTTGAAAAGAATGTCTTTGTTCGAGTGAATTACCTTTGCTCCTTTTTCAAAGATCAATTGACAATATTTGTGTGGGTCTATTTCTGGGCTCTCTTTCATTCTTTGATCTATGTGTTTATTCTTTTAACAATACCTCACTCTCTTGTTTATTATGGCTTTATAATGAGTCTTAAAGTCAGATACTACTCCGACTTTGTTCTTCTTTAGTACTGTATTGGATATTATAGGTCTTTTGCCTTTCCATGTAAACTCTAACATTATTTTGTCAATAATTTTCCTGTCTAGTAATGCCTTTATATAGTTTTGGTATTAGGAAAATACTGACCTTATAAAAAGAATTATGAGGTGTTCTTATGCTCCGTTTCCTGATAAAGATTATGGAAAATTGGTATTTCTCCCTTATGCTTCCTTCCTTTCATTCCTTCCTGATGCTTTCTTTTTGGGAAGGTTTTTATTCAGTGTTGTTAATATAGATGGACCTAGTGAGTTTATCTATTTCTCCTTATTTGATTTTTATAAGTTTACATCTCTCAGGTAATTTGTATATTTTATCTAAGTTATCAAATTTGTGGACATAAAGTTATTTTTAGTATCCCTTTGCCTTAGTTAATTTGGGCTGCTGTGGCAAAGTACTATAGACTAGGTGACTTAAAATCATTTATTTCTCCTGGAAGCTGGGAAGAACAAAATGAAAGTGCTTGCAGATATTGGTGTCTGATGAGAACCCTCTTCTAGGTTTTTGACAGCTACCTTCATGCTGCACCTGATGGAGAGAGGAAAAGAGCAAGCTCTCTTATAAGGGCACTAATCCTATCATGAAGACCCCAACCTCATGATCTCATGATCTTGTCTAAGCTAACTACCTCCCAAAGGCGCCACCTTCTATTATCATCACATTGGGGATTAGAGCTTCAATATATGAATTTTTTGTGGGGGGACTCTTGCAGTCCATAATACCCTTTGTTAAGCTTTTAATGTCCAGAGGATTATTTATAGGTATTTTGTGTTGTTGTTTTTTTTTTTTTCCTTTTAATTTGGTTAGTCTGGCTAGAGGTTTAATCTTCCAATGAATCCATCTTCTGTTTATTTTTTTCTGTTAATTTCCTGGTTTCCAGTTAATAGATTTCTGCCCTAGATTTTATAATTTTGTTCTGTTTGCTTTGAACTTAAATATCTCCTGTTACTCTAGTTTTCTGAGATAGAAGCTTGGATTATTTGAGTGCTTTCTTCTTTTCTAAAATATGCATTTAGCACTATAATTTTCCTTCTAAACACTGTTTTCACTGCACACCACAAATTTAGATATCTTACTTTCATTTTCATTTATTTCAAAAAATTGTTTTAATTCTCCTGAGACCTTTTTTTTATAGTTAAACCTTTGTTTATTTCACAGTGTTTTGTTTAATGTCCAAACATTTGGTGATTTTTCTGCTTTCTCCTGTTGATAATTATTTTAATTCCATTATGGTCTGAAAATACATTTTATGTTATTGTATTGCATTTTATGACCCAGAATTGTATTCTATTAATGAACTTTCCATTTGAACTTAAGAAGAATATGTATTCTGCTTTTGTTGGATGAAGTGTTCTATAAATGTCAGTTAGGTCAAACAGATTAAAAATCTGTTCAGAGGCGCCAAGGTAGCTCAGTCAGATAAGTATCAGACTCTTGATTTTGGCTCAGGTAATGATCTCAGGGTCTTGGGATAGAGCCCCACATTGGGTTCTGCGCTCAGTGGGGAGTCTGCTTATTGCTCTCCCTCTCTCCTCTCCCGCTCATGCTCTCTCATTCTCTCTCTAATAAATAAATAAATAAATAAAATCTTTAAAAAAAAAAAGTCTGTTCATGTCAGTTACATTGCTGCTGATTTCTATCCTCTTGATGGACCAGTTACCAAAAGAAGGGCTTTGGAGTGTTCAACTACATTAGTGGATTTGTGTATTTCTCCTTTCAGTTCTGTCAGTCTTTGCCTCACATATTTTGACCGTCTGTTGTTATGTGTATAGGTGTGTGTTAAGTATTATTATGCTTTCTAGGAGAATTTACCCCTTTATCACTAGGCACTGCCTGTTTTTATGACTGATAATTTTCCCTGTTCTGAAGTCTGTTGTCTTTTTTCTTACTATTATTAGCACGGTATTTCTTTCTCCATACCTTTACTTTTAATCTGTATGTGTCTTTATGTTTAAAAATGTGTTTCTTTTAGAGAACATATAGTTGTGTTTATGTTTTATCAACTATGACAGTATTTTTTATTGGTATATTTAGACTTTCACAATTAAAGTGATAATTAATATAGATAAACATCTACTATGTTGTATCTTTTTTCCCTATTCATTGCACTTACTCATTTTTGTTTTCTTTTCCTCTTTCTGCAATCTTTGTTTTTATTTTTGTTTTCTTTTTTCTTTTTTTTTGGAGAGAGGGCAAGAGAGAGCATGAGCAGGGGTGAGGAGGGGCAGAGGGAGAGTGAAAATCTTAAGCCGACTCCATGCCCAGTGTGGATCCTGACTCTGGGTTAGACCTCTTGACCCTGAGATCATGACCTGAGCCCAAATCGAGAGTCAGATGCTTAACCGACTGAACCGCACAGGAGCCCCTGCAATATATGTTTGTTGTTTGCTTATTTTAAAGATTTTATTTATTTATTTGAGAGAAAGAGGGAGAACACAAGCAGGGGGAGGGACAGAGAGAGAGGGAGAAACAGACTCCCTGTTGAACTGGGAGCCTGATGTGGGGCTCGATCCCAGGACCCTGAGATCATGACCTGAGCTGAAGGCCATCACTTAACTGACTGAGCCACCTAGGTGCCCCAACAATCTCTGGTTTTAATTGAGCATTTTTGTATGATTTAATTTTTTTTCTTCTTTTAACATATTAATCACCCTTCTTAAAAAAAAAAAGAAAAAAGATAAAAAGTTCAGTGGTTGTCCCAGAGGTTGCAATATACATTTATATTCTAAGCCCACTTTGATAAAACACCATACCACTTCATGGTTAGTACAGATATTTTATGACAGATTATTCCCAGTTCTTTTATCTTGTCCCTTAGAATATTGCCTTCATTTATCTACATACTATAAACATCCAATATATTTTTACTATTATTATGTTAAAAAAAAGTTTACTTTTAAGTCAATAAATGTAAAAACTGCAAGGTTTTATTTTACATTTATTCCTTCCATGACACATTTCCTTTGTGAATTGAGTTTCTGATCTATATTTTCCTTCTCCTTGAAGAACTTCCTTTTAATATTTCTTGAAAGTTGGATCTTTTCTTCTTAACATATATTGCATTATTTGTTTCAGAGGTACAGATCTGTGATTCAACAATCTTGCACAATTCACAGCACTCACCATAGCACATACCCTCCCCAATGTCTATCACCCAGCCACCCCATCCCTTCCACCCCCACCACTCCAGCAACCCTCAGTTTGTTTCCTGAGATTAAAAATTCCTCATATCGGTGAGGTCATATGATACATGTTTTTCTCTGTTTGACTTATTTCGCTCAGCATAACACCCTCCAGTTCCATCCACATCATTGATAGCAGGAGGGGAAGAATGAAAGGGGGGAAATCGGAGGGGGAGAGGAACCATGAGAGACATGGACTCTGAAAAACAAACTGAAGGTTCTAGAGGGGAGGGGATGGGAGGATGGGTTAGCGTGGTGATGGGTATTGGGGAGGGCGTTCTGCATGGAGCACTGGGTGTTATGCACAAACAATGAATCATGGAACACTACATCAAAAACTAATGATGTAATGTATGGTGATTTACATAACAATAAAAAATTAAAAACAAAAACTAATGAAGTACTGTATGGTGACTAACATAATAAAATAAAAAGAAATCTAAAAAAAAAAAGTTGGATCTGATGGCAGTGAATTCCCTCACTTTTTGTCTGTTTAAAGAAAGTTTTATCACTTCTAAAGGATAAATTCATGCATATGGAATTCTAAGTTGGTTGATTTTTCCTTTCAACACTATATTTCTTCTTGTTTGCATGGCTTCTGATAAGAAGTGCTTTGTGATTATTATCCTTATTCCTCAATAAGTAAGGTGTTTTTCCCCTGATCTGATTTCTTCAAAATTTTCTCTTTGTCTTTTGTTTTCTTCAGTTTGAATGTGATATGCCTTGGTATTTATTATTTGATATTTATGTTCCTTAGTGTTATTTGAGCTATCTTTATTTGTGGTTTGATGCCTGTCATTAAATTTGGAAAATTTTAGGCCATGATTAATTAAAACATTCCTTCTGCTGTGTGCCTTCTTTTCTTCCAGTTATTATAATTATGCATGTTAGTTACACATTAGGAATCTGTCCCACAGGGCGCCTGGGTGGCTCAGTTGGTTAAGCGACTGCCTTCAGCTCAGGTCATGATCCCGGAGTCCAGGATCAAGTCCCCCATCGGGCTCCCTGCTCAGCGGGGAGCCTGCTTCTCCCTCTGACCCTCTTCCCTCTCGTGCTCTCTCTCTCTCTCATTCTCTTTTTTTCAAATAAATAAATAAATCTTTAAAAAAAAGGAATCTGTCCCACAGTTTTCAGATTTTTTTTTCATTTTTGTCTTTTGTATTTCAGTTTGTGTGTTTATCGACATATCTTCAGGCATACTTATTCTTTCCTTGGCCATATGCAGTCTTTTGATGAGCCCATCAAAAACATTCTTAAAGTCTGTTATAGTATTTTGATTTGTTGTGATTTTTTTGGCTAGTTCTTCAAACTTCATATCTCTTACAATATTATCCTTCTCATTATGTGTTTTGTCTTTTTCTATTAGAACGCTTAACATATTTATTCTAGTCATTTCATATTTCCTGTATGATCATTCTGATCATCTGTGCCATATCTGAGTCTGGTTCTGATGCTTCTTTGTCATTCCAAATTGTTTTTTCTCTTGCCATTTAGCATGCCTTGTTATTTCTTATTGAAATTCAGATATTATGTATTGGAAAAATAGGTATTGAGGCAGAAAACAATTAGTATGAAGTTTTTTGCTTGCACAGCTAGTATTTGGACTGTCCTTAATGTTGTAGTTACTGGTGCCAGGAGCTTCAAATTCCTGTAGTGTCTTTGTTTTTGTCTCCCCTGTTATCTTTGGGTTTCCTTAAGAATTACTCCTTAAATGTAGTCTGTATTTTACAGTAATTTCAGCTGTAATCTGTACTTAACACTCTAGCATCTTGTGTGGTTATGTAAGGGGAGAAATGTCCTATAATCTTATCTTTCAGTGGGTCTGTTTTCCTGGGCTGTGACCCTCAGAAGTGTTTCTTAGGATTTTTCCTTATGGAAGACTGGAAGTGAGAGGAGTGGAGTTGGGTAAAAGCCCTTCCTCCTTTGTGGGATAAGGCTCTGATAGTCTTTTTCCCTGGTGAATGACTCTTTGTTATTCAGAATGAAACCATTTTCAAAATGGTTATTTTTTCCCCTCAACATGCCAGAACATGATGGGATTTTTCTTGGCTTTTCACTGTGAGAACGTGGTGAAGTTACGGAAGCTAAAACCCACAAGAGTGTGGAGCCTCCTAAGATTGACTGCCAGGAGTTTCTTAGTCTCATGCTCATTCACATTCAGCCCTCATAAATTTGTCAAAATTGCTATTTAAATGTTTCTACTAGTTAATGGTTCCACTGTCTTCTGTTCCAAATAATCAAACCTCAGCTGCAGTTCTTTGTATTTGCTAGTCTTTACAGATTTTAGGGTGTTTTCTCTGTAAGGTCAATTCTCTGATGGGTCCAAGGGAAAGCATTGATTTCCTATTGTCAACTGTTTTCTTGTTGTAAGGATGGGATTTACAACTTCCAAGATATCTTAATGTCAGAGCTAAGACTGGAAGTCAATAATTTTTAATAAATAAAATATATTAAATAATAACGATGATTTTTAAATGTTTTTCTGTATTCCTTTCACTGCTTTCTATCATTGATTCCTTCCAACAAAACTCTAAGGCAAATAGTATTATATTTCTTTTCTGCCATACTAGGCTTCAAGTTTATTATTACTTTCATAAATAAAAAAGCTTTCCATTCAGAAAAATTCCCGAAGAAAGTATCTTTTAAAATGTTGTAATTAATTTTTAGTTTTATTGATTTTGTCTTATTAATTTGAAATTGCTATCTATATTATTTCTGCTTTATAGGATTTATTAATGCTCTTTTAATCTAATAATGTACGTATGATTCATTTTGGGAATGTTCCATGTGTTCTAAAAAACATTTTCTAACATTAAGACACAATATAGTTATATGTATATTTACCTTATTGATTATGTTATTGAGATCTTCTACCTCTTGTTTAATGTTTTTTCACTTGATTTCTTTGGCCAAAAAAAAAATGACTTAATTCTCCTATTATTGGTATGTTTCTGTCTACTTTATATCTCTTTAATGTAAACTGTATGGAAGTGAATTGTGGCTTTTATCATTATAGTATGTTTATGGTGCATTTAGTGCTTTTTTTTCCTGAGTTATAGTTTGTCTGATATAAGGTTCTATCTTGTAATTTCTTAATTTTTCTGTTTTCCTGTTGTACCTTCCCCATCCTTTATGTTTAGCCTTTGAGAGTCATTGTCTTACATATGTCTACATGAAATTGCATAATTTTGGATGCTACTGCTTTTTGAGATAAGCTGGAATCCTTTTTGTTTTTCAAAATAAGTGAGTTAGGCACATTCATATATATTGTTATGTCTGATATTTGGTTTCAAGTTCTCATTATTTAATAATATGATAATATAACTACAATGAATATTATATTTTGTTGTATCTACACTTTTATGTGGTCTGTTCACTTTTTCTTTTTTTTAAAATCATAAACAATTGGGAAGTGCTATTGATGTGACAATTCACATTCTTCCTCCAACATTTTATTTGTATTATTTCTTGTTGTCAGGTTTTTGTTTTTTTAGGACTTAACCATATTACTCTTACAACCTTGTTCCTACCTTTCATTTATTCTTAGATCTACAGATCTACAATTAAGTATGTTCAATGCTGCCATGAGCCATTTTCTGAAGTTTCCCAGTTATCACTCGGTGGGATGTAACTCATCTTTTAGTAGATTCCTCAAGAAGTGTTCATTTGCAGTATTCCCTGAGGTATTGCATATATAAGAATGATTTTACACCCTTGATATTTAAGAGACAATTGGATGGATATGACAGACTTAGCTCACACTTGCTTTTGTTGAGCTTCTTAGAAATGGTGTTCTACAATCTTTATTGCGTGTTGTTTTTGCAGTGAATGGATTTTTTTTGTAAGTGTCTTCTTCTTAATTCCTGGAGAGCTGGAGATTTTTTTTTTTCATTTTTAAAGCCCAAGAGCTTTATCACAATATTTCTCGAGTTGAATGTTCTAGGTCAATAATTCCGTGATGTATAGTGAACTTCTCACTAGAATTGGGTCTATTTATTTCCTGGGAAATGTTATTGAATAATTATTATTATTAATTTTATTGTTATTTGTGTGTGTGTGAGTGTGCTTTACATGTGTGTATATATATATATATATATATATATATATACACATTATATATATATATATATAAAATTGAAGCCTATATATATATATAGGCTCTTTTTTTCTACAAAGATCACTTTTCTCTGAATTTTATTTCATGCAATTCCTTAATCACACGTACTAAATTTAACTTTAAATGCCTCTCCTTTTGGTAACATGTGAATCAATCTTTATTCCTCAGATGATTTCACCTTTTTGTCAATAACTTTTCTGAATTTGTTTAACTCATTTGACATACTCTTTTTAAAATATGTTTCCTAGGTTTGGAATTTATGATTCAAGATTTTGTTGTTCCTTTTAAAAATTTATGTAAGTGTTGGTTTAATGTTAACTCAAATTAGAGTGTATGTTTTTACTGGTTTTCTGCTTTAGGTGGTTTTGGAAGGACCATATTTATTAGTTGAACTATTTCAGTTATTATTTTATATGTTCTTTCATATGTTAACATTGTGAGAATATAATTTGCAATGTTTTTGTTATTTTGTAAATGTTATTCCTCTAAATAAATAGTTATAGTTATATGTAGAGGAAGGTGAAAGTTTTGAAATATTGATTAGATTTACTAGTTCATAGTACCTTTCCTTTTGATATAATAAACTACTGTTTTTTTTTTATTTTTTCAATCAGTGATCATCACTTTTTGGTAGAGAAGAATCAGTAATTTCATGATTTTCTTTTATTTCTTATATACCCTTAATTTTTCTTTTATTCCTTTTTTTTTTTTATATTTAAGTTGTTCCCATATCTTGGCTACCATGAATAGTGCTGCGCTGAACGTGATAATGCAGAGATCTCTTCAAGATCCTTATTTCATTTCCTTTGGATATATACCCAAAAGTGAGATTGCTGGGTCATATGATATTTCTGTCAGTTTTTTGAGGGATTCCATAGGGCTATACCAATTTACATTCCCACCAGTAGCGTACAAGGGTTCCCTTTTCTCCACACCTTTCCTAACACTTATTACCTCTTGTCTTTTTTTTTTTAAGTTTTTACTTAAATTCTAGTTAGTTAGCACACAGTGTAATATTAGTTTTAGGTGTACAATATAGTGATTTAACACTTCCATACAGCACCTGGTGCTCATCACAAAAATCACACTCCTTAATCCCCATCACCTATTTTACCTGTCCCCCCACCCACCTCCCTTCTGGTAACCAACAGTTTGTTCTCTATAGTTAAGAGTCTGTTTCTTGGTTTGTCTCTCTCTCTCTGTCTCTCTCTCTCTCTCTTTTTCCTATTTGCTTATTTGTTTTGTTTCTTAAATTCCACATATGAGTGAAATTTTATGGTAATTGTCTTTTTCTGATTGACTTTATTTTGCTTAGCATAATACTCTCTAGTTACATCTATGTTGCTGCAAATGGCAAGACTTCATTCTTTGTTATGGCTGAGTAATAGTCGTATATATATATGTATATACATATATGTACATATTCATACACACACACACACACACACACACACACACACACACACACACACCAGTTCTTCTTTATCCATTCATAGTTTGATGGAAACTTGGGCTTTTCCATAATTTGGCTATTGTAGATAATGTTGCTATAAATATCAGGGTGCATGTATCTCTTTAAATTAGCATTTTTGTATTCTTTGGGTAAATACTTAATAATGCAATTACTGGATTGTAGGATAATTCTATTTTTAACTTTCTGAGGAAACTCCATACTGTTTTTCCAGAGTGGCTGCACTAGTTTGCATTCCCAACAGTGCAAAAAGAGTTCCTCTTTCTCCACATCCTTGCCAACACCTGTTGTTTCTTGTGTTGTTGATTTTAGCCATTCTGACAGGTGTGAAGTGATACCTCATTAAAGTTTTGATTTGTATTTCCCTGTTGATGAGTGATGTTGAGCATCTTTTCATGTGTCTGTTGGCTATCTGGGTGTCTTCTTTGGAAAAATGTATGTTCATGTCTTCTGCCCATTTTTTAACCGGATTATTCATTTTTTGGGTGTTAAGTTTTATAAGTTATTTATATATTTTGGATAGTAACCCTTTATCAGATATGTCATTTGCAAATATCTTCTCCCATTCTTTAGTTTTGTTAATTGTTTCCTTCCCTGTGCAGAAGTTTTTTATTTTGATGAAGTCCCAATAGTTTATTTTTGCTTCTGTTTCCCTTTTCTCAGGAGACATATCTAGAAAATAGTTGCTATGGCAGATGTTGAAGGAGTTACTGCATGTGTTCTCGAGGATTTTTATGGTTTCAAGTCTCACATTTAGGCTTTAATCCATTCTGAATTTATTTTTGTGTATGGTATAAGAAAGTGGTCCAGTTTCATTCTTTTGCATGTTGCTGTCCAGTTTTCTAGCAGCATTTATTGAAGAGACTGTCTTCTTCCCATTGGATATTCTTCCCTGCTTTATTGAAGATTAATTGACCATATAGTGGTGTGTTCATTTCTGGGTTTTCTGTTATGTTCTATTGATCTGTGTGTCTATTTTTGTGCAATTACCATAATATTTTTATCACTATTGCTTTGTAATATAACTTGAAGTCCAGAATTGTGATGCGTCCAGCTTTGCTTTTCTTTTTCAAAATTACTTTGGCTATTCAGGGTCTTCTGTGGTTCAATACAGATTTGGAAAGACCACAAATATATAGAGGCTAAACAACAATCTATTAAACAGTGAATGGGGGCGCCTGGGTGGCTCAGATGGTTAAGCGTCTGCCTTCGGCTCAGGTCATGATCCCAGGGTCCTGGGATCGAGTCCGCATCAGGCTCCCTACTCCTTGGGAGCCTGCTTCTCCCTCTGCTTCTCTCTCTCTATCCCTCTGTCTCTCATGAATGAATAAATAAAATCTTTAAAAAAAAATAAACAGTGAATGGGTCAATCAGAAAATCAAAGAAAAAAAATACATGGAAACGAATGAAAATGAAAACACATGGTCCAAAACCTTTGGGATGTAGCAAAAGCGTTCCTATACCTCAAAAAGCAAGAAAAAATCTCAAATTAATAACCTACCCTTACACCTAAGGGAGTGAGAAAAAGAACAATAAATGAATCCTAGAGCCAGCAGAAGGAAGGAAATAATAACAATTAGAGCAGAAATTAGCTTCCATATCTGGAAGCTAAAAAAAAATAGAGAGATCAAAGAATCCAGGAGCTGTTTTTTTTTAAATTAATAAAATTGATAAATCTCTAGCCAGACTTGTCAAAAAGAAAAGCAAAAGGACCCAAATAAATAAAATTGCAATGAAAGAGGAAAAATAACAACCACAACAAACACCACAGAAGTACAAACAATTATAAGAGAATATTATGAAAAACTATATGCCAACTAATTGGACAACATAGAAGAAATGGATAAATTTATAGAAACATATAAACTGTCAAAACTGAAACAGGAAGAAATAGGAAACTTGAGAAGACCAATAATCAACAAAGAAATTTAATCAGTAATCAAAAAACTCCTCACAAACAAAAGCCCAGGGCCAGATGGTTTCACAGGTGAATTCTATCAAATATTTAAAGGAGAGTTAATACCTATTCTTCTCAAACTATTACAATAAATAGAAAAGGAAGGAAAACTTCCAAATCCATTCTATGAGGCCACATTACCCTGATACCAAAACCAGGTAAAGACTCCACTAAAAAACAAAACTACAGGTCAATATCCCTAATGAACATGGATGCAAAAATTCTCAATAAAATCCTAGCAAACTAAATCCAACAATACATTAAAAAAATCATTCACCATGACCAAGTGGTATTTATTCCTGGGCTACAAGGATGCTTCAAAATTTACCAATTAATCAATGTGATATACCACATTAATAAATGATAAGAACCATATGATCATTTCAATAGATAAAGAAAAAACATTTGACAAAGTACAACATCCATTCATGATAAAGCCCTCAACAAAGTAGGGATAGAGGGAACATACTTCAACCATTTATGAAAATGAAAAGGCCATTTATGAAAAACCCACACAAGCAAATATCATCCTTAATGGGGAAAAACAGCTTTTTCTCTATGGTCAGGAACAAGACAGGGACATCCACTCTCAACACTGTTATTTAACATTGTACTAGAAGTCCTGGGCACAGCAATCAGACAAGAAAAAGAAATAAAAGGCATCCAAATTGGCAAGGAAGAAGTCACACTTCCATTATTTAAGATGACATGATATTCTATCTAGAAAATCCAAAAGACTCCACCAAAAAACTGCTAGAACTGATACACAAATTCAGTAAAGTTGAAGGATACAAAATCAATGTACACAAAACTGTTGCATTTCTATACACCAATAATGAAGCAAAAGAAAGAGAAATTAAGGAATTAATCCTATTTACAATTGCACCAAAAATGATAAGATACCTAGGAATAAGTCTAACCAAAGAGGTAAAAGAACTGTACTTAAAAATATAAAACAGTGATGAAAGAAATTGAAGATGACACAAAGAAACGGAAAAACATCCCATGCTCATGGGTTGGAAGAACAAATATTTTGGGTATATACTACCCAAAACAATCTAAACATTTAATGCAGTCCCTATCAAAATACCAACAACATTTTTCCCAGAACCTTTAATTTTTCACTTGCAAATTCCTAGTTCTTTTCACATCTGGATCTCTAAATTATTCCTACATCTTCTTCCTTAGAATTAGTACCTTCCCAAGATCAATGTCTTGAGCCCTGCCCACTTTTAAGTGTCTTCCTTTTTTAATTTTCAGTTGTCGGTGGTCTGATGTTACAATTATCAATATTTTCTCATTAAGAGTAGGCCTTTCTTTTTATGAAAGTGACATTATCTGTATTCTCTCATTATTAGGATCCTGACACCCTATCTAAATCTCCATAGTCTCTGACTCTCCACATTTCATTGGTTTCAAAGATAAGTCTCTTCAAATTTAATATTCATTTTCTGACTTAGAGTTAATTTGGCATTTTTAGTATTCTTTGCTATTATTTTTATACAACAGCCTCAATGGTGTGAAATACATTTTATAGAATTTATGTATTTTATATAATCAATCTTAGTAATTTTAGTATTAAAATTGAATATCTTGTTTGATCTCTAAAAAATACATGATTACTTACAAAAGTTAGCATTTTAGCAGCTAATTCAGGTCTTTTAATGATATGTTTTCTTTGAATATTATATAACTGAATATTAAATGCTTGATATTTAATTAAAATATATTTTAATGATATGATTTGAATGGTTATATATTCATTGATGGTTATCATGTTTATTACTATAAAATGGCAATAGTTCATTTAATGATTTTTCCACTTAATTCAGTTTTGTCTGATATTAACATTTAACACATAGTGCAATAACCATGAGTTAAAGTTGACAATAACTCCTAACATAGAATGATGGCTATAACAGAAAAGGTTTTGCCATTATGAAGCTTAAGTTTCATGGAAGATTTCTCTATCCATTTGCTTTTAATGCATCTGGTTTTTATTTAAAAATTTCCTCCTATAAATGGTATACAGATGGTTCAACTGGTATGTTTTAACACAATATGGAAGTATGGACCTCAAATAAAGAAATCTAGCCCAATTAATGGTTTTAAAATATTTTATAGCTAATTCTTATTTAGGTTTGCAGAGTATTATTTTCCTCATTTTCCATTTCCTCCTGAATTTTTGTTCTTATTTAAAAAATGGAAATGGACCCTTGCTAATTTAAGAAGAAAATACATTCATTAGAAAGATTACTGGTGATAGAAAGAATTGAAGGCAAACACAATGGGCCAGGATTGGAAACAGGCGGGAATTTAGGGTGAGCAGGCATCAAGAAAACTAAGCAAAAGTGGTATCACAGGGAGATTCTGTTTGGAATGATCCTGTTGGCTCCATCATCAACAGGAATGTAACACTACTTTTTGAGTGATAAGCAATTTCTCAACTCACCTCACAGCTTTCACCTACTTCCTCAAAGTTTAAATTCTTGAACAAGTGCATGATTTTAGCAGAGTCTAAATCATGCATTAAGGATTGGGCTACTAAGACAATGGAGACCTAACTGGTACTTTGGGTTTTGTGGTTGAGGGAGGTTCCTGAGTCTCTCTTAGACTCACAGTTAGGAATTTCCACAAAACAGGGGTATTTGGATTGCAATTACCCAAAGATTGATAAATGTCCATTATACTGAAAAAAAATGATAGGACTACTAATTTTAAAAAAATTATTTGGCGTAGGAAATACAATATATGGTAGGTCAAAATTTCAGTATGGGAAACATTTTTTTCTACTATATTTTCTACTATAATCAAAATGATGATATAAATTTTAGAGCTTGGTTATGTGACTAGGGATAATTTTTACTCTCTTCTGATTCATTCATGATTCAGCTGTTAATGGATACTACTATAGCTATTATATGTATCAATTTAATACAGAGAATTCAATTCTTTAAAAAAACATTGTTGAGTGGCTGGAAGCATAGACTCTATGATAGGTTCGCAGAATGACACACTCAGAACAAAATTTACTCCAGTCCGGAAGCTAAGGAATCAGAAAGGTACCATCCCAAATATTATCTCTAATAGTATACCTTCCTCTTCACAATCTGAGTTTAGGAAGCTGCTGCATCCGTTTACATCAATTTGCTTCCTATTACACATGTATTATGTGATCAATAAATGGTTGCTAACTGTTGGTGATACTGATTATATTAATTCTAAATATCGAAATAAAAGCTAATTTTCTAAATGTTTGACATTAGATTGTCTTAATAAGTGGATGCCATCCTGGACAGATGAATAGTTGAGATTACTGTTCACTTCATCTGTATGTTTAAAGTATTAAATACATGAATGCTTTTGGTCAATCCTTGCAGAGAAATGGTTCTAATGACTCAATTAAGCAATATTTAGGATATGCATTGTTTTGTATTATAATTGGTCTATTTGTGGGTATCATGTTTAATTTTGAGACACTTAAAAGATTAAGTCTATAAATAACAAACATTTCTAGAGAAAAAAAAGCATACCCAATATTTAAAATTTTGCCCTCCACGAATTGAATTATCATATGATTTCACTCATATGTGGAATTTAAGAAACAAAACAGAAGATCACAGGGGAAGGGAGGGAAAAATAAAATAAGGTGAAATCAGAGAGGGAGACAAACCATAAGGGACTCTTAACTATAGGAAACAAACTGAGGGTTGCTGGAAGGGAAAGGAGTGGGGATGGGGTCATTGGGTGATAGGCATTAAGGAAAGCACGTGATGTAATGAGCACTGGGTGTTATGTGTAACTGATGAATCACTAAATTCTACCTCTGAAACTAATAATACACTATATGTTAATTGAATTTAAATAAAATTAAATTAATTTTTAAAGAAAAAATAATAATAAAATTTAGAAAGTAAAACAAAACATAAATAAATAAAATTTTCCCTCCAACCATCGCCATAAACTCCTGGGAGCATTGGTTCCTCATTATGATCAAAACTTCTATTTCAAACTGTAGAATGTTACAAAAATGTTGGAGTAATGCCAGCAATGAGATACCAATTAAGTAAGTAATTTCATCACAAACTAATGATGTAATATATGGTGATTAACATAACAAAAAAAATTTAAAAAAGTAAGTAGTTTGTTAAGGGGTGCACTGCAACTTGGCAATGTTTTTGTCATAATTCTGCAGTCAGCCATGATCTATCTAGTAAGGTGCTTACTGGCCTAGGACAAATATGACAGCAAAACTCTCAGGAGATTACAGAATAAGAAAACATTAAAGCAAGCTTTCAGCTGGTGTAATTTTCATCAAGAATCGTCTGATAAGCCAGGAGCCTGAGAAAGCACAAATCTTGTCATCTCCTTGTGAACTGAAACTGGGGTTATGAAGCTGACAAGGGGAAGGGCAAGTGACACAGGAGTATGTCATGCCTTAAGGGAAGAAAGCACTGGAGTTACATGGCCTGGAGTGGTTCTCCAGTCTAAAAAGGAAATCTTTCTTTGCAAAACTACTGTCTAGTTATATTTTATTTTCATCCCCCAATGATTTCCAGAGTTATGTGAGTTATATGACTTCAAGCAGAGCATATAGCTGAGAGATTGCAAGTACTGACTCAATGTGAATTTGCATCATCAGTCATTGTTCATTTTTTAAATATATAAACTGTTGGCGGGGCTCTTGAACTACTTACTATAGGAAATCTCCCAGGTGGAAATTTTAGAGGATACCAGTCATTCTAGAGGAAATTCTGAAGGAAAATTTTCTTACTAGAAGACACCAAAATTTGTATTCACTAGATCATGATAAGACAATATGGAAAAGAATTTCCAGGGAAAATTTTAGAAACCCTTCATGATATAAGGAACATAAAAAGGAATGAATATCTGTAAAAGTCAAACCAAATAGGTCAAACATCTAATGTTTATTCCAATTAATTTGAACTTAATGATCCAAAAACAAAAATTTTTAAGTGTTCTAAAACTAATATAAATGATAGAGGAAAATGTAATGAAAATATGTAACAATAAGAACAAATACTATTCTTTTTACTAAAAACAAATTTTTTGGCCTGAGGTTCTTACAAAGTATATACACACTCTGAATTACTTTTTTTTTAAAGATTTTATTTATTTATTTGACAGAGAGAGACACAGGGAGAGAGGGAACACAAGCAGGGGGAGGGTCAGAGGGAGAAGCAGGCTTCCCGCGGAGCAGGGGGCCCGATGCGGGGCTCGATCCCAGGACCCTGGGATCACGACCTGAGCCGAAGGCAGACGCTTAACGACTGAGCCACCCAGGCGCCCCTGAATTACTATTTTTAAAATTGGATTTATTGTACGATACTGATAGCCACTCTTATGAAATTGAATCTAAAGATACATGTGGGAAGCAGACATGGGAATAAGATACTTTCTACCTGGAATGTTTGCTAAGCAAAAGGATCAGTGTTGTGGATTACAGAGGCCTGTCAGTAACAGCTGTATATGGAGCCACTGTGGAGCATGTTAAAAATAACATGGGAATTTCTCCAGCAGAACGTTTGTTTAAAAAAAAAATCCCATTAATGAGGGTGCTGGGGTGGCTCAGTCATTAAGCATCTGCCTTCAGGTCAGGTCATGATCCCCAGGGTCCTGGGATCGAACCCCACATTGGGCTCTCTGCTCAGCGGGAAGCCTGCTTCTCCCTTTCCCACTCCCTCTGCTTATATTCCCTCTCTCGCTGTCTCTCTCTCTCTGTCGAATAAATAAATAAAATCTTTAAAAAAAATCCCATTAATGATTCTACTATGCTTCAGTTTAGGGAACTAATGGGAAGCATATAGAATCTGAGGTCAGATATAAATCTAATTCATGATGATTACATATTAATTTTACATCTTTGAATTGCCATTTCTACCCCATATAAACTTGCATTGAAGATTCTCCAAACCAGTACATGCAAATTCCTTCACTGTGATTTCCTTTCTCAAAGTAGAAAATCTACTCAATATTGTCACTTAGTTCATTTCACAAAATTTATACAAAAGAATGGTATGATTGCTGAGTAATTGCAATAGTTCTATAGTTCTGAATTGTATTAAATAAAGCATATTTGCTCCCAAAGAATTCATCTTATGACTGACATTTTGTAAAAAAGAAAAAAACAAAACCAAACCAAAACCAACACACACACACACACACACACACACACACAGGTCTTTGTTCCTGACATGGAACTTCAGAAACCATAAATTTCCTGAGTGGTAGGAGTGTATTTCTTATCCTAAGGAGGTGACTCCTTGTGGAGCCCCTGGCTTCAGGATAGGAGATGGTCTCTGGAAAAACTAACCACATGACTTGGGGTTTGAACCACCTTCTCAAACCTCTAGGGAAGGGAGAATGAGTTCATCACTTGGCCAATGATCTAATCAACCATGCCTATGTAATGAAACCATGAGAAAAAGTCAGAACCACAAGGGTTACAGTACTCCTGGCTGGTGAACATAATTATGTGCTGGGAGGGTGGCTCACCCTGACTCCATAGGAAAGAAGCTCCTGCACTTCTCCCCAACCCCCCAAAACTTTAACCAATTTGGCTTTTCTGAGTTGTATCCTTTATAATGAAACTGTACATATAGTTCTGCGAATCTTTCTAACAGATTACCAAAACTTAACAGGGGTCATGGGAACCTCTGAATTTGTAGCTCAGTCCGGAGGAGGAGTGGGTAACCTGAGGATCCCACTTATGTCTTGTGTCTGATGTAAAGGAAGTCTTTTTGGGGACTGTGGAATCTGATGTCGTGGGCAGATGGTGTCAGAATTTAAGGACTTTTAATTCTCTGAATTGGATGCTAACTCTGGGTAGTTAGTGTCAGAAGTGAATGGAACTGTAAGACATCCAGTTATTGTCAGAAAATTGGTTTGGAACATAACACCCATGTTATGTAGCTCCTCTGTATTTTTTTGATCATATAATAACCTGCTATACTAACTTCACTGAATTTTATGTTCTTCATTGAGAACCTTAACTTTCCCTCCTTGCTCACATTCTTTGTCATCACATTAACGTCCTCTCATCACCTTTGTATGGCTCCTCTGTATGAGTGCATGATCTTCCATTAGCCCTTGATTCTCGGTTTTTTAATGTTCTCATTGCTACATCTACCTTAACTACTTATTCCTATGTAAACTTCTTACTATTTTTATCATTAAAAACTACACCACCATCTTTATCAGGTATTTAAATGTCTGGCACTGTCACTAAAAATCCTATAAATCCTTCATTGTACTTGGTCAAGTGCCTAACATATAACCATCCTTTACTTTCATGAAAAGCGCCAATTCAGTAAGAGTCTCACCTCTGCATTCGTCATTCTTTCGCTTCTCTTCATTATTACCTAGCTGACAGTTGTGCACCAACATTAAAATATGTTTTTGTAAATATACACACTCATCCAGCTCCGGTCTCATCCTAACACACTCTCATAACAAACCCCAGCCATGGATAAATCAATTTCCAGCAATTTTTCCACTCTGAATCTAAACATTGGTGGAAAAAGTCATGCAAGTGGATGTGTCAGTTCATGACAGAAATTTGTGTCTGCCTTTGGCTCAGATCATGATCTGGGGTCCCAGGATCGAGCCCCACATCAGGCTCCCTGCTCAGCGGGAAGCCTGCTTCTCCCTCTCCCACTCCCCCTGTTTGTGTTCCCTCTCTCTCTGTGTCTCTCTCTGTCAAATAAATAAAATCTTTAAAAAAAATTACAAGTTCATGATTGCCATTTTCTTTTGGGCACTAATAACTGCCCAGTAATATAATTGTGTATCACTACCTATGCCCACTCTTCTGTCGGCTGACTATGTTGTACACTACCCTCTAATGGTCTTTCTCTTTCTTCCCCAAACACAACTAATAACAGCTGAATAAAATTGATTCATGATGTACTGAGTTAACAGAGGCCTTACCATTCAAAAATGAACAAACCTATTTTATATTTGCACCCATCTTCTCCTTTTGGTTACCAAAAAAAAAGTTTTGTCCTTTTAGCAAAAGTCAAACACTCCACCTGTATTTTAAATCACATGCCGTCTTGCGTTCTTAGGGAAATTTCCCCATAGTTTATCCCACACTCTCCTGAGTGTTCAGTCATTAAATTTTTTAGCGTCATTGTAATTAGCAGCCAGATTTGAACAGGTAACTCCCATTTTAAAAGCAAACAAACAAAACAGCAAGGACAAAAAAAGCAACATTCATCTGAATTTCATTGAACTGTTTGTTGTATTTTCAAAATACTCATTGCATCAACTTTTTACTTTTCCTTCAAGCTTATCCAGGTGTCTACAATACACTGACTCCACATCTCAGGAACAGTCAACTTCTCAAACAACTGCAGCCTTCCCTGCCATTAAACAAATATGTATTTTAAGTTTAATCTTATTAAACTTCTTAATGATGTTTAAATTAATTGGAAAAATGTATTGTTTTGAAACATTCTATTTCTTGGCTTTCATTGTATTGCATTACATCTCAATAACAATTTTTATCTCACCAACAAATTTTTCAGTTTCTTTCTGTTCTACTCATCCATGGCCATTTTCTCCTGTGATCTCAGTTTTCTCTATTTCAATAGCGTATGTTCCTACAGATATACCCAAATGTTAATAACTCCCAGGTATATATCTCATAGATCTTGATTTTCAGCTCCAGACAAATATCCAATCACTACTTTGGATCTTCCCTAGGTACTTGAAAGCATCCACACTTAATATGTATCAAATAGAAATTATAATTTGCTTAGGTCGCTGAAGCTGTGAATGATCCAATTTTCCCCAAATTGGTGACACATTCCATCTACCAAGGTGCTCAAGCCAGAAAACTGAAAGTTATCTTGGATATTTTTCTCTTCCAACTCCTACATCAAATCCATCAATACAATCTGTCATTTCTACCTCCTAAATATATATCTAATCTGTCCATTTCTCAGGATCTCTGCACCATGACAGCCACTCTCTTTTTTCTCTCCAAACTCTAGCTGCACTGGGCTTCTTTCATTTTCATTCACTAATCAAGCACTATAAGAATTCTATGAGGGTGCTTTGGGGACAACTAAATCAAATTGAGTCCATCAAAAGTCTCATAGTTTGAGGTAAAATGAGGTGAATTTATTTCTCCTAGGTGGAGAAATACACGCAGAGAAAAATGTACAAGTTTATTTACAAAAATTATCCTACTAATCTATATCAGAGAAAAAATATCTAGAGGAGTGATTGATTTAAGTTTTTTTAAGAGGATATAGCTTTGGAAAATTTTTCAAATATAATGTATATAAACACTGTCTCACAAATGTAGTTAAAAAACTCCAGCATGAGCATCTCTTTATAAAATTCTAGTTTATTGAAAAGATAAACCAACTGAGCTTTTCTGTAAGTATGAGACAGGTCTATTTTGCCTATTAATTATTACCACACCCTTCAAATTTCTTAAAAATACATACATGTGTATAACATTTTTTCTTCTATATAACATTTTTATTAGCAAGTGCTCAAATGGTTTTCTTTAAGTGGTCAGTGTTGTTGGGAATCTTAATTTCTAAAGTGTTTTTTTTTTCCCTGATAAAAAATAAAACCAAAAACTTCTCTATTAGACTTTAACAAATACACTCATATGCTTTCACTGTTCATAGATCTGACTCAGGGTGCTGAACATAGAAAATATTCAATCTATGAAAGGTCTAAAATAACCAAAAAAGTGGCTCGCATTCTTCTTGTCTAGTACTCTATTGCAATAAGGATTGCATTTAACTCCACAGGATTCTGCCCTAGGACCCCTTCTTATGTTATGGATGTACTCTAGTTGCCATCTTTCCACTTCACTACCTTCTACTCTCACTGATAACTCTCTGATGACTCCCTAATAATTCTTGCTGGTAAATCCCAAGTTCATCTCTGAAGTCCATATTTCTGGATCTATACATCTAATTTCCTATCAGACATCTCTATTTTAATGCACTAACACCACTTTAAACATTCCTACCTTCACTACCTCTCATGAACAGGCCAGTTTTTATTCCTGTGATATAGAGTTCAGTGAATGCACTACAATCTGTTCTGTGTTTTGTTAAATGCTATATTTATCATTTTGGCATCCATTCATTACAAGACCAATTATATGAACTATATTTTCTTTACTTTTTTTTTTGGTGATCAGAGATCCATTTATAGTGTGTATGTGAGGCCTGGACTTTTTTAAAAAATAAATTTATTTAAAATCAATTAATTAACATATAGTGTATTATTAGTTTCAGAAGTAGAGTTTAGTGATTCATCAGTTGCATATAACACCCAGTGCTCATTACATCAGGTGCCCTCCTTAATGCCCATCACCCAGTTATTCCATCACCCCACCGACCTCCCCTCCAGCAACCCTCAGTTTGTTTCCTATAGTTAAGAGTCTCTTATGGTTGTCTCCCTCTTTGATTTCATCTTATTTTATTTTTCCCTCCCTTCCCCTATGCTTATCTGTTCTGTTTCTTAAATTCCACATATGAGTGAAATCATATAATTGTCCTTCTCTGATTGACTTATTTCACTTAGTAAAATACCCACCAATTCCATCTGTGTCTTTGCAAATGTTAAGATTTCATTTTTTTGATGACTGAATAATATTCCAGATATAGATATCACATCTTCTTTATCCATTCATCTGTCGATGGACATCTGGGCTCTTTCCATATCTTGACTATTGTGGATATTACTGCTATAAACATTGGGGTGCATATGCCTTTTCGAATCACTATGTTTGTATCCTTTGGATAAATACCTAATAGTGCAATTGCTGGGTCCTAAGGTAGTTCTATTTTTAACTTTTTGAGGAACCTCCATACTGTTTTCCACAGTGGCTGCACCAGTTTGCATTCCCACAAACAGTGTAAGAGATTTCCCCTTTTTCAGATCCTTGCCAATGTCTGTTTTTCCTGAGTTGTTAATTTTAGCCACTCTGACAAGTGTAAGGCAGTATCTCATTATAGTTTTGATTTGTATTTTCCTGATGCTGAGTGATGTTGAACATTTTTTCATGTGTCTATTGGAGGCCCGGATTCTTTACTGTATTCCTGATGCTATAGCATTTGAGTACCTTACAGACCAGGGTTGAGACTGCCCCTCCCAGAGCTAGTTAATTCCTGAAGATAATAACAGTTTATCTATAAACACATTTTTGATATACAAACCAGCAAACCCTGAGTCATTCCAATCATGTCCTTATCTAATTCTCACACACCAAAGCAATATTTCCCCTTCCCTAAATCATCCCAGGGACAGGTACCAGGCAATTGGAGACCATTCCTTTAGCCCAAAGCCTGCTGAGATTATTCAAACTAGCCAATCCTACATTGTTCACTCTGCCTAGCCTTGCATTTCCATGGAGACCTTAACAAAGGCTCTAGCCCAGTCTTTCTTTTTTTTTATTTTTTTATTGTTATGTTAATCACCATATATTACATCATTTGTTTTGGTGTAGTGTTCCATGATTCATTGTTTGTTCATAACACCCAGTGCTCCATGCAGAATGTGCCCCCCCCAATACCCATCACCAGGCTAACCCATCCCCCCACCCTCCTCCCCTCCAGAACCCTCAGTTTGTTTTTCAGAGTCCATCATCTCTCCTGGTTCGTCTCCCCCTCTGACTTACTCCCCTTCATTCTTCCTCTCCTGCTATCTTCTTCTTTTTCTTTTTTCTTAAAATATGTTGCGTCATTTGTTTCAGAAGTACAGATCTGTGATTCAACAGTCTTGCACAATTCACAGCGCTCACCGTAGCACATACCCTCCCCAATGTCTATCACCCAGCCATCCCATCCCTCCCACCCCCAACCACTCCAGTAACACTCAGTTTGTTTCCTGAGATTAAGAATTCCTCATATCAGTGAGGTCATATGATACATGTCTTTCTCTGATTGACTTATTTCACTCAGCATAACACCCTCCAGTTCCATCCACATCGTTGCAAATGGCAAGATCTCATTCCTTTTGATGGCTGCATAATATTCCATTGTGTATATATACCACTTCTTCTTTATCCATTCATCTGTCGATGGGCATCTTGGCTCTTTCCACAGTTTTAGCCCAGTCTTTCTCTTTCCTTCTGCCCTGAACAAAATCTGGTTCTTTCCCATGTGGCTGGGCATGGTGTGGTGAGCCCTCTCCTCTCAGGAAATGTAATAAAAATCTTCTTTCCATGGCATAAACCTCTTCTGGTTGTCACATAGACACCTCCATAAGTTAAAATCCTGTGGGTACAAATGAGACAGCACCTATCAAATTACCCAATGTAGAAAACTTCTTCATATTTTTTTTTTTTTTTGCCTTCTCAACTGCCACTTTCTCCATGCTCACTGCAACTACCTTACCTCAGGCCACCATCATCTCTTGAAAGAATTATAACAAGAACGACTTGTTGATATTTTTGCCATGATCCCTTTACAGTCCATCCTTCAAATTGAAGGTGGAATGGTATCAGAACCAAAAATATCACAATGTGGTTAATTTTTTCAATAACTCCCCATATCCCCAAAGATAAAGTTCAAAGTCATAAGCATAGCCAACAAAAGCCTCTATTACCTGGATTTTTTTTACATCTCTAACCTCATCATTGGGCAGACACCCACATTTACTCTCATAATTATACTAGGAATAATACAATGTTCTGGAAGCACTGTGTTCTTTTCACTTTCAAGCCTTTTATGTATGCTTATCCTCTGCCTGGAATAATCTCCCTGCAGTCACCTGGCCAACTTTTGGTGTTCCTGACACCTCAGAAGGCTTTTCTGACTCCATAAAGTTTTGGTTGGTTCTATAATTCCTTATAACTATCTCTGTCTTAGCACTTAGGTTTCTTTGTTGAAATGACCTCTCTTTTCTGTATTCTCTATTAAGCAGTTAAGTGACTTGTGGTCAAGCATTGTGTCTTAACATTGAACACTAGTGACTAGATAACACAGTGCTTGGCATAAATTTGACATTCCAAAAATGGGCCAAAGAATTAATTAATTTAATATTTACTTCTTGAATTTGAACAATCTTGTATTTAAACAGTTTTCTATAGAAACATATTGCTCCCTTTTAGAAAAAGTGCTGTCATATATCTAAGAATATATCAGCCCATTTTTGTTTGTTTTGTTACATGCGGGTGGAGTTGGGTTGGTTGTGGTAAATAATGATGAATTTTTTTCTCCTTCATTATTTGCTAATAGTCAATATAATCCCAGTACAAATTGCATTTTCTAAGTATTCTTTCTGCTTGAGGAATTTGTGAAAGTATTTAGTATCTCAGTTCTGATTATACATAACAAATGTTACATTTGTTTACATATTTGCCTCTTAACTGATCTGTCATACTTCCTAATCCTTGATTTCTATTTACTCCTCTTGTTTTCTAATTTTTGAGAGAGAAGGCTCAGTTTCTGTTTAATTAATTCAAGAGGCTCATTTACATTGTATTTGCAGACAGTTGACTTTTTTAAGCATGGGTTAACTTTGTCCAAATAACTCACTTTTAAAACAAAGAATAAGTATTTTGAATGCCATTTTCTAAAAGTTTAAATTTTAATGAAAATGGAGATTTGCTTTCACTTGTAATACATGGATTGTTTATCTTGAAAATCTATATAAAATTTAGAAATTTTCCAGGCTTATACTACTTGAATTAAGCCTGCATTCATTTCAAAAATATTCTGTCTTTTTTTTTTTTAAGATTTTATTTATTTATTTGAGAGAGAGAGAATGAGAGATAGAGAGCACGAGAGGGAAGAGGGTCAGAGGGAGAAGCAGACTCCCTGCTGAGCAGGGAGCCCGATGCGGGACTCGATCCCGGGACTCCAGGATCATGACCTGAGCCGAAGGCAGTCGCTTAACCAACTGAGCCACCCAGGCGCCCAAAAAATATTCTGTCTTTTGGACTCCACCAAAGCAGGTTGGAGGGGGAGGGTACTAGTTGCCAGGATTACCAACTCTGTGATTAGAGGATTGCAGGAAAGGGAGAAGGGCTAGAGGTTGAATCAGCCAATGGCCAGTGACTTAGTCAATCATGACTATACAATGAAGCCTCAATAGAAATTCAAAGGTTGGGGTTCAGAGAGCTCCATGGAGATGGAGGGTGAGTCCTGTTCCTGGAGAGGGCATGGAAGCTCTGTACCCTTTCCCCATACCTTGCCCTATGCGTTGCTTCATCTGGCTGTTGATTCATATCCTTTATCATGTCCTTTAATCTTTTGAAAATAAGTAAGTGTTTCCCTGAGTTTTGTGAGCCACTTTAGCAAATTAAAAGAACATAAGGGGAAGAGGAGCAAGATGGCGGTGGAGTAGGTGACCTAAGTTTTGTCTGGTCCCAGGAATTCAACTAGATGGGTATCAAAACATTCTGAACACCTATGAACTCAATAGGAGATCAAAGAAAATAATAGCAACAACTCTCTGAACAGAAAAGCAACCACTTTCTGGAAGGTAGGATGTCTGGAGAAGTGAATCCAAGGTGATATTTGGGAAGATAGATGGTAGGGGGAGGGAGCCTCCGTCAGCTGGATACCGGCAAGTGATAGAGCAGCAGAGCACAAAATTGGAACTTTTAGAAGTCAGCTCCGCTAAGGGACATCACTCCAGTGGCTAAGCGGGGGGTGGAACCCTCGCTGGGACAGTGTGGTCTCAGGACTCTCGGGGTCACAGAAAGACCGGGGGTGCCTGAGTGCAGCAGAGCTCCCAGGTATCGGAGCAGGGAAGCCGGCTGCAGAGACGGAGCTGAAGAGTGGGCTCTCAGCTTGGGGTTGCCATAAACTGTGATCCATGGTACAGTCAGGCCACTGCTCTTCCAGCAGGGACCCAAGAAGCAGCAGATCCGGGGAGACTCCCCTTCGTCCCCTGGGAGGAGTGGTGTGGGAGCGCAGGAATCTGCTGGGTTGGAAGACTCCAGATGGGGTCGTGTGCCAGAGATAGAAATGCTCGGTAACAGGCCGGGTGAGCACAGAGTGCAGCCAGAGACTGGGGAGATGGGAGTGATTGACTGCTTTTCTCTGGAAGCTCACTGAGGAGTAGGACCTTGAGTTCTCAGCTCCTCTGGGGCAGAGATTGGGAGGCCGCCATTTTCACTCTCATCCTCAAAAGCTGTATGGAAAGCTTGCAGGTAACAAAAGCTACCAAGAGCAAACTCAAGCAGATTACTTAGCCCGGCCCCTGGCAAGGGTGGGGCAATTCCGCCTCTGGCAAAGACATTTGAGAAACACTGTGACAGGCCCCTCCCCCAGAAGATCAGCAAGAACAGCCAGCCAAGACCAAGTTTACCGATCAATGAGAACGGCAGAACTCCAGCACTAGGGGAATACAGTGCATAGAATTCATGGCTTTTTTCCCCCTGATTCTTTAGTTTTTCAAAGTTAATTTTTTAAATTTTCTTTTTCTATTTTTTTTTAATTTTTCTTTTTCCCTTTTTCAACCAACATCTTTTCAATCTCTTTTTTAAGAATCTTTTTTATTTTTCATTTTTAGAGTCATATTCTATCCCTTCATTGTAGTTAACCTTATAATTTTGGTATATATATAAGTTGTTCTCTCTTTAAAATTTTGGGATACAGTTTCATCTAACAGACTAAAATATACCCTAAATTGCTAGTGTATGGCTTTGTTCTAGTCTCCTGCCTGATCACATTCTCTCCTTTTTTTTTTTTAATTTCTCTTCTTTCTTTTTTCAACCACCTTCTTATCTTATTAATTCCTTTTATAAAATCTTTTATAATTCTCATCTTTACAGTCATATTCTATCCCTTCATCGCATTTACCCTTATTTTTGTATATTAAGTTTTTCTTTCTTTAAAATTTTAGGAAGCAGTTTCTTCTAACACACCAAAATATGCCCAAAATCTAGTGTGGGGCCCTGATCTATTAGCAGCCTGATCATATCTGATCCTACTCTTTTTCTTTCTTTCTTTCCCTTTATTTTCCCCTGGTTTCAGAACTCTTCTGATTTGTTTAGTGTATATTTTTCTGGGGTCATTGCTACCCTGTTAGCATTTTGTTCTCTCATTCATCTATTCTCCTCTGGACAAAATGACAAGATGGAAAAACTCCCCTCAAAAAAAAAAAAAAGAATAAGAGGCAATACTGACTGCCAGGGACCTAATCAATACGGACATTAGTAAGATGTCAGAACTAGAGTTCAGAATGACAATTATAAAGATACTAGCTGGGCTTGAAAAAAAGCATGGAAGATACTAGAGAGACCCTAGAAACCCTATCTGGAGAAATAAAAGAAATAAAATCCAACCAAGTGGAAATCAAAAAGGCTATTATTGAGGTGCAATCAAAAAGGGAGGCTCTTAACCGCTAGGATAAATGATGCAGAATATAGAATTAGTGATCTAGAAGACCAAATGATGGAGAATAAAGAAGCTGAGAAAAAGAGAGATAAACAGCTATTGGATCACGAAGGCAGAACTCAAGAGATAAGTGATACCATAAGATGAAAAAATATTAGAATAATTGGGATCCCAGAAGAAAAAGAGAGAGAGGGGCAGAAGGTATCTTGGAGCAAATCATATCAGAGAACTTCCCTAATTTGGGGAAGGAAAAAGGCATCAAACCAGGAAGCACAGAGAACCCCCCTCAAAATCAATGAAAATAGGTCCACACCCCGACATCTAATAGTAAAACTTACGAGTCTCAGAGACAAAGAGAAAATCCTGAAAGCAGCTTGGGACAAGAGGTCTGTAACCTACAACGGTAGAAATATTGAATTGGCAACAGACCTATCCACAGAGACCTGGCAGGCCAAAAAGGACTGGCATGATATTTTTAGAGCACCAAATGAGAAAAAAATGCAGCCAAGAATACTATATCCAGCTAGGCTATCATTGAAAATAGAAGGAGAGATAAAAAGCTTCCAGGACAAATAAAAACTAAAAGAATTTGCAAACACAAAAACCAGCCCTACAAGTAATATTGAAAGGGGTCCTCTAAACAAAGAGAGAGCCTAAAAGTAACATAGACCAGAAAGGAACAGAGACAATATACAGTAACAGTCACCTTACAGGCAGTAACAATGGCACTAAATTCATATATTTCAGTAGTTACCCAGAATGTAAATGGGCTAAATGCCCCAAACAAAAGACACAGGCTATCAGATTGGATAAAAAAGCAAGACCCATCGAAATGCTGTCTTTAGGAGGCTCATTTTATACCCAAAGACACCTCCAAATTCAAAGTGAGGGAGTAGAAAACCATTTACCATGCTAATGGACACCAAAAGAAACCTGGGGTGGCAAACCTTATATCAGGCAAATTAGATTTTAAACCATAGACTATAATAAGAGATGAGGAAGGACACTATATCCTACTTAAAGGGTCTATCCAACAAGAAGATTTAACAATTGTAAATATCTATGCCCCTAACATGGGAGCAGCCAATTATATAAGGCAATTAAGAACAAAATCAAAGAATCACATCGACAACAATACAATAATAGTAGGTGACTTTAACACCCCCCTCACTGAAATGAACAAATCATATAAGCAAAAGATCAACGAGGGAATAAAGACTTTAAATGACACACTGGACCAAATGGACTTCACAGATATAATCAGAATATTTCAGAACATTCCCAAAGCAACAGAATACACATTCTTCTCTAGTGCCCATGGAACATTCTCCAGAATAGGTCACATCCTAGGTCACAAATCAGTCTCAACTGGTACCAAAAGATTGGGATCATTCCCTGCATATTTTCAGACCACAATGCTTTGAAACTAGAAATCAATCACAGGAGGAAAGTCAGAAAGAACTCAAATACATGCAGGCTAAACAGCATCCTACTAAAGAATGAATGGGTCAACCTGGAAATTAAAGAAGAATTTTAAAAAATTCATGGAAACAAATGAAAATGAAAACATAACTGTTCAAAATCTTTGGGATGCAGCAAAGGCGGTCCTAAAGTATATAACAATACAAGCCTTTCTCAAGAAACAAGAAAGTTCTCAAATACACAACCTAATCCTACACTTAAAGGAGCTGGAAAAAGAACAGGAAAAAAGCCTAAACCCAGCAGGAGAAGAGAAATAATAAAGATCAGAGCAGAAATCAATGAAATAGAAACTAAAAGAACAGTAGAACAGATAAATGAAACTAGGAGCTGGTTCTTTGAAAGAATTAATAAGATTGATAAACCCCTGGCCAGACTTACCAAAAAGAAAAGAGAAATGACCCAAATGAATAAAATCATGAATGAAAGAGGAGAGATCACGACCAACACCAAAGAAATACAAACAATTATAAGAACATATTATGAGCTACTATATGCCAGCAAATTAGATAATCTGGAAGAAATGGATGCATTCCTAGAGATGTATCAACTACCAAAACTGAACCAGGAAGAAATAGAAAACCTGAACTGACCTATAACCATTAAGGAAATTGAAGCAGTAATCAAAAATCTCCCAACAAACAAGAGCCCAGGACCAGATGGCTTCCCAGGGGAATTCTACCAAATGTTTAAAGAAGAATTAATACCTATTCTTCTGAAACTGTTCCAAAAATAGAAATGGAAGTAAAACTTCAAAACTCATTTTATGAGGCCAGCATTACCTTGATCCCAAAATCAAAGACCCCATCAAAAAGGAGAGTTAGAGACCAATATCCCTGATGAACATCGATGCAAAAATTCTCACCAAAATACAAGCCGATAGGATCCAACAGTATATTAAAAGGATTATTCACCACGACCAAGTGGGATTTATTCCTGGGCTGAAGGTTGGTGCTACATCTGCAAATCAATCAATGTGATACAATATATTAATAAAAGAAAGAACAAGAACCATATGATCCTCTGAATAGATGCAGAAAAAAAAAGCATTTGAGAAAGTACAGCATCCTTTCTTGATTAAAACTCTTCACAGTGTGGGGATAGAGGGTACATACCTCAATATCATAAAAGCCCTCTATGAAAAACCCACAGCAAATATCATTCTCAATGAGCAAAAACTGAGAGCTTTCCCCCTAAGGTCAGGAACATGGCAGGGATGTCCACTATCACCACTGCTATTCAACATAGTACTAGAAGTCCTAGCCACAGCAATCAGACAACAAAAAGAAAGAAAAATTATCCGAATCAGCAAAGAAGAAGTCAGACTCTCACTCTTTGCAGATGATAATGATACTTTATTTAGAAAACCCAAATGACTCCACTCCAAAACTGCTAGAACTCATACAGGAGTTCAGTAAAGTTGCAGGATATAAAATCAACGCACAGAAATCAGTGGCATTTCTATACACCAACAACATGACAGGAGAAAGAGAAATGAAGGAGTCGATCCTATTTACAATTGCACCCAAAACCATAAGATACCTAGGAATAAATCTAATCAAAGAGGCAAAGAATCTGTATTCAGAAAACTATAAAATACTCATGAAAGAAATTGAGGAAGACACAAAGAAATGTAAAAACATTCCATGCTCATGGGCTGGAAGAACTACTATTGTGAAGATGTCAAAGCTACCTAGAGCAATCTACACATTTAATGCAATCCCTATCAAAATGCCATCCACTTTTTTCAAAGAAATGGAAGAAATAATCCTAAAATTTGTATATAACGAGAAAAGACCCTGAATAGCCAGAGGAATATTGAAAAAGAAAAGCAAAGCTGGCAGCATCACAATTCCGGACTTCCAGCTCTATTACAAAGCTGTCATCATCAAGACAGTATGGTACTGGCACAAAAACAGACACATAGATCAATGGAAGAGAATAGAGAGCCCAGAAATGGATTCTCAACTCTATGGTCAACTATTCTTCTTCGACAAAGCAGGAAAGAATGTCCAATGGAAAAAAGACAGTCTCTTCAACAAATGGTGTTGGGAAAATTGGACAGCCACATGCAGAAGAGTGAAACTGGACAATTTCTTTACACCACACACAAAATAAACTCAAAATGGATGAAAGACCTCAATGTGAGACAGGAGTCCATCAATTAAGGAGAACACAGGCAGCAACCTCTTCGACCTCAGCCACAGCAACTTCTTCATAGAACCATTGCCAAAGGGAAGTGAAGCAAGTGCAAAAATGAACTATTGGGACTTCGATAAAAGGTTTTGCACAGCAAATGAAACAGTTAACAAAACCAAAAGACAACTGACAGAATGGGAGAAGATATTTGCAAATGACATATCAGATAAAGGGCTAGTATCCAAATCTGTAAAGAACTTATCAAACTCAACACCCAAAGAAAAAATAATCCAATCAAGAAATGGGCAGAAGACAAGAACAGACACTTTTCCAAAGAAGACATCCAAATGGCCAAGAGACACATGAAAAAATGCTCACATCACTCGGTATCAGGGAAATCCAAATCAAAACCTCAATGAGATTGCACCTCAAACCAGTCAGAATGGCTAAAATTAACAAGTCAGGAAATGACAGATGTTGGCAGGGATGTGGAGAAAGGGGAACCCTCCTACACTGTTGGTGGGAATGCAAGCTGGTACAACCACTCTTGAAAACAGTATGGAGATTCCTCAGAAAGTTGAAAATAGAGCTACCCTATGACCCAGCAATTACACTACTGGGTATTTACCCCAAAGGTACCAGTGTAGTGATCCGAAGGAATACATGCACCCGAATATTCTTAGCAGCAATGTCCGCAATAGCCAAACTATGGAAAGAGCCAAGATGTCTATCAATAGATGAATGGATAAAGAAGAAGTGGCATATATATATATATATACAATGGAATATTCAGCCATCAAAAAACACGAAATCTTGTCATTTGCAACGATGTGGATGGAACTAGACTGTATTATGCTAAATGAAATAAGTCAATCAGAGAAAGTCATGTATCATATGATCTCACTGATATGAGGAATTCTTAATCTCAGGAAACAAACTGAGGGTTGCTGGAGTGGTGGGTGGTGGGAGGGATGGAGTGGCTGGGTGATAGACATTGGGGAGGGTATGTGCTATGGTGATCGCTGTGAATTGTGTAAGACTGTTGAATCACAGACCTGTACCTCTGAAACAAATAATACATAATATGTAAAAAAAAAAAAAAAGAAGAAGATAGTAGGAAGGGAAAAATGAAGGGGGGGAAATCAGATGGGGGGATGAACCATGAAAGACTATGGACTCTGAGAAACAAACTGAGAGTTCTAGACTGGAGGGGATGGGGGAATGGTTTAGCCTGGTGTTTGGTTTTAAAGAGTACATGTATTGAATGGAGCACTGGGTGTTATATGCAAACAATGAATCATGGAACACTACATCTAAAACTAATGATGTAATGTATGGTGATTAACATAACAATAAAATAAAATTTAGAAAAAAATTTAAAAAAATAAATAAAAGAACATAAGGAAGGAGTCTTTGGAATCGCCAGTCTGTAGTTGGTTGGTCAGAAACACAGGTGACAGCCTAGGGTTTGTTACTGGTGTCTGAAGGTGGGTGGAGGACAGTTTTGTAGGTCTTAACCCTTAACCTGTGGAATCTGATACTGTCTCTGGGTAGATAGTGTCAGAATTGAGTTGAATTCCTATACACCCAGCTAGTGCCCAAGAATTGCTTGGGTACCTCCCTCCCACATTGGATACAGGAATCCCAAAAGAATTGGTGTCATTAGAAATATTATCTTAAATTCTGGGCACCTGGGTGGGTCAGTTGGTTAAGCGACTGCCTTCGGCTCAGGTCATGGTCCTGGAGTCCCGGGATTGAGTCCCACATCGGGCTCCCTGCTCAGCGGGGAGTCTGCTTCTCCCTCTGACCCTCCCCCCTCTCATGCTCTCTCTTTCTCTCTCTCATTCTCTCTCTCAAATAAATAAATAAATAAAATATTTAAAAAAAAGAAATATTATCTTAAATTCAATTAGAACTAGAGAAGATGCAAGGTAAAGAATATTGTTTTTTTTAATTTTTAAAAGATATTCATCATTACTGTCTCATTTTTTAGAATATTACAGCCTGAATATCAAAACTAAAGCATTTATTCATTTTAAAATGCATTGTGATAAGTTTCATTTTTAAAAAATCATTTCTGGGGGCGCCTGGGTGGCTCATTCGTTAAGTGTCTGCCTTTGGCTCAGATCATGATCCTGGGGTCCCAGGATCGAGCCCCACATTGGGCTCCCTACTCAGCGGGAAGCCTGCTTCTCCCTCTCCCACTCCCCCTGCTTGTGTTCCCTCTCTTGCTGTGTCTCTCTCTGTCAAATAAATAAATAAAATCTTTAAAAAAAATCATTTCTGAAACTGGATTTTGCTACACTGGTGGCATTTACTAAAGTCCTTTTATGTCAGCCTTCTCCTAGACAATGTGTTTTAAAAGCAATATTCAGTAAAGATCACATTATTTTGAATTTTCCAAGATGAAGAATTCTGCTGAATACTTCAGTTCATCTATAAATATCATAGTGTGCCTATTTGAGAGTTTTCTGTTTACTTATATGGACTATCAGGACTCCGATGTTGATAAATAGAGAGGATCTGAGGACACAGAACTTCCATTTAAAATGTTTTAACTATTAACTTTGAATAGCTAATTAATCTAGAAAGGTCTAGATCTATGGAGGTATATTAGCCTTCCTGGGTATAAAATCAAAAACAGTAAGTCCTTGTGCATGGGAAAATAGATACAATATTTCTAGAACATTGCTTTTAATCTGCTCAACTACAATACTTTTTTTTTCTGTACCAAAAAACCAACAAGTATCATCTAGCTATAGAAATAGTTGAATGACAAACATTTTGGCACAGTAAGGGAATTTAACATTTTCAAGCATGTTTGAAATGCTGCAAAAAAAGGTTGGATAAGTTGTAGTCTAGTACAGACTAAGTATATTGTTTTATAGTATATCTGAAATATTATGACATTGTAGCATTATATGATAAACACTGTGCCCTTCATTTTTAGAAGAAATATTTATAATTCATTAGCAAATTATTTTATGTGTAAGTATGCAGCTTTAGTGTCATCAATAACCATAACATTTCTATTAACTTTTTTGGTTATTTTAATTTTTGAACTCTTAGTTGAAAATGCTTTATTTGAATTATATTATTATATCTTTTAAAATTTTCCCTTATCCAAACATAATGTTGGGGGCACCTGGGTGGCTGAGTTGTTAAGCATCTGCCTTCGGCTCAGGTCATGATCCCAGGGTCCTGGGATCGAGCCCCACATCAGGCTCCCTGCTCTGCTGGAAGCTTGCTTCTCCCTCTCCTGCTCCCCCTGCTTGTGTTCCCTCTCTCGCTGTGTCTCTCTCTGTCAAATAAATAAATAAAACCTTTAAAAACAAAACAAAACAAAAAAACAAACATAATGCTGATGCTTTTTTTAATACTTCTTTTTAGTTTGCCAAATTTGACAATATTTTCTTTCACTTTTATGTGAAACAAAATAATAATGCCTGAAAACACTTTCTCATGATAACAAAACTGACAAATTAGATCAGACTCTGTGTATATGTGTGTATCAACATTCACATTTTTACTTTTTTATTCGATGGCCTAGAGAAGTAGAATATAATGAATTATCTCTAAAGATGCAGAGAAGAGCTATTTCATATATTTCTACTTCCTAGATTGCCTCATATAAAGATACTCGTAGAATATAATGAAGTCAGAGTTCTTCTTGGTAAGAAGATAACTCTTTTTATGATTTAAGATAAGAATGCCTGTACAAAAAAATTTAAAATTAATTTAAATATTTACTTCTTTTATGGATTGAATTGTGTCCCCATCCCCAAATTTATATTTTGAAATCCATCCCCCAGGACCTCAGAATGTGACCTCATTTGGAAATATGGTCTTTAAGTAAAAATGGTATCATTAGGGTGGGTTCTAATCCAATATGACTGATGGTCACCTGGAAGGGGGAAATTTAGAGCCATGCACACACATGGGGGGGTTGCCATGTGAAGAGACACAGGGAGAGACAGCCATCCACAAGCCAAAGAGAGGGGCCTAGAATAGATCTTTCCCTCAGGAAGAACCAACCTTGCAGATAGATACCTTGACTTTGGACTTCTAGCCCCAGAACGGTGAGACAATAGATTTCTGTTGTTTAAGCAATCTAGTTTGTGTTACTTTGTTCTGGCAGCTCTGCTAAATGAATACCACCCCTAAAATGCATATATGTTTAAAAAAATGAAAGTGTTGGGCGCCTGGGTAGCTCATTTGGTTAAGCGACTGCCTTCGGCTCAGGTCATGATCCTGGAGTCCCAGGATCGAGTCCCGCATCCCTCCCTGCTCAGCAGGGAGTCTGCTTCTCCCTCTGACCCTCCCCCCTCTCATGTACTCTCTCTCTCTCTCTCATTCTCACTCTCTCAAAATAAATAATAAATAAATCTTTAAAAAAAAATGAAAGTGTTGTTACTGCTTTGGGGAGTAGTAATACCCAAAATCACCCTTCATATCCTTTCGGGATTTGCAGCCCCAGATGTCAGCAGAAATAAAACTTATTCGAGAGGAGTTTAATGGAACAATGTTTTATTTTAAAATCCCATGAAATCGATCCTTCAAAAATATAATCAGGACGATAATTTCCCAAATTTAATTTTCAATCAATGAGGATTTTTTTTAAGAAACCAGGTGCTTGAAGAATGGAAATGAATGCTTGCTTTCTCTAGATTCTCAAAAGGATTGTTTCAGAAGGCACATGATGAGTTAGCCTGACCTATGGATTTCAGCTATTTAGTTTCACAATTTATGGAGAAAGCAGGCTATTTCAGTAGCAGAAGTTACCAGAAAGCTGTTTTCATAACCTTTTTCTCAGCATTATGCATGCTAGAATGAATGAAGAAATCCCACCTTAATTAGATATTAAACACCAATAAAATGAAGCACATGTTATACAATATTTAATATTAAAACCAAATAAAATATGCATTAATAATCTTGTATTGTTTAGTGTACAATAAGACAGATTTTATTTTTATTGATGTGTCTCCTATATCAATGCAAATCTCCACTTTTTCTGATCTGATATACAGTAAGTCTATTTCACATTTGGAATGTCTTGAGAAATGCCAGTAGAGATGAAGAAGAGAGAAAAATTTAGTTCACTATTTAATGGTTTGTGATGATTTATAGTTAAATGTTACATCTGCCCTGGTATTTTGGGCTGACTGGGGGAGAGGGGAAACAGCAGAGTTTGAGAATGACTCCCATGTTTCTGTTTCTTATCTATGGCAACTGACAGACCTGATCTGTCAGTAAATAACTGATCAGTAAATAACTGATCAGTTATTTACCAAATTAAAGATAAAAAAAACAGTGACCCAGACTAAATCTAAATAATCTAATCTAAATCTAAAGCTAATATATATAATATATAATACATATTTATTATATATCGTATATAATAAATAATCTAAATCTAAAACTAATATCATGTTCAAGGTGTGGGATTGGGTGAGACTGGTACTTTTGTGTTTTTTTTATGAAACATTTTAAGAATCACACTTAAAATCATCTATACTTTAAATACTAAATCAGAGATCTTAAAATTATTTATTTCAATGCTTATAATCTACTAAACTTAAAATTCTAAACATTCATCCTCTAAATATTAAATTTAAATTATTTAGAACATGGAAAAAATCGTATCACAGACAAAACTCAAAAGAATATAGGTATAAAAGAAAAATTTTCTTATGTTTAATATGAAAATCATATAAACTATGATATTAATTCTTGGTTTCCCTCTGTAAAAGCTATTGTGATTAAAATGTTTTAAACATTATTATTTTTGGTTATTCTAAATGTTAAATTCATAGAATTCTGCTTTATAACATATGTAATCAACACTCTAAAAATATTTATAAGCCTGAGATTATTTTTTTTCTAATCCTAGGCAATATATTGTCTCTATATCTTATCAAACAGGCCCTTTAAATAATTTTTTAAGATACTTTCTTGAGTAAGAGGATTCTGGGAAGGTGACAGGCTAGGAAGCACCAGAAATGTCTGCTCACCTGGTCAACAATCTGGCACAATCTGTTTAATGTCACTGTTGGAACTCTGGAGTCTATTGTGGTGATAGATAGATAGATAGATAGATACAGATCCATTTTCATTAAGAAGCTATGTTTTCTTTAATTTTAGTTTGTGTCCTCAATAAAATAATGCATGTATAGCATAACAGTCAAATTATTCATCAAGAGGGCGCTTGGGTGGCTCAGTTGGCTAAGCGACTGCCTTCGGCTCAGGTCATGATCTTGGAGTCCTGGGATCGAGTCCCACGTCGGGCTTCCTGCTCAGCAGGGAGTCTGCTTCTCCCTCTGACTCTCTTCCCTCTCATGCTCTTTATCTCTCATTCTCTCTCTCTCAAATAAATAAATAAATAAAATCTTTAAAAAATTATTCATCAAGATCTAGTTTCTTAATTTTTGTCTCTGTCACAATGTTACCACAAACTTGATGGCTTAAAACAAAGCACTTTTATCATCTCACAGTTCCTGTGGGTCAAGAGTCTGGCCACAACTTACCTGGGTCTTCTCCTTAAGAGTCTCACATGTAGCAGTGAAGGTATTGGTTGGGATTCTGGTCTCATCTCAAGGCTGAACTGGGGATGATCCTCTAACAATCTTAAACGATTGTTGGCAGCATCTACTTTGTGTGCTTTCACTGAAGGCCTCACTGCCTCACTAGCTGTTGCCGGGGAGTGCCCTTAGTTCCTTGCTGCATGGTCTATCCAACATGACCATTTCTTCTCTCAAAGACGGCAAGGGAGAGAGAGTGTCTCCTACCAAGACAGGTTTCATCTTAAGTAATATTATCATGAAAGTGTCATCCCATCACCTTTGCTATATTAGTCATAAGCAAGTCATAGTCCTTGCTCACACTCAGGGGAAGATTATTCAAGGTATGAATGCAAGGAGTTGGGACACTTTGGAGTAGGTAACACATGCATGGTATTAAAAACAGCCCTCTGGTCCCCACATCATTCCATTTTTGATGCCTCAGAGCCAGTCACTTTCCACTTTTTTATCTGTCCTTGACTATTTCTTTTTCTGTTTTTACCTCCATATAGCTGAAGAATAGCATATTTAGACTCTTCATAAAATGATCAGTTTTAGAAATATTTTAATTTCCTACTATTGAAGAAAAGCATTTATCTGTCTGACATATTTTACTGCATCACCAAATCCATCCCAACTCATACAGTATCAATAGTTTATAGGTTGAAAATAGTTAACTTTCTTATTTTGTTTATATCATTCATTGTTTATTAAGAGGACATAAATGTCATTTGCAACCTAACCTCGTAGTATTCAATTATCTTTTCCTTTCTTGAGCATTTGTTTTCCCTAAAATTGTTTTCTTATTTTGCATTTGCTTAGTCGTTTATGTACTGATCATAAATTCAACTACAAAGACTTGGTCCATCAAGTTATCTAAATCTCCTTGCAATATGTGGAAATACAAGTTTCTTAGTGTAGTGAGAATACAGAGGGACTGTGATGAAAATATATATTTAATCTGCTACCTTTAATCTGAATCTAAGAAAATCCTTATATATAATTTTTCAATTAGTCAAAAGGACCAAATACTAGTTTTATCAAATTGATTTGAAAAAAATGACCCTTAACTATAGAGAATAAACTGCAGGTTACCAGAGGGGTGGGTGGGGTGGGAAGATGGGTGAACTAGATGATGGGGATTAAGGAGTGAATTTGCCGAGATGAGCACCAGGTGCTTAATGGAAGTGTTGAATCACTATGTTGTACACCAGAAACTAATATTACACTGTATGTTAACTAACTGGAATTTAAGTAAAAACTTTAAAAAAAAAAAAAAGGAAAAATGACAAACCGAGCAATAGTACGTAAGGATGAAAATTATTTGAAAATGGTAGCTAGTTTTCTGTAGCTTCTGTAATGAATCGCCACAAACTAAGTGGCTTAACTCAACAGAAATGTATTCTCTCTCTGTTCTGGAGGCCAGAATTCCAAAATCAAGGTGTTGACAGGAATGTGCTCCCTCCAGAGGCTCAAGGGGAAGAATCTGTTCCATGCCTCACCTGGCTTCTGGTGACCGGTGGCAATCCTTGGCCTCCCTTCTCATTTGGCTGCATCACTCCAGTCTCTGCCTCCATCCTCACACTGTCTTCTCTGTGTCTCTGTGTTTTCTCCTTTTCTGTCTGTTTGCAATTCTTTCTTTAAAATAAGATAACATTCACGATTCCAGGGATTAGTGTGAGAACATATCTTTAGGTAAGGCCACCATTCAACTTACCGTATTTTCTGTTGAAAATAATGTACTTTTCCTCCAATTTTGGTATTTTTTTAATATAAAGAACACAAAGTTGGATGCACTTTTAAAATAATATGCTTATTGTATCTAATACTTGTAAATTTCAATTGTAAAAGAGATAAACAAAAATGGATAAACCAAACAAAACTGAATTACCTATTTACTAATGCATAACAAAATAAAAGTGTTACTAGACCAAACATCTTAGGATAGATGGTATTCATTGTGTGTGCAATGTAGCAAACCCTAATACAATGGATGGAAATGACACAGTGCTATACTTATCAAAAATGGTTCACAGAACACATACTACTAAGACTTGACATCATATCTAAAATAAACAGCAAATTATTCCTCTGAAAATGTGAAAAATAAGCTCAAGCACACACTATGTGATCTGTTGATTAAATAATCTCAGTTCCTGTTATACACTAGAAAATAATTTGGTTTCACCAGCAACTGTGTAACTTTGCTTAAAAAAAAATGAGACAGTCCACAGTAAAGCAATAAATGGAAAACTTTAGACTATTGTAATATAGAGAAGATCATGAATAAATAACATTATACAAGAATTTCAGACCTAGAATAACCTAAAAGAGATATTGTTAGCTTTTATCCTAAACTTGGTTCTCAAAAATCTTTCACTTTTTGGGCCTTATCAATGTATTCTAACATTATGCAGTTTATTGTTTTATAATGATTTTTAAAGTTAGACATAAAACAACATATATGTGACAAATTTAAAATGTTAATATTTCTTTATAGCAGCTAAGATTTGCTGATTCAAAAAGCAATTACAATTTTAATGAAATTTATTACCATACTATTCTAGCAGTAAAATCCATTTTCTTATAATACTGACATTTATATTGACGTCTGACTGTTGCCTTAATTACAGTTAAGCTGTTAATAGAACATCAACTCTGCCTTGTCTTTCTAGATAACTTAACTTGTCCAGGTTTGTATAGTTTGTCAATTCAACTGGTTGAAGACTGTGTGCCACCAGTAAATAGGATTGCTGAATGGATAATCTAATTCAGTCATTAAAATGAAACCATCCTACAATCAACATAGATTTTTTTCCTTTTGTAACGACCAAGTCAGCTTTACTTTGATGAATGATATTGGTTAGGAATTTGTCCTGAAGCTATTACGAGAAATCTAATAAAATGCCTGCTGAAAAAGAGTTGTTTTCCTCTCATATAAAAGAAGTTCAGATGTAGGCAACCTAGAGACTACATAGTGAGTCCTTCAGCTTTCTCTTCTGCTGCACTTGTATACCAGATCTCAGGGTACCTGCCAGAAGTTTACCTTATGTTGGTCATGTTTCAAGCAGCAGAATGGTGCAGGATCAAGCAAAGGGTCCATGAACCTCAGTCTATTTTCCCATTAAGGAACGTTCCCAGAAGTGTTGCATAGTGACTCTTAGGTTCTGTTGACTAAAAACATACCTCATGAACGACCCATCTTGCAAGGCTGTCTGTGGTAGGCAGAATAATGGCTCCCCAAGAAAATCCCTATCTCAGTCCCATGAACCTGTGAATTTGTTACTTTATCTGACAAAAGATTCTTAGCAGATGTGATTAAGGTAAAGACCTTGAGATGAGACTAACTGGACTAATGTGTGGTCCCAGTCCAATCATACATCCTTAAAATTGAGAACCCTACCCAGCTGGGTCAGAGACAGAGATGTGACATAAGAAAGACTCAACTTCCAGTTGCTGGGTTTAAAGATGGGGGAAGGTGGTCAAGGCACATGGGCAATATCTAGAAACTGGGCAAGTCAAGGAAATGAATTTTGCCCTAGGGCTTCCAGAAAAAAATACAGGGTACCAACACTTTGAGTTTAACCTTTTGAAACCTAGACCAGACTTCTAACCTATAAAACTGTAAGATAATTACTGTGTGCTGTTTTAAGCCATTACGGTTGCGATAATTTGTTTCTGCAGAGTTAGAAAAGAGATTTTTTTTTAAGTTTAGAGAAACTGTGCTTCCAACAAAATAGGTTTTCCTTTGGTGAAGAAGTAGAGAAGGGATATTAGGTAGGCAGTACTTTAATATCATCAACCTCTCATAAACCTTTCAGCTCACCTCCACTGAAGAACAAAATAGAATAAACTAGTATCTCAATGAATTTAGGATATTGCTAATTTAGTAGGTAAAAAAGTTCAAACTCCTGATAACTTTAATAATATTCAATATTCTAAGATTTTAAATGTTTATCTCTTAGTGCTGTGAAAAAATAACTGTGTTAAAATTACTAGGAGACTGTTGTGGTTTCAGAATTTTATGATTGGTACTTCTTTTCAAGGGACCTTTTATGTCTTTCATAGCTCAAATATTTTCTTTGCCAAGAAGCCTCCTTTGACCACCTTGAATGAAGTAACTATCATGTCCCCTCTTATTTCTCTCTTGATAACATTATTCTATATTATTGCTATCACAGCATTAGTACTTATTACCACGTGAAGTTATCTTCTTCATTGAACTTTTTACTTGCATATTTGCCTATTGCCCTGTAAGAATGAGTTTTATCTTGTGCACTCCTGTACCTCAGCCACCTGGCACATGATATGCACTAAGTAAGATTTCTTTGAATTAGTAAGAGCCCAAAGCACTTTAAACTCACATAATGAATGAATTTTAATTAATTAATGTACATGGAAATCATACAGTTGATATATTAGTCAACAAAAATATATGAAGTGCTGATTCATAAGAATCAGGCAACATTTATAACGATGTATTTTGCATTGCATCTAAAAACTGACAGAAGTAAAATGGGCTAAGCTCATTCTAGGCAGAGGAAACAAGCACAAACAGCAAAAAATCCTGAAATGGTCTAAAAGAGCAGTCCTCAAGTTTTAGTGTTCATGTGGATCACATGAAGCATTTCTTAAAATGAGTATTTCTGATGCCTAATCACAGAGGTTTTAAAAAAAATCATATCCCACTGAGAAACTTATCTAACAAGTAAAAAGTAAAATAATAATAATAATAATAATAATAATGAGCAATAATGTAAAAACCAATAGACTTTTATAAATATATGGAGTTTTTACCTAAAGGAAACATATATGGATGTATAATTGTTTCAAGAGTTATTGCACTGAAAAACATAAAATTGCAGGACAGGGCAGAGTTTCAGAACATTTCTGAGATACAGTCAACAGTGTTGATGACCAGTTGGACGGGAGAGACATGTACAATGAGGCAATTGCCAAGTTTCCCAATGAGAACAAACACTGCAGGTGGTTGGAAAGAAAGGGGGAAGTTTACTTTTTAAAATAAACTTGGTTATTTGGAGATACCTAAAAATTATTTTTGGCATGGTCCCTCTCACTCCAGAAAACTACATCTTTACGACCTCGTGTAATGTCCTCCAATATTAAATTTGGGTTGGTTCACCTGAATTGTTTTGGATAATGGGACATTGACAAGCTTGATGCAAGCGAAGAATTGAGAAGCACTTTCATACAGGGGCTTGTTCTCTTGGCATGTACTCTGGATTCTCCCTCTTGGAATTCAGCTACCATGCTGTGAGAAACCTAACTCTGCCATATGAAAAAGCCACATGGAGGAGAATTGAGACTCTGACCAAAGACTGAGCTTCTAATCAACAGTGAACCCCTACTTACCAAACAACAACTGAGCCATCTTAGAATTGTATTCCCCAGCAGAATCCATGAGCAAATAAGTGATCTTTGTTGTTTCAAGCCTCTAAGTTTTAGAATGGTTTGTTATGCAGCAGTATATTGGTGTCTAGAGGTTGGATGGATGGTGCTGAAAACATAATAAAACCTATGATATTGGCATTGGGACATAGAAGGAGGGTGGGTGGTATGGATATAAGATATAAAGACACTGGTGAAATCTGGAAGTTCAGTGAAGAATTTTTACTATATACTAGAGAAAATGCAGCTTGTGATATATAGCGGTAGAAAGTAGGGCAACAACGGTCATCTGCAGAGATGGGAACTGGCATATCTGGCTAAGAAGATAAACAGGAAGAGTTTTGAATGGCTTCCTTTACTGAATAGATAAGGCAAGTTTAGAGAGAGATGAATTAAAGAAGAAACTGCTCAGTTTTCAAGCAGAATCTGGAAGAACAATTTTTCAAACCAGAACTTTCTGGGCTGGGTGATAAGAATGTTTTTCATCCCCTTCTTCTGCGGCTAACAAAAGATTCTCAAAGGATCTGAAGATCTCAAAGATCAAACCCAGGATGCTACCAGTAAAAATGAAATCAGAGTCAAGATCAAGTCCATTATATAGATAAGGTTCTTTGTTACCACCTCAGAAAGATTTAAGGGCATTGTCCTTCAGCACCCTGACTCACAGCCTGAAGTGGAAGAGGGCTTATCTCAAAGAGATTTGGGGGTATGGATTTCTAATAGCTTAAACCCCAAAATTCTTCAGAGGAAATTCCAAATGTTATCAAATGCAAAGTCTTCATAGCATGAATTGAAAAGGATGGGAACAGTTGAAAATGAAAAACAAAACAAAACAAACTTGCATTCCAGTCAACCCCAGTCTTTTACAAAGACGAAGGAGACTGAGGAAGCTACTCACCCACAAACATGGACTGTTTCTTATGGAAAGAGAAGGATGACTCAGAAGGTGGGGTCAGAAATCCAGAGGATAGAACCAAGTACCAAGGTAATCCACTCTCAGGGAGCAAAACTTGGTCTTGACTTTATAACTCAATTGAATCCACAGACCAAAGTAATCTCATTTATTTAAAATAGTGGCAGGAATAAAGAGAAATACGTATTTATAGAATTATTTGATACCATGTGACTTTTTGACCCAGGATAGGCAGGTTAATCCTTCTACATTATTTTATACATTGGACATGACTTTTTTATACAAAACAAAATATTTCAGAGTGGCAATTTTCTTTGTGACTAAGACAATATTATAAGCCATATTACTTTTCATTCATTCCTTAAACTTTGTTTCCTTTTAAATAAAAGCAAAACTTTAGCATTGGTTAGAAAAATTTGTTTTTCAAGTACTCAAATCTGGTTAGAACATTTTTAATGTCCTCAAGTAAAAATAGTAATTTACTTAAGGTCTACATGTTCTTTGCATTTAAAACAAACAAAAAACAAGACAAAAGATGACAGAACATTTCAGTAGTTATTTTAATTTATCCAGAAGCATTTGAAGAAAAATACAGAAAATAAAATATTACATAATATCTAGTTATTTTTTTCTCAGATTTATGTTAGAAGAACAAATCTCTAATGTTACCAGTGAATATATTCTAAATAGAAAGATATCCAACTATAGATTAAGAAAGCCAAAATATATATATTTCTTCTAGTGAAATCCTTACTAATTTATATTTATTAAGCAGAAGAATTTCAAAATAATTAGTTCTAGATATTAATTCAATAAAACAGAATTTTGCTACAGGGAGAAAAAGGTATTGATTACTTTCCTGGAAATCACATGAATATCACATTTGCTGTAAAAGAGTAAGCAGCAAGAAGCTAATCAATGTAAACTGGAATCTAAAACCAGTAGGAAAAATACCAAGAAATGTGTGTGTGTGTGTGTGTGTGTGCGTGTGCGTGTGTGCGTATAAAACTTTAATGAATCTATACCCATCTCCCTAATCTTGGTCAGCTTCTTCAGACCTTGATCTTTACATTCTCAAAACTTTGTTTGTTTGTTTGTTTGTTTAACAAAATCTCTGACACTCAAATTACTATCTTAGAAACGTGCTGAAAGAAATTATTTTGAAAGGTAAAGGTGGAACATTGGTATTCTATCTTTGCATTTCTGCATTAATAATGCAGACTGTGGATGCAAAAACTTGTTTTAATTAATAAGGGGAAAGATACTTATAAGGAAGTTGGAAAAGAAAACATTTATTAATATTTTGTTCTATTGTTGAGGAAAAAATCATCAGACCGGCAAGAAACAAAGTGACACTCGGAGAAGTAGGAGAAGTGGGGTTTATTTTACGCCGGCAGATCCAGGGGATCTCGCACTGGAAATTCTGGGCCCTGGGCAGTGGGGTTATAGAGCTTTATATAGGGGAGTGCAAGCGGTCAGGTTACAAGGGCTATGCTGACTGCTGGTAGGTGGGTTTAAACTGGGGGGTGGGGGGTGCTGCTTTAGGCGGGAACAGTAGTGCAGGGAGCCTGTGGTGGGAAGCCTGTTTACAGAAGCAGAAATGGCTGGGTATCTCTTGCTCCCAACGGGGCTTCTGGTTATGTCTTGCTCTACGGACTGAGCTAGTAACTTTCTCTCTAATGGGCCTGCCGGCCTGGGCCTGCTCTGGGTAATTTTCCTCTCCAGTATTCTCTCCCAGGATACTTTCCTCATGCTGTATCTAAGCACTCCTGGGGAAACCATGTGTTCTCTTTTCCCTTTGTGAAAATTTCTCTCCTTTTGTCCTCCTTCCCACTTCCTCTTGCTCCTCGCTGCCATCTACTTCTTCTCCTGACTTTTACACTTACCACCCTATAACCACCTGGTCAACTAAAACTCTTAGTTTACAACTAGGTCTAGGTGAGTCGGAATTTCTTTTGGGGCATATTACAGTTCTAGCCATTGATCTAATGGCGGATTTGCTCAGGGACTTGTAAAGGTACAAACACGTAAAGTAGTAGCTTTATACAAACCATAGCTTCAATCAACACATTTGTGAAAGACCCCTATTAAAGATGAGGGAGTCCCAGACCTTCTAAATCCTTAAAGCATGTATTACATACTTGTATAAACATACGTAATTTAAAATTGGCTTGAATACAATGTAGTCAGAAGTTGGGGAAAATATGATTAAGTTAATAACAGTGACCTTTAGACCTATACTTATCGACTGTAAATACCTATGTCATATAAATATATGTATATACATGTGTGTATGTGTACTTTAGCAACAGTATTTTCTCTATAACTATATTAATATATACTATGATATATACGTTTCTATAAAACACAAAATAGAGCTATAGAGTCTTTAAGTAATAAGTTACACTTACTATATGAATCTATCTTGTTCCTAAGTTTTGAATAGCCAATAGCAGAAATTGGGGCAGCAGCTAAAAATATACGCCTATTTATCTGAAAAATTTTATACCAATCTACTCCATATTTGAAGTCAAGGAACAAGAATTCAGATATAGAGGAGTCTACGTCGTGAATGGGTCATAAAGGAAGGTTTTGTTTGGCTGATGGATGGGATTAGACAACTCTGCCCCCTTGTGGTGCGAGTAGACTCATAACAAACCAATAACGCAGGTCCTAACAAGTTTGGAAGCAAGTCTTAACGTGTCCTTGACGGTGCCTAAGCATTTGTATCAAATACCCAGAAAATATCTTGATTCTTTTATGGTGCCCAGGAGTATTGGGTGGAGAAATAGATATCATTTCTGATTAGGGTAGAGAACTGCTGAAACAAACAAACAAATTCCAGTGGCTTTCCACATTGTTTCTCACTCAGGGTGGCTGTTTGGCCAGCAGCCTTCCATAAGGGATGCAGCAACTCAGGCTTTACTTTCTTGTGTTTGTGCTAGCTTCTAGGTCCCTTGAATTCTCTGGTTGATGCCTAATCTGGTGCCTTTTCCTCTAAAGAAAATAAGAGACTTGTGTAGGAGGCCTTTTAAGTCCCAGACCTCTACATGACATTCCACTGTCAAAACCCTAGTCACATACATGCCTATCTGCAATGGTGAATGAAAATCAAGTTTTGGCCCAAGAGAAAGGGAAATGAGTTTGGTCAACAACTAGCCAGCTTCTTTCTAAAATTAGGTCTCAGATATGTACGCATTCCACTCATTGATTCAGGGCCCAAAAGAAACTACACTGCAGGTAAAAACAATGCGTCCCTTTAGAGAAAGTCACCATCGGTGATGTAAAAGGCCAGCAGAATAGGCCAGACTAAAAAACACTATCCGGATATTAGAAAAAGCAGTGATATGCTTTTACTGAACACAGTCCCCTTCCTTAGGTTATGCATCCCTACTCCCTTCCCCAAAAGCTCATGATTCTGAGAAGTGAGGCAAATCACCAAACTCCCAAGAGCTTTTAGTTACGAATGCCTCGGAAGAGCGGGTCAAATGAGTATAAAGTGCTGGGGAGTCAAATATTGAAGTGCTATATTTTCCATAAAATGTGGGGAAAAATATGTACCATCTGAGGAAAGTCAGGCTTGCTCTAAAAACAAAAGCAGAAGTGCAAGGGTGAATCGGTCAGTTTCACACCCAATCTGTTGTGTACGGAAATAGTCTATCACTGAGTAAAACCCTCACTCATTAAATGAGAAACTCAAAACCAAAACCCTACAAAGTACCACTCTTATTAGACCAATGATTAAACTTTCTGCTTCAGCATCCTGAAGGAGTTTACTGGGCACCACGTGGTTCCTCAAGACCATTAGTATCTTTTCTAGTACTGGGACAGAGGTGAGAGAGAGAGGAAAAACCCCCTTTCTTCTAGCATTACCCATTGTGATTGCCATCTGCTCTTTGCTTGTTTTATCTTAAGCCATCTTCTGTGAACAGCATCATATACTTGGGATGTTCTTGCTTCTCGTTGGTGTTTGCTTTTGTTTCTAATCCATACCGCCTATCATTTTCCTGTATGCGACAGGTATCTGAACCCTGACTCTCTTGTGAGTGCCATATTTTACTTAATTCTCTAATTTGGGAGATTTGTATCAGGCTTAATTTCTTTTTTCCCATTTCTCTATGTTTAGCCCCACAGTCTCATGCATCTAGATTCCCTATCTCCAGAAAACTTTTTCTTGAGCTGAAATTGTGGGCAAGCAGAGGAAGACATCCCAGTCATCTTCAGCAGTGACTTTCAGGAAACTCATGCAAAGTTGTCACATTAACCACACAAATGTAAATATGCCCTCACCCCTGCTCCCATCCATTAGATCTTTTTCGGGTCCATTACGTTTATTCCATTTTTGTAATGCCCCAGCTCTCTGGTTTCAGAGGATGAACCCAAGTCAGACAAAGGATTATCAACAGTCCTTGACTTTTTTGGAGAGGAGAGATTTGTTTACCTCCTAAACATTATAGAAAATGAGGTAAATTCTTTACCATCATCATCTTCCTCTTATTTCACTCTATTCCTAAAGAAGATCTCTGGTCCATTTTATATAATTTTCACATTCATGGGCCGAGTTTCTTACTATGAATGTGTCCTATGATTAATAGGCTTGTGTCACGTGATCAACCCTGTGACCAGAATAGTACAACAGTTGCTTCAACAAAATAATCACGGAAAATAGGAGGTGAAGTTTCATAAAGAAAGTGCTCCTACCAGAATAAAGAGAAAGATTGTGAAGATAAAAATAAATAAGTACCTGTTAACATATAAGTAGAAAGAGAATATATGTATAGACTTGTACACAGCTTTCTACATATTTTATATAGTTATATGTTAGAGAAGAATAAAAGTGTAATAGAAATAGGACTCGAAGTTAGTAGACTTATTTCACCTCTTTTCCTGGTTCTGCTGTTAATTCATTTTATGGCCTTAGGAAAATCTTATTCCCTTCTATGATCATTTCTCTGTCCCGAAAGTCAAGGTTTGGACTAGATCAGAAGTTAAATTCAATTGCCTATAGGTGCCAAGGATATAACAAGATGCATGGCATTGGCAACTTGCAGCTCTATGTAGCCTCTCTTAGTTTGCATATTGAACAAAAGAAAATGAAAGAGAAATGTTCTCCCTTGTTTTCTTGAACTATGCAGCCCTCTAGGTGTATGTTCCATTTCATAAATGTTGAGGGTTTGACAAAGACAAGCTATATATCCAGCAAATACTCTTATTTTCTCTCCCATACTATAGAATTGAAGGAGCTGTGGAGCTGTCAGGTAGGGACTTCAGCTCCCAGCCTTCCTTGCATCTAGGAGGCATATTGGTCTCGTTATCACCAAAGAAATGTCAGGAGAAATGGTGTGCATCACTTCCAGGTCATGGAATTTCATAGTTGCAGATTTAGGAAATGCATATACTAGGCACATCCTTTCTTATCCCTTCACTAAGTGCTCACAGATAATTTTGAAGTCTCAGGGGATCAGAAAGTCATAAGATGAAAGGAGAACGAGTTCCCATATCACTACCCTGTAGAACACACACACTGAACAGTAACATAAAAGAGAAATCAGGGTCCCCTGGGTGGCTCAGTCGGTTAAGCCCTGACTCTTGATTTTGGCTCAGGTCATGATCTCAGAGTCATGAGATGGAGCCCTGCATGGAGCTCTGTGAGGCCATGGAGCCTGCTTGGGATTCTCTCTCTCCCTCTTCCTCGGCTCCATCCCCCCAGCTTCCCTCCCAACCCCACTTGCACTCACACTCTCTCTTAATAAAAAGAGAGAGAGAACTATTTTGGGTTAAGCCACTGAACATTTTGTTCTTGTTTTGTTTTGTTTTTCCTCATAGAAACTATCCCTGCTCTAACTAATATAAAAATAAAAACAGGGGTGCCTGGGTGACTCAGTTGGTTAAGCATCTGACTCTTGATCTCCAGCTCAGGTCTTGATCTCAGGGTTGTGAGTTCAAGGCCTGTGATGGGCTCCAGGCTGGGTGTGAGGCTACTTAAAAAAAATACAAAACACAAAATACAAAATAAATACAAAATGAAAATGGACGGGAGAAATTACTTTACCTTAAAAAATATATAGATATGCAAGTTTGGTAGTAAATGACAAGAAGACACTTGGCTTGTAGTATTTTGGAGACCTACAACAGGTGACTGACTGATAGGGATAATCACCTTGAGACAACCTTGAACCAAGGAGCACATATGTATTTTCTGTTTTCCTGTAGGATTGAAGTTCCTGTAGTTGTGGGATTTTTGTCTATTTTATTCATTTTAATTTCCTGAGCAACTAGAAGAATATTATGGAAAACAGGCTATAAATAAATATTACTTTAAATAAACAAATGAAGGAATAAATACATGAAGGAGGCAGCTGCTAACTGCCCTAGTACATTACAGTTATTCAATAATGTAGATTCTCTTTTGTCAGATTTTTCTTTTTTTCAAGAGAAGCTACAAATGTGAATATTTTATGTTAATTTACAACATTTGCAAACATTCCATAGGCCAAGAAAATCATTTCTGTGAGTTAGATTCAGCCCACTGGTAGCCAGTTTGTGACCTCCACATGGCATTATTGATTCTCAAACCTGGATGAGCTGAGTGCCCTTGAGAATCCCTTTGGGAGCTTTATGCTAAAATTAAAAAAAAAAAATGTTGGCTCTCTTCTCACCCTGTTAATTAGAATTTGTAGGAGTGGGGCATGTTAACATATATATTTTTATAAAGTTCCTCAAATGATTTTCATATAACCCAACCTAGAATTAATCCATGAAATAGCAGTAGGAATTACTATATTACATAGCTCCAATTTTTTATGTTAAAATTTATATTTTATGACAGAAAGCCTAATAAGAAATCAGACTAAATTATGATAGAATTTTACAGCCCCACTAATTTAGACAAAGAAAGTACTTCTTTATATTATTTCATTAATACCTTATCTTTTTGCATTTCATGAGAATTTCTAGAACTTCTTTTATATCATCAACAATCAACACATACCTAGGCTTCAGAACGTTACTATGTATTACAAGAGATATGTTGTAAAATACTGAATAAATTACCTGTAGTATATTCAAGTCAATATCTAAAAGAAAGAATGAAACCTTGTGTAAACTGAAGGATGAATACTAGTCTTTTCCAGTACCTAAAAGTAATAGTTACTAGATTTCATCAGTCCATTTTCTTTGACTATGGAACAGTGTTCATCGTAACAAAATTAGAGCAAATAAGTGACTTGACTACCAAAAGAAATATTTGAATATTAATGTGACAATAACACCCACTATTGTCAAATATTAATTTGAAATTTTAGTTAGTAATTTTTACAAAATTTAATTAGACTAAGTTAAAGAATAACTGATTTACACTTTGTCTCACATTAAAGATCTTCCAGTAATGAATTACGTAGTACCAAATTGTTACCCTTGTATTTATTTAAATGGTGCAATTGATCATTTTTGTTAAATATGTTGACACATTGTAATCAATTTGTGCATATTTTATCACTGCACTGAAACTGATCCAGTTGTAGATTACTCTAAATGTGAAACATTCACTCATTTTCTAATTGTTTTTGAGCTCATTGGTATAGCTGGCCAGTATTCCAAGCACATGAGATACAAATGACAATTACATTTCCTGCCTTATTAGTGTTTATGATGTATCAGAGCTTATGGACACTAACCTATAATTACGTAAATAATGATTAAATTGCAGTTGTGATGATTGCAAAAAGATAAAGTCCAGGGGCCTGAGCACATATATTTTGGGCAGGGTTAGTATATAATTTGAGAGGTCAGGGAAGATATACATAATCAAATATCAGAATTTAACATTTTATATTTGTGGGGATTTTCAATGTTTTTATAATATTTTCTGAGTATAAACTAGAACATAGGAAGACAAGAAGGGATGTAGGAAATAATTTAGAGTGCAATAGAAAAATCCAAGAGAAGATGGTGACTTGCCCAGTGAATATGGAAAGATGTGGGTTGATTAAAAAAAAAAAAAGGAAATAAAAGTAAAGCACTTCCTCAGAGAGGTCTGTGCTGTCTTTCTAAACTAAATTACGTAACCTCATAATAAAAATTCAAAAGGCACAGCATCTCCCCTTTACATAAAAATTTGTAAAAATATTCTTATTTATCATCACTCTTTAACATATTGTCCTTCACTAGTTGATAAAGTCCATGACTACAGGTGCCATGTTGTTTCTATTTGCCACTGACATCACCATTCATGATACAGGGTTTGGCAAAGAACGTTTTTGGAGTAAATCAGTTTGATGTGATTGGGAGGATGGTCTGAAAAACAGAGAAATGAAAGATAACTTCTAAGGTTCTGACATAAACAGCTAGAAGTGTCGTGATTTATTTTAGGTGAAGAAAGATTATTAGGTCTTTTTTCAATGTATTGATGTTGAGGGCTCTGAGGTATCACAATGGAGCTATTGAGACAGTAGGAAGTATGAGTCCATGATTCAAAATAGAGGTCTGAGGTTTATACATACGGGATCTGTCAGCATGCAAGCTGTGTCAGAGGGATGTAGACTACGTCATTTAAGCAAAGAGTGTAAGAAAAAAAAAATTCTGGAGCAGAATCTCATGAAACTTCAAAATGTAGAGCTCTTAGAAACAGTTTACTGTGAAAAGAACACCAATAATCAGCAGTCTGACAGGTAGGAAGAAAAAAAAAGAATAATGTGCTGTTTCTGAGACTCTAAAGGAAGAATGTGTTTGGAAGAGGGGGTCATTAACTGGCTTAAGTAACTGTGAGGTCAAATGAAAAAGGAAACTTCACAAATACTCATTGGATTTATTTGTTTGAGGTCATTTGTCAAAATTCTTGACTCCTTTCCTCCCTAACCCCCATATTCACATATTACCTGAATTGTCACCACTATTCATTACCATATACTCATTTATTAGAGTCAGGAATCCAGATGTACTCATTGTGCCAAGCTTTCTCTACTTCTAAGTCCTTGTCCTTTAACAAATCCTGGCCCTTCTGCCTACAAACTATATTTGCATCTCTCCTTTTCATCTGACTTAGTCTACCACCATTCTAGTTCAATCTACCATTGCCTCTTACCTAGATCATTCCACATGTCCCTGTTCCTACCCTTGCCCGCTGTACCCCTTCCATTCCATTTACCTTATAAGATAAAGTCACATGGTATCTCTTCCCTATTTAAAAAAATGTCAGTGACTTTTCTTTACAATTCTAATAAAATCCTATCTTCCTACCACGGATTGTAAAGCATGCGTGATTTAGAGCCTGGTCTAGAACATCTGGACTACCGTGGCAGCCTCTTTTCTTGCCCTCGCCTACTTACTCACTAGACAGTTCCTATTGGCCCTTTTTTTTTTTCCCCAAGAACACAACAAACTCTGTTACCTTACGGTTTTGGTCATGCTGTGCCTTTTCCAGGAATCTTTCTTTTTCAGATATAATTGGCTTTAGATTCCAGCTTATCATTTGTTAAAAAAAAAAAAAAACAAGCAAATAAACAAAGCTTTTCTCTTACATCTTAGGTAGACAACACCACTCTACAGCACTATACTCTTCTTTAAAATTTCATCATTATTTTAAAATGTGTAATTTTTTTTACATTTTTACACTTTATTAAGATGGCAATTTCATATAACATGAATATTGTCCTGTATTATCAATGTAACATTTTTTTTCAAGATTTTATTTATTTATTTGACAAAGAGAGAGAGAGAGAGACCACAAGTAGGGGGAGGGGCAGAGGCAGAGGGAGAAGCAGGCTCCCCACTGAGCAGGGAGCCCGATGTGGGGCTCAGTCCCAGGACCCCAGGATCATGACCTGAGCCGAAGGCAGACGCTTAACTGACTGAGCCACCCAGGCGCCCCAGTGTAACATTGTTATATGGTAATATAATACAGAGAGTGTCCTATTTAATGTACTGTGTTAATTATATTTTAAGTTAAATTTACTTTAATTTTTAGTTAAATTTATCTTCCATTTGTATATTTACGCATACATATATATATTTATATGTGTAAATGCACACATAGAAATTTATTAATTAATCCTTACTGCAGATTTTCCCATAAATGGCACACATGAGCAAATTAGAATTTTTTCTTTTTATGTAAAATGACTATTTTTCTGTGCCCAGATAACAAATGCTCTTTTTGTTTACCGATCTATTCCATAATATTATAATTTTTTTTTTTTACTTACTCTCTATTTTTTACTAAAGGAACAGCGCCCTTTGCTGTCCTGTTCATGGTTGCACTTCCAACCAATCAGTGTCTGCCAGAGAGTAAGCATATAATATGTATTTGCTGAAATGAATTTAATTAGTTAGAACAGTGTCATCAAAGTGATGGGAACAACTCTGTGTTGCAGTGGCTGGGGTAGTGAATGAGAGGACCCATGAAAATGGTTGTGATAGAGAAGGAGAGGCTAGGACAGTAGCTGTAAAGAGCCGTGTTTTCCAAAGAAAGATTTTAATGCTCTTTTATTGGATATTGTAGAGAGGAGTAAGAATATATAGCAGAAATAGGTAATATTGGAGAGGAAAGATTACTGAAAAGGCAAGAGTTGCGGTGATTCAGATGCTTGGAAGGGATTAATCATTAATACAAGGGCAAATTCTCTCAAAACAGAAGTGTAAAAATCGGGAAGGAGAGGTTTGGTATGCATTTTTTTGTGAACAGTCTATAAATTTTCAGTTAGCTAATGATTTCATTTCTGATGCTCCTATTCTTTTTTTTATTGTTAAAAGCCTATGGTAACTTCATCATTAGAAAATTTCAAGTTGATAATTTCAGTTCAGTAGGTTAGTGTAAAATCTTCCTTACATCTTATTGTAGCTAGCTGCACATACTCCTGACATTAAATTAGTGCAAAACTGTCTACCAATTCAAATAAAATATATGTTCTTTTCCCTATACCTTGGTCTCAAAATGCTGGAATATATTAATAAGACATTAAAGAAAGTCATTGTGTTCTGGCTAAATTTGGAAATGCTATTAATTCTCTACCTATAATTTCTACTGCCTGTCAAATCACTTTAGTCAGTAAGTTTCATAAACTGATTTTCTGAACTAATAAATGCATTTCTCATTATTTTTCAGGTATTGTATATAATTCCTGTTGGCTTCCAATCACACTTTCTCATGCCTTAAAAATCTCATGAAATCCTTAAAGTGAGAGGTTGTCAACTCTGATAATTGGCAGTAACGCCCTACATTTTCACTCCTGAATAGGTTATTCAAAATTATAGGGAAAAATAAATTTTAAAAATGTCCCCTGTTTATTTAGATAATTTGGCCTAACCTAACTTGATTTTTCATGGGGAAGTCAGTAGATTCACTAACAGAAGGAGCTAGCCTCATTATTTAGGCTCATTCATGTCTGCATTAATGAGTTGAAAATAGTAGATGCACCCAGATATCGGGACTAGCTTTTTATTGCTAAGTTCTGCATGTTCACCTAGGCTAGAATTGAAGAAAGTGTTGAATATGCAGGAAAAACAGGGATGTAATAGATAAATGCAGACAGTTTGCTGGGAAGTTTATGTCTATTGTATCCATATGCCTCTTAGTGAGAGATCACAAAAGGGCAAGTAGCAATATATCAGAACAAAAAAATTTCACCTGAGAATACACTCACCTTAATATAATGCAGAATAACTGAGCCAGTTGTATGAATAGACCTCCTTCAGACTTCAAAAAGTCATGACTTTAGACCTCCAGGAACAAATAGGAAGGTTAGTTGGTTTGTAGGTCTCAAATCTTGTCTCCACAGGACACACCCCTTCTTGATTCTTTAAGTCTACTCTGGCATTCCCTCTTCATTTTGGTGTTCACCCATCATCTCTAAAAATGAGTAATGGGCAGGTTAGTGAAACAAACTACATTGACCACTGCTTTAGCTTATTCTAAGGTGACAATTCATTATCCGTGTCTTCACCACACTTTCTAAATTTTCTTTACCCATGGCAACCCTGCGGCTGGGTCAGGTTGCTTGCTTAGTAGGGTAAGACAGACCCTAATTATGGAATGGTCTGAACCCTTGCTCTTTTCCTTACCAGATTGTAATTGTTGGAATTTTCTGTCTGCTTTGTCACCAGGAATGGAAGTAACAAAAGACTTCCATGTAATTTTTTAATCTGTTGTTCCTTGATACCATCATGTAGCAACCACCCTATCCCCTCAACGTGATCAGAATCAATAACATCTGCCAATATAGTAATTTATTTCAGTGTCTACAGTCTACTGGTATGAGAAGTCCAAAGTTACCATTGCCACAGTGGTATTACGTTTAATAATCCTTACTCTACCCACTTGGGGAAGCATTCTGTTCCTGGGATCTAACACCAATAGTCCAGCATTATAGGAAGGGCAAATTCCACAGGACAATTACTGGGACTAATTGTGGGAGAGGTCAAATTATTAACTTCCTATTTTCTAGACCCATCTATTCTAGCATTTGGGGATACAGCAATATGTTGGTCTTTGGTCTATATACTATTCTGGAGGAAAGTATACCAACCCAATTGGCACCAACCCTTCTATAGGCAAATTTCCATCGGGTTGTCTGCTTCTAGATAAGGCAGTATACTGTAGTGGATCTCATGGCCATGTGTTCATTGTCATACTTCCTTCACTGTGGAATGTGTTTCTTTGTCTGAGGCAATATTGTGCATTATTTCATGTCAGTGAATAAAACATGTTGTAAAGCCCTAGGATTATAGAGCTGCCAAAGGCACTGCATGCAAGAAAGACATACTGCCATCTGCAATAGGTATATTTGCAGTAAGAATTAACTGTTGATGTCTAAAGTGGAAGGGTTCTGATGGACTTGCTCTTGCTACCCAGTGCTGGTAGACTCCTTGAAGGAGAGAGTACCATACTGAGGGCTCAATTATGTTCTTTGCTGCTGACAAGTTGGTCTTCAGCAACAGCTCTTAGGAGGGAGTCCCTGCTCTTGAACCAATTCACAGTTTCCAAACTGCCGCTCTATCCACATCATCCCTAGGTGCGTTGCAAAGGCCATCTCTGTCTTATGGAGGTGTTTAGCAGGTTGAAGATGGTAGGATTTGAAAATACTTCTCCCTAGAGGAGAAAAATAAACTGGACAGTGAAAGCTCTTTCACAGTTAGTGAAATAAGAACAGTGAAAACGGTGAATGTATTAGTCAATTTTGTGTGTCAACTTGATTTGCTGTGGGGTGCCCAGATTAAACATAATTTTGGGTGTGTTTGTGTGGATGTTTCTGGGCCAGATTAGCATTTGAGTTGATGGACTCAATAAAGTAAATAGCCCTCCCCAATGTGGGCATCATCTAATTCCTTGGGGTCTGACTAAAACAAAAAGTCGAGGTAGGAACAATTCACCTCTTTTTCCTCTGCCTTACTGATTGAGCTGGGACCTCTTACATTTTCATCCCTTTGACTGGGATTTACACCATCAGCTAACCTGGTTCTCAGACTCAGACTGAATTAGACCACTAGCTTTTCTGGATCTCCAGCTTACAGATGCCAGATCATGGGACTTCTCAGCCTCCTTAATCACATGAGCCAATTCCTCGTAATCATAAATATCCTTTAATATCTACATATCTAAATATAGAAAACAGATCTGGGAGCCAAGAGTGGAAAAAGGGATTGACTGCAAGGGCCACAAGAGAACTTCTGGTAGTGACGAAAATATTTTTATCCTGATTGTAGTCATGGTTTCATGAATTTATGCATTTGTTAAAAACCCATCAAATTGTACACTTTGTTCATACATAAATATTAACCTATTGGTATAAAGGGTGCCTTAATAAAAATAACAGTTTTTGTTTACTCATTAGTTATAAAATTAAGCCACTCTTTGTGCATGTACTGAAAACACACAATAGTATAAGGAAAATAATAAAAAAAATCCAGAAGCAATCTGTATGTTAGTTTTCCTTTATACTGTTCTGCTACTCATGAATGTGTGTGTATATTTGTATAAATTGAAACTTTTACTAAATATACACTCAATTTAATAATAGATTTTATGTCCCGGCAAATTTTGCTTTTGTATACACTTTTAACAGAAAAGCTGCAAGTACTGTAAACTTCTCAGAAATGAAAATATTTGAAGGAAAACAAATCCAAAAACACATGTTATAAACACAAAGATATTTTCTCAACTGAAATGGGTAATTTAAGCAACAGGGTAATTTTTTCCTAGCAAAATGTGAAATGATTCCATTGATAAAGTTATAGTGAGATAGACAATGCATATGCTGATATTATAAACTGTGAAACACAAAAACACATAAACAAAAAGATCTTTTTAATGGTAATTTGTCTATACTACCAAAAGCCATAACACAATTCACATTACCCCTTTAGTTGTTTCAGTAATTCAGCTAAAATCTAGGTTAAAAAGATGTTGATATAGTAGTTTTGAAAACAGCAAAAAATTTACATAACTTAATTGTTCCAACAATACAAGAATAATTAAGATGAAGGAATCAGTCTCCATGTGAAACAGAACTTCAGTGTGTGTTAAATCTCAACCGATGCAGATTTTTATATTTGCTTCTCTATTTAAACACTTTAATACTATAGGCCAGGTATAGATTTGAATTATTTACTGCACAACTCATGTGACTTATGTTATAGGAACACCACATTTAAGTAGCTCTTAATTACTTTATAACTACCAATCTATCTCTCTCTTTGCTAGTTGAATACGTGCTGTTTTATTTCTCCTACCTCTGGTAACAAGGCTCTTACTAACCTCCTGACCTCAAGACTAATCTGAAAGGGAGTCAATGATTGTATTTGTTTGCACAAAAAGGTCAATAATTTTAACGTGGAAAGGTACTAGGGTATTGCCAACTAATGAATGCTTCTTTCCTTCCTTTTCACAATTCACTTCTTAAAAGGAATAAGGTCCTGTTTTTAATTTCTTAGTCTGTGGTATTATTTCTTCCCAACACTTATGTAAATTGGTTTTATAGAAATATCATATATATTATGAAGGCATGTAATCATAGTTTCCAATAACTATTTAAGGGTTTATGAATATCCTTGGATATAATACTAAATTAAAATGGCAACACACAATTCTGGATCCAGCCTAAAGGAAGGAAATAAAGATTAGTTCAAGGCCGAGATAAGAAGCAGATACAATAATGAGGGATTTTTGGAAAGAAGTATATAATTATAATTGTACTTCTTAATTCATTATAGTATTTCTGAATTGCTTATGTGTTTTTTGTGTTGTTGTTGTTCTTCTCTAGCACACAGCAAAAGTTTGGTAAGGTTTAATTTCTTCTTCAAGTGCCATCTCCCAACCCCCACTCCAGGACCTAGATTCTATCAATGCTTATTGTTAATTTGTTCCTTCCAAATAAGTTGCTTTTACCAACAGGTTTATTTCATACTCCACAGGTTTTACCAGGGCACAAGAAAGCACACACTTTAAATGATTGCATCACTCCTAACAAACATTTATGAAGGATCTACTATGCTCAGAATGCTGTGGTGGTAGATTCTGAAAAGTCATGCCAGCAACAGTGTGTATGAGCTAGAGGCAAGTAAAGATTAGAGGAAAAGAGGTAGGAAGCTGTTTTAATAACTGAAATGGAAGATGATAGAGATCTGACTGAGGCGGGGCCAATGAAATTGATAAAATGGAATAAATTAAAAAAACTAATAATGTGTATGTGTGTTTGCCTAAGGTGCTCCCTATGTGTCTAAGTGCATATAACTTATTTAACGCTTATTTTAAGTTTGCATATAACTTATTCAGTATAACTTAGTTAATGCTCATACAATATGTGTTACGTACTGTTATTTGTCTCAGTTTAAAGATAAGAAAACTAAAACATGGAGACATTAATTAATTTGCTCAGGATTACACAGTTAAAAAGTTCTGGAGTCAAGATTTGAAGCCAAACCTTTTTGATCCAGCGTCCTTGCTCTGAATCATCATTCCAATTTGACTTGCTTAAATGAAGAAATATAGGACAAAGAACAAAAGACACAGTTTATTCACTAATAAGAATGAGTGGTAAAGATAATGGACAATTTGTCACAAGCATTTAACTTACAGAAGAAATTATTCCATTACTTTAAGTTAAACATGTATGTGAGGGAAAAGTCTATTTAATTAAGGGTCACAAGGCTATAACCGGGATCCAAACCTTTCTAGTGGTGACTTATTCCATTCCTCAAAAAGTATCTGTGAAAAGAAAATAGTCAAAGAATTGCCTTAGAAATTGAAGTCCATAAATGACAGTAAATATCATTACTGCCTGATGAGTGCCTTTGCTTAAGTAGCCATTCTTTTTCATCAAGATTATGAAAATAACATACTCCTTTAAACTCTGTTTTCCATTGACTCTTAGAGAAATCATTCAGAAGTACAAAAACAATATCATTATTGTTACCTTGCTCTTTGACTGGTAATAAGCTAATGGCTAATGAGTAGCATACAGTTAATTTTCTCTCTAAATTAATTCGTGGGTACAAACAAGGCGCAAATACATTTCAAATGAGTGCCCCTGGCCACCAGTGTTCTCATGCATTTTGTGTTATAACCTGATGTGCTAACATTAGACATGCCTAACACCTACAACCAAGAGGTAGGCCAGCAAATATGTGAACTTCACAGAAGTATGAAACTTCTTATAGTAAAATAACTCTCTAAAGAGATTTTAAAAAGAACGTCTAAATCCTTAAAATAATTTGAGCACAAACCCGGCTATATTTGTGCAACTGTCATCTCTGCTATAAACAGTGATATCATAACCTGTTTCCGGGGGCCCTGTGATGCTAAATTCTGCCTCTGGGCTGACCTAGATTTCCTGAGAATACCTTCTGTGCGCTGGTTTGCCTTGCTGTTCCTTCCCAGAGTTTCAGAGTTTGTTCCTAGTGGCTGACTACTTGCTTACACTGAATTTCCCCTCCCAGTTCAGTACTTTCCAGAACACCAGATTGGAAGTACATGTGTTATCAACACTCTGGGCAGAGAGCTATAGTGAACACTATTTTCTTACTGGTAGTAACTGCTTGCCATTTAATTTTAAATCTACCTTCTGGCCTTCTAGAACCTGGCAAAATCTGTCAGCCACAAAGAACACAGTGCATTATCACCTCTTCACAGCCTTCATCACAGTTGGGCGCTTGAGGCTATTGGATGTTGTACTCTCTCAGCCTGTCTCCTAAAAATCCAGTCTTCCTTTCTTGTTTTCGTTTTTTCTACTTATTTATCTATCAGAGCAATGTTGTACAGGATGTGGTTTGTGAGAGATCCAAGCCTGGGGCTCCAATTAGAAAGGGTTGAATGAAACTAAAAGCCAGGATAACTGCAACTCGCCTGCCATTAACATCTTAGGCTCCAAGTCTGTTCCGTGTTGAATAGGTGAGAAGCCTGAAGGGGGGGAAAAAGAATATTTGTTTAATCATCGTTGGCATGTAAAGTAGGCAAATTTAACTGCTCCCCATGCCTGCTTCACAAAGAAACTTATGTGTAGATCCTGCCTCATTAGTACCATACTACAAATAAGGTATATTCTGTTATACTTATCTCTTTCTCTTACTAGTTTTAACATTTTTAATCTTCTGAAATAAAAATAATGGCACTTATTGATTGATGCAACACCTTGAAAACAATGGGAAACTTTTATAAATATGAACCCAAATGAAGTCTGTCTACTCAGATGATTTTCAATTATAATTCTCATACTATATAATAACATACATGGGCTAGGGGAAGATCTTTATTTTATTTTATTTTTTATAAGATTCTTTTAGAGAGAGAGTGTATGTGTGCATGAGCAGAGGGAGGGGCAGAGGGAGAGAGAGAGGGGAAGCAGACTCCCCACTGAGCATGGAGCCTGACTCAGGGTCCTAGGAGCCTGAGATCATGATCTGAGCCGAAACCAAGATTCAGATGCTCAACTGAGCCACACAGGCACCCCTTTATTTTTAATTATCCTTTGTGTGTCTTTCATCTTACTTGTTTAGACAGTGCTTTAATATAAGAAGTATTTGCATAGGCACCACCTCCTGTATGTTAAAAGTCAATGAAAAAATATAAGTAATATGTGTTAGGGTTCTCCAGAGAAATAGAACTATAGCTATTTCATCTATCTATCTATCATCTATCTATCTATTTATCTATCTATCTATCATCTATCTTCTCTATATATCATCTATACAAGTATATCCAAATATGTGTGTATGCATACATGTGTATATAGATACAAAAAAAAGACATAGAAATAGAGATGATAGAGATTGGGAGATTGAGAGAGAGAGAGAGAAAGACAGAGAAATTTCTTTTAAGAAATTGGCTTATGTGAATATGGAGGCTTGATAAGTCCCAAATCTGCAGGGTAGGCCAGAGCTGTAGACTCAGGGAAGAGTTGGAGTCCAAGGGCCATCTGCTGGCAGAATTCCTCTTTACTAAGGGGAAGTCAGTCTTTGTTCTCTTAAAGTCTTCAACTGATTAAAAGCAGCCCATCCACATTATAAAGAGTTATCTGCTTTACTCAAAGAAAATGTTAGTCTCATCCAAAACATGCCTTCACAGAAACATCCAGAATAATGCTTGACTACATATCTGGGCACTGTGGCCCAGTGAAGTTGACACAGAATAGCCATCACAAGCACCATGTACATTTTAGATAATAATAATAAAAATAATAATAAAGGATAGAATATATTCATTTGTCAGGATTCTTAATTATAATATTTATTAAAAGATATGGTACACCTGGTTTCCCCCTTAACTTCTAGCATTTTTTTCCTTGGTTACTTTATATTCTGTAACAGTTTCAGTTCAGTTCAACTAAATTAAACACATGCCCACAAGCAATATAGGGTAAAGTCAGAGGTAATATTTTTCATTATTAAGAAGGGAAATGATGTCTCTCTGTCCTCATAATTTTAAACAACTTGCCAAATTGCAAAATGCATTAAAAATATTCTTAGATATTGCTCAAAATCCTCAATTCACCTAGACCTACTAACTTTAACTGGCTCTTGACAAATTAAACAAGCTGGGAATACATCCATTTCCCTTGTGAGGTGGTTTTGTTTTCTTTTGTTTTGTTTTTTTAAGATTTTATTTATTTGAGAGAGAGAGCACATGAGAGGGGGGAGGGTCAGAGGGAGAAGCAGACTCCCTGCTGAGCAGGGAGCCTGATGTGCGACTCGATCCCAGGACTCCAGGATCACGACCTGAGCCGAAGGCAGTCGCTTAACCAACTGAGCCACCCAGGCACCCTGTGAGGTGGTTTTTAAACACCTCATCCCTTGATCATTTTCTTGAGAAACAATGTATGTTTTCTGCAGATTTTTACTATAACTTAATGAACTTATAGAGGAACTAACCCTAAATACCAAAATATAGCATATGTTCTTTTAAATGAAGCTTTTTCTTCTAAATCTCATTTTATTTTTTCTGCTCCAATATTTGTTTCTAGAGATAGATTGTATTTGCACCTGGGTGCCCATTGCCACTTCCTTATAATTATTTTCCAACCTCTTAAAACTCTTCTCTTCATTTGAAGTTCATAATAACAACATCACTCATTGCTTTTTACAGTTCTTTACAAACTACCACCTCATTTCTCATTTCTTCAGCACTTAGGTAACTTAGTGTTACTAAACTGGAAGACAACAACAAAACTTACTGTTCTTTTTAATTTTTTTACATAAATATTGTTTTATTTTTGGTGATTCCGACATCCTCCTAGAAGTTGTTTCTAATAACTCTACCTTTTCAGCTCATTTACTCTAGGACTACAGCTCCAAAAAATTTAAATCCACCAGCTTACTTAATCCATTGATTTTACCAACTTCTCATTGATCCTTATTCCCCCTATGGCCTCAATTCACTCTTTATCTGGTTTATATTGGAGCAGTCATCTCTTTAATAACTCCTTATATGCACTTCAATCTTTCTATTGTACATGAATGAGAAAACCCTGAGTCTAACTCTCTATTTCATATCTTCATCTAATAGCTATGTACATAAATACAAAACTGCATTGTCTAGTGTCAATTTAAATTGATGACCACTAACATCAAGTTGACCCTTGATATTGTTTAGCAAAACTTTGCTTTTACAGAGCTAGTTCACTCTTATTCTCCTCAATGATTATTTTATACCTCTTGTCTCCTCAGACCTCATGTTCTCCTTATTTCTTACTTTCAAGTAAAGAAAATAAAAGCTATCAAGAGAGACTACACACTATTCCCACCAACAAAACTATCAACCATCCCAGACTTTACTGTCTATATTTTTCAAAGGATAAAGAGCTGGTGGCCATATGTAAGGATACACCTTTCATTTGTGCACTGGATTCCCTTATTTCTCAACTATTCATGCACTCCTCTTGTAATTGTCTGTTCTTTTTTTTTAATTTTTAAACATTTTTTAAAGCTTTTATTTATTTTAGAGAGAGAGAGAGCGTGGAGGAGAGGTGCAGAGAGAAACCCAAGCCGACTCTTCACTGATCACAGAGCCCAGCCTTGGGCTTGATCTCACAACCCTGAGATCAGACCTGAGCAGAAACCAAAAGGCAGGCATTCAACCGACTGCGCTTCCAAAGCACCCTTGTTCTTTCTTCTTAATCATTGATTCTTCCCTCCCTACTCCCATCAGCATACACCAGAAGTTTTCAAAATTTCTCATTTCATGCTATACTTGGTGCCTCACTATTGTTTTCAGAGCTCCCAAACCAAAACAGATATTTAAACATTTCTTTTACCAAGTAGTTTAGTCTAAGTAAGTTCATCAGTGTCTATATCCTAAAAATCGAGTACCCTGTGAAATGACAACTCCATTTTGCCTGTGGGTCAAGCCCCAGATCCTGACTTCTTCCTGTCAAACTCTACATCCAGATCTATTGGCCTAACCTCACAAAAACCACTGTCTCTAACTTCACAGATCGAAAATCTAAAAATTTCTCACCAGTTCTACTACCATCACTCAACTTCAAGCCACCAGTACTTTTCATGTGGATTATTGCAATAACTTCCTGCTTCCATTATTGCCCTCTACAATCTATGTAACAAGAGACCCTTTAAAACCTGAGTTAGATTATGACATTTTTCTCTTTGAAACAATCTGATGGCTTCTTATTTCACTTAGACTGAAATTAAAAACTGCATATGATCTACCCAATACTTCTTTATCCCTTTGATGTCATTTCCAGCCAGTTTCACTATTTTAGATGTGTTAGCAGCCTTCTTTATGTTCCCCAAACATACAAGCCTGGCTTATCCTAAAGCCCTTGCATTGTTCTTCCTGCCTGAACTACTCTTGCCTTAGGAAGTTTGACTCAATTCCTCACTTTCTTTTAGTCTTTACTAAAAATGCCTTTTAGCAAAGACACCATCTAAAATAGTACACTACTTATCACTCACCATCTTTTTACCCTGTTTTTTCTTCACTATTAATCACCACATAAAAGTCTGTTTATTTATATATTGTCTGGTATCCCCTTAAGAATGTAAATCAAAGCCTCTGTTTTATTTTTGAGAGAGAGAGAGCACGTGCGCGTGCGAGCATGGTGGGGTGGGCAGCGGGAGAGAGAGAGAGAAACCTCAAGCCAAATCCCTGTGCTGTGCGTGTAGCCCATCACAGTGTTCAATCCCAGGAATGCCAGATCATGATCTGAGCCAAAATCTAGTCAGCCACTTAACTGACTGAGCCACCCAAGCATCCCTGAAAACAGAGGCTTTTTTTAAAAAATTGCTATATCCTGGTTCATATTATATTTTCAATAGATATTTTGATGCATAAATAAGTAGACACATTAATTTGTTAAAAAAAAAAAAAAAACTCTGAGGCCATACTGTGATTTAGTAGAATAGGTTGTGGTGATTGAATAGAAATACTTGGCAACACAATGTTAGTCGTACTTTATAAATACTTTAGAGAAATAGGAATTGACCTTGTTTGACTTATGAAGTATTCTCAAAATGAGTAGTTCTTCAAAGTAAACCAAGATATCAGTTCAATTGTATTAGTCCCTGTGATATAACAAGGATTTATATTACTAGAGCATAGAGTGAAAGGTGAATGGTGACTTGGTAGAGGGAGAAGTGAGGCCAATTCATGAATGGCTTCATAGCCATACTTGTATTTTGTTCTTCAATGTCCATACCTCTACGAAATCTAATTGCATATCATGACAAGTTGTGCAGGAATCCGTTTTATAATGTTCTTTTCCTAATCAGGCTAAATTAGGTGTCCAACACCTATTTATGAAAATAAATAATGCATTTTCATGTTTTTAGGTGCTGTTATAGGTATTTTCCATTCAGATGCCAATGACTTTGTGAAATCCTGTTTCCCATTATTTTATATAGCAAAACCACATATAACAAGTTTATCAGTTATTTCAATGAGAGTAATTAAGCTTTCCATTCCCATAATTAACAATACATAGCATTCTTGGTAATGTGCTTTCATGATCGTGGCTAATTGTATCCATCTGCTAGTTTTTAATGAATTTGATGGAATGTATGCAGAAATTAATTGACAATAAAACATGTAAATTTATTAGCTGAATTCAATTCAATGCCATTAGTTAATTGTTTTACTATGCAAATATATTTAAAATACTTTAATAATTACTATTTCACCTACAGGTAAGCTCATTTACCTTAATATTTCAAAGCAATATTACTAAAGAAATATTGAATTAATTGCCAATAACTTAAATTTCAAAATTAATTGCCAATAGCTTAAAAAGAATGTAATAACAAAAGGGTAATGGATATTTTTAAAAATAATCTTACTAGTGATGAAGAAATGAAAATTAAAATAACAGTAAGATATACAGTGTTCGTGGAAAAAACATATTACACAATTTGGGAAGTGCAAGATGTAGGGCCACCATATAAAAGTGCGCAAGTCGTTTATTTGATTGAAAGTGTCAGGCCAAGGAGATAGCCTATGCTTTTTGCCAAGCTTCCTGTCCTGGGCAGGGCTGCATCTATCTAGAGGAATTGGTGTGTTTTCTTAATTCACATACAGTTGCTGTGTAGGCTGGTGGAAGTACCTACCAATATTTTAAAATTTAATGTCATTAAAACTAGCTTTTCTACTTACAGAAATCTATTCAGTAACATTCTAGTTGCATATTGTTTGTTGAAGAAATATTTCTAATAAAGAACAGAAGGGGCAATTGAAGTACCCATCAATAGAGGAGTAATTAAATAAGCTATGTTGTACACTGGTAATGTGTACTATTAGGCTGCTTTAAAAATAAGATAAATTCGGGGCGCCTGGGTGGCTCAGTTGTTAAGCGTCTGCCTTCGGCTAGGGTCATGATCCCAGGGTCCTGGGATCGAGCCCCGCATCGGGCTCCCTGCTCAGCGGGAAGCCTGCTTCTCCCTCTCCCACTCCCCCTGCTTGTGTTCCCTCTCTCGCTGTGTCTCTCTCTGTCAAATAAATAAATAAAATCTTTTAAAAAAGAAAATAAATAAAAATAAGATAAATACTGAAGTGTTACTTTTAGAAGATATTAATGGTATTACCATTAAATGATAAAGTTATATACACAGTATTAAAAACCATGGTTTCATGTACATTTTACTATAGTCATCTGTACACAGAGGTACACATGATGTGTGTAATTCAGTTCTAAAGAATCCTCTATTCTAAGTTGTGCTATCTAAGGTATTTTTAGAAAAAAAGGAACATGGGACAGTAAACTATTCTTAAGTATATTAAAGTTCAAGCAAATTAAACATCTGCTTATAGACTTTTTTTCTTATACTTTAAAACATGAAAAATAGATCTTGGTGAAAGAATATGTAATTTACATTTTATTAGAAGCATACATGAGATACAAACTTTAATAAGAGTAATTACTCTTGGATTATGGAAACAAACAGATAGGAGGTTAATGCTTCTACATTTTGTCTACTTATATATTGGTGAAGTTTTCTGCATTGGTCATGTGTAACTTTTTAAAACATTTTATTTTAATACACACAATAGTGCAGATTGCTTAATTGTTTAGGGAAATTGTAATACACTGTAATCACCTTAGGACATCATGGAAATAATAATAATCAGAGTATTCTGAAATATATAATAATTAGGTTTAAATTAATGTTTATACGTTAATATTAGTCCTGTATCACTTATTCACAATTTAGTAAACAATATTTTTTAGGGATATTATGTACTTAGCACTCTTTCAAGCAATGCAGTCTAGTAGTGGATAAGATTTATACCCTTCTTTCACTCATGAAAGTTATTTTAGAAATATTTATACACAGTTATAAATGAAGTAGAATTTTATCTCAAGACTATTTGACTTATTGTAGAAAGGTGCTGTGTTGGGCAATCATGAAATCTTGAATGGTTTCCCAAGCACAGCAGATGTTGAAATAAAATGAACAATAAATTTATAAGCAATGTAAAACTTGAAGTCTCTCTCTGTGTTGCGAAAAATTTCTGTAAAATAAGTTTATAAATATGTTGCATTAAAGTGGAAATAAATAATGTAGGAATAGTTTATATAGAAAATAATAAAACAGGAATCTTAATAACTAAAGGGAACAAAACTTAATCACAAGAAACCACTTACCATTAAATGATTCATTAAATAAGAAAAAGGTGAAGAAAAGTTATTAAGTCAGAAAAATATAAAAGTTTGAAAGTTCCCATCCTCAGAAAATCTGGGGAAAAGTAGCAAAGAAAGAAAGAAAAGGAGACAGAGAGGGAAAATGGGGAGAGAGAGAACAAAAGGAAAGAATAAGAAGAATAAAAAAAAGAGGGTGGGAGAAGTGAGAAAGGAAGGAAGGAAGGGTGGATCCTGGATCCAGAAAGTAAACATTATCATTTTAAAATAGGTTGAAGGACTGAATTCTTAAAATAACAAAATATTTCTAACATGTCATGAAAATTATATTCATTGTGTAGAAATAAAATAGGTCTATAATGAGATAAAAGAGATTTTTTTTAAATAAGAGAAAAACCTGGAAGAAATATGAAGATGTGAAAACTATCAGCGAATACAAATGTTAAGTACCATCCATATTTTAATGTATAATTCTCATTAAATAAATATTAGAATTAAAAAAAACATAAACAAATAGAGAGACCAACCAAACTTGGAGAGAAAGGAAACAAGAATTTCAAATAAAGTGATTAATCCAGTCAATAGGCCAAGGCAAAGATACTCAGGGCCACATGATTATCTTTATAAAGATGAATAGGTCATTTGAAATGCAGTATTTGTTTGCAGTTAAAATTTTTAGAAATTTATGTAGTTCCCATAAATGATCTAAAACTCTATCAAATCAACAGAGAATATCTTTTTAAATTTTTAATTTTTTTATTATTGTTTTTGTTTGGTTGGTTGTTTTTTTTTTTTTTTTAAAGAGGGAGAGAAGGGGAGAGGAAAGGGCAGAAGGAGAGAGAGAATCTTTGTTTTCCTTTAAATTCTTTATTGTTATGTTAATCACCATATATTACATCATTAGTTTTTGATGTAGTGTTCCATGATTCATGGTTTGCGTATAACACCCAGTGCTCCATGCAGAACGTGCCCTCTTTAATACCCATCACCAGGCTAACCCATCCCCCCACCCCCTCCCCGCTAGAACCCTCAGTTTGTTTTTCAGAGTCCATCGTCTCTCATGGGATGTCTCCCCCTCCGATTTACCCCCCTTCATTCTTCCCCTCCTCTTATCTTCTTCTTCTTTTTTTTTTCTTAACATATAATGTATTATTTGTTTCAGAGGTACAGGTCTGTGATTCAACTGTCTTGCACAATTCACAGTGCTCACCATAGCACATACCCTCCCCAATGACTATCACCCAGCCACCCCATCCCTCCCACCCCACCCCCACTCCAGCAACCCTCATTTTGTTTCCTGAGATTAAGAATTTCTCATATCAGTGAGGTCATATGATACATGTCTTGAGAGAGAGAATCTTAAGCAGGCCCCATGCAGGGCTGGATCTCACAACCCTGAGATCATGACCTAAGCCAAAATCAAGAGTTGGACACTTAATCTATGGAGCCACCCAGGTGCCCTGAGAACAGAGAACATCTTTTTTAATGGTGAATCATTAAGGAAGTCACATTAAAACTTCAGTCAAGTAAAAAATAACTATTCTCACAATTACCACATGACTTTTTTCTGGAAGTTATCCCTAAATGCAAAACATGAAAAAATTTTATAACATGTATGTTTCTTGCACACACCCACCCACACACACACACACACACACAGAGGAATGTGTGAATGTGTGTGTGTGTTTGTGAGAAAACAAAACTAAAAAAATTTGTAATTGATTTCATACTTATCCTAGAAAAACATTTAATAGGAAAATAGTAGCTATTTTTAAACCAATGAAAGATCTCAAGATAGTCTCTAGTTGCTTTGTATCTGGAGTACATTTTGAAATCTAAACTAGCAGTGAAGGAAACACACCTAATTTATTTCAGACATCAAAGACTCTTCAAGAACCATCATGATGTTCCTCTATGGAGTATTTTTCCAATAATAATGATTGATAAATGACAACTTATTTTTATAGCTCTTTACCATTTAAAACACATAATACCTCCCTCCATTTTAAGGCTTAGAACTGAAGCTTAGAGAATAATTTGCTGGATGCATACAAATTAGTAACACCAAAGTCAGTGCCCTCTCCATTAAAGCATGTTTAGAAAGTCAATTATTTCTATTTTGGTTCTTTAGATTTTAACATGCAATAATTCATTCAGTGTTTATGTGAATGCTTTAACAAAGCTCATGTGTTATAAATTTATTGCCTCTCATATCCCAAACCATCCTTTTGAACTGTTCCTAGATAACGGAGGTAGTTATGTAAGTCTTTCTCTTTTGCCACCTACCTCTATGGTAAGCATATTAGTAGAGGTGCTGGAGAGAAACAGGAAGAGGAAGGGACTTTCTCCTCCTGGTAGCTGTTTATCTCACTTGTCAGATTTCTACATGTGCTTTTCCCAGTGGTTGGCTTGAGTCTCACATTTCTCTACATCTCTAGAGTTCTGTAAAGCACATTTTCTCCAGCGTTTGGCTGAAGACAGTGTGTGGTTTTCTCCCCTATGAGTTTCTTGAAGGCTGCAGCTTTCTCCAGCACCTGACATGAACACAGTATATTTTCTCGAGCATTCAGCTGCGATCTGCCTTTGCTGTCCAGTTCCTTCATACAACAAGAAGAGGCATCCATCAGCCAGCAAATCCTTCTGACATTTCCCTTGGCAGCTTTCTAGTGGAATGCTGCAGATGAACAGACTAGCTAGTATCTCTGCAGGTGAGTTTACACTGAGGGTTTTTTTTTTTTTTAATTTGTTTGTTTTTAGAGCAGTTCACAGCAAAATTGAGAGGAGGTATTGAGATTTTCCATATACTTCTGCCTCCATACATGCATAGCCTCTGCCATTATCAACATCCCCCACCAGATTGGCACATTTGTTATCATTGATGAACATACATTGATACATCATAATCACCCAAAGTCCATATTTTACATTAGGGTTCATTCATGCTATTGTAAATTCTGTGGGTTAAGACAAATGTATAATGGCACCTATCTACCACTGTTCTATCATACAGGGTATTTTCACTGCCCTAAAAATCTTCTGTGCTCTGCCTTTTTATCCTTCTACTCCTCCCCACGAACCCAGGCAACCATTCATCTTTTTATTGTCTCCATACTGTCTCCAAACTTGGAATCTCACAATATGTAGCCTTTTCAGATTAGCTTCTTTCACTGAATAATACACACACATTTTGTTTTCCTCTATGTCTTTTCATGTCTTTATTGCTCATTTATTTTTAGTGCTGAATAATACTCCATTGTGGATATGCCACAGTTTATTTATCCATTCAATTACTGAAGGACACCCTGTTGCTTCCAAGTTTTGGCAATTATGAATAGAGCTGCTATAAATATCCATGTGCAGGCTTTTGCGTGGACATAACTTTTCAACTCCTTTGAGTAAATACCAAGGATCATAATGGTAAGAGTTTGTTTAGTTTTGTAAAAAAAAAAAAAATCTCCAAATTGTCTTCCAAAGTGTCTGTACCATCTTGCATTTCCACAAGTAATATATAAATGTTCTTGTGGCTCCATACTCTCACTACTGTTGGTATTGTCAGTGTTCTGGAATTTGGTCATTCTAGTATGTGTATAGTAATATCTCGTTTTAATTTCTTTTCGATGGCATGTGATGTGGAGCATCTTTTCATATGCTATTTGCCACCTGTAGTATATCTTCTTTGGTGAGGTGTCTGTTAAGCTCTTTATTTTTTTAATTGGATAGTTTGTTGTCTTATTGTTGAGTTTTATGTGTTCTTGGTGTATTCTGGATAACAGTCCTTTCTTAGATGTGCCTTTTGTAAATGTTTTCTCCTGGTCTGTGACTATCTTCTCATTCTCTTTACATTGTCTATTACATAGAACTTTTTAACTTAGTAAAGTCCAGCTTATCATTTTTTTTCTTTCATGGGTTATGCCTTTAATGTTGTATCTAAAAAGTCATCACTGTACCCAAGATTACCTAAGTTTTCTCCTGTGTTATCTTCTCGGGGTCTTATCATTTTTCATTTTACACTTAGGTCTATAATAATTTTAAGTTAATTTTTGTGAAATGTGTAATGTTGGTGTCATTTTTTTTTCATGTGGATGTCTAGTTGTTCCAGCAGGATTTATTGAAAAGACTGTCTTTGCTCTAATGTATTGCCTTTGCTCCTTTATCAAAGCTCAATTGACTATATTGATGTGGGCCTATTTCTGGGCTCTCTATTCCATTCCATTCATCTATTTGTCTTTTTTTTTTAACCCCAACACTATACTGTCTTGATTTCTGTAGCTTTTTAGCAAGGACTGAAGTTGGGTAGTGTCACTCCTCCAACTCTGTTCAGCTCTTTCCATGTTATTTGGTTATTCTGGGTCTTTTGCTTCCCCATATAAAGTTTAGACTCTGTCAACATCTATGAAGTAATTTGCCGGGATTTTGATTGGGATTGCATTGAATCTGTAGATCAAGTTGGGAAGAACTGACATCTTGAAAATATTGTCTCCCTACCTATGAACATGGAATATCTCTCCATTTATTTAGTTCTTCTTTAACTTCATTAATCAGTTTTATAGTTTCCCTCATATACATTCTGTATATATTTTATAAGATTTATACCTAAATATTCATATTTTAGCTGCTAATGTACATGGTATTATGTTTTTAATTTCAAAATACCAACTCTTTATTGCTGGTATATAGTAAAGCAATCCACTTTTGTAGCTTGGCCTAGTATTCTGCAACCTTGCTAGAATTACTTATTAGTTCCATGAGGAATTTTGTTGATTCTTTTGGGTTTTCTACATAGATGGCCATGTCATCTGTGAACAAAGATAGTTTTATTTCTTTATTCTTAATCTGTATACCTTTTCTTTTATTTTCTTTTTTCTCATTGTGTTAGTTAGAACTTCCACTACTGTATTGAAAAGAAGTGGTGACAAGTGTCATCCTTTCCTTGTACCTTATCTTAGTGGAGAAGCTTCAGATTTCTCACCATCAAGTATGATTTCAGCTGTAGATTTTTTGTGGATATTATTTATCTAATAGGAACCTTATGAACCTGACAATATTGAACTTCCGAATTATTCTGAATCTCCCTTACCAGTGAAAGTAGCTTGCCCTTCATTGTCTGAGGAGTCTAACCTTTCCCTACTTGAAAACCTGTGGTAAACTTACCTAGGTCAGATGCCTAGGAAGAAGGTGAAAAATTCTTCAGAAGACTCACCCAAACTCCCCACTGTTGTCACTAGACTCCTAATAGAGTCAAATTTCAGCTTGTCCTGAGGGAACATATTTTGACCAAGTAGGAAATAACTTACTCAACAAAAGAACTGGAAGAAAGTAGCAGAGGTGGCTGTTGGAGCCATCTCCAGCTGTGAGAGTTAACATAATAAATCTTGAATGTCTAGTAATTTTATCCATATCAATGCATTTGCCTAATCTAGTGTTATAGTCTACTCTTCTTGTTCTAACTCCCTTAGGATCTACTCCCATCTGTGTTTCCTAGGTTCCTGACAGAAACCCAAAATGCCACTGTGGCCCACTGAGGTGGAGACTTTTGGTCATCAGGTGACATATGTGCTCAGTACTCAAGTCCATTTCACAGAAGGCCCAGTTTGTCCATAGACTCATCCTGTGGCTACATTTCATAGGTTCTCAAGTGTATAGCTGGAATGCTTTATACCTAACAGAATGCCCACACTGGCTTTATGATCCATGGTGATAGTACCATTATGGTAAGAGGACCGAAATGAAAGCCCTTAGAGCTTTCACTTTCTACTAAAATAGTGAATCAGAGGTGATGCTTTCTTTATCCCTGGAGGAGCTATGGAAAATAATATAACCATTGATGATTTGAAAGAAGCAGGATGGTGATACTTAACACATCCCCATTTAAGTTACCAATCTGGCTTGTGCAGAAGTCAGCTGGATCTTGGAGAATGACTGTAGACTATTTTAAATTTAATTGGGTGGTGACTCCAATTGCAATGGCTGTTCCTGATGTAGTATGTTTACTAGCACAAATTAACACATCCCCAGAACTTTATGTAAAGTATCGCTAATGCTTTTTTCTTTCCATCAATTTGTAAAGACACCCAGAAGCTGTTTGTTTTTACCTTGAACATCCACCAGTATGTCCTACATGTCTTTTCTCAGGACTATCTCAATTCTGTTGCTTTGTTCTATGATATAACATGGAGAGATCTTGATCATCTTGTGAAATGAAAAATTGGCCCACTCCATTGATAGCATTTGTTGGTTGGATCAGAAGGCAGAAAGAATTTTAGATTCCTTAGTATGACATGTACAAACTAAAAGGTGATAGATAAACCACGCAAGAAGTCATGAGCTCTCCACATCACTGAAATTTCTAGGGATTCACTCACCTGAGACATGTTAACATATGCCTTACAAGTAAAAGGCAAGTTCTCACATCTTTCACAGATTACTGTAAAGGAAGAGGTACAATGCTTGGTAAGCCATTCTGGATTTTTGCGGCAATATGTAGCTCCTTTGAGTCCCTTGTAAGGTTTCCAGTTTAATGCAGGGACAAGAAAAAGAGAAGACTGCCACAGTTGAGGCTGCAGTGATGATGATAGTTGCTGTACCCACTGGGACTCATAATGATCTAGCACACATAATGATATTTACTGGCCATGGCAAATAGGAACCCTGCATGGAGCCTCTGGCAAGCCTAAACTGGAGGATCACAACACAGATCTTTAGGCTTAGTAGCAAATCTGTGCCTTCTTTTGCTGATAACTATTATCTTCTTGAGTTTTTTGCCTGCTGTTGGGCCTTGGTGGGTAACATGAACATGAACTATCAGCTTGAACTCTCCTGCAATCTGTTATAAATGTAAATGTTATGTAAGAAACCAAACTGAGGCAGAGCTGGAAGGAACAAATATGTTGCATGAACATATGACTCAGACCCTATGGCGACTGATTCCATTACTTCTTAAAATTCCATACTGTGGTGGGCCCCTGAGGCATTCCTTGTGATCAGTTAATTGAGAAAAAAGAAAAGAAGACAAAACTCATGCCTAGTTTACAGATGCAACCGTGTCATATGCTGGTGGGAAGCAAACAGGAACAGTGACAGCACTATAACCCTTAGTGCCCGTGACAGACATTTGTAAGGCAAATCCTCCCACTGGGTAGAACTTTGGGCAGTTGTCTACTATGTCTGGATTGAGAATTGGCTAGAAGTAAAGATCTACACTGCTTCATCTACAAAAGCTCCTGGTTTTGCTGCTTTATTAGGAATTGGAAGGAAAAGTGTTAGAATACTGAGCGACAAAAAAGTCTGAGGAAAAGGCCTGTGGATGGAACTGTCTGAAAAAGCACAGACTGTGAGGCTATTTCTGTCCATGTGAATGCCCACCAAGGAGCATACACTACAAAGTAGGCTAAAGGCTATTCAAGTGGGAAAAATGAAGAAAATGGCATTATCGGTAGGGATGGCAGCTAGGCAGAGACTCAACATCTTGAGATTTCACTTACCAGTGCTGTCCAACACTCCTGCTGAGCATGTCTGTAATCTGTCAAAGTAGCGGCCAGCCCTGAGCCAGTCTGGCATTATTACCTAGGCAGAACAGACAGCCACCTAGTGGCAGGTTACTTGCATTGCACCTCTTCAATTGGGGAACAGACATGTCCTCACTGAAATAGACACATATTCTGGGTATGGATTTGTCTTCCTTGCCTAGGACCACCATCTCTGGACTGCCACCTCCATCTACGGACTCATAGAATGCTTATCCACAGTTAGGTTATTTTTACCAGTATTGTTTCTGATCAGTGAATTAATTTCATAAAAAAAGGAAATGCACCTATAGGCCCATAATACTAATTATTCTTGTTACACTGCACATCACCCAGAAGTGCCTGGGCTAATTGAAAGGTAGAAGGACTTACTGAAGTCTCATTTAGGTCACCATTTGGGAGATGACACTCCGAGGGGATGTAGTTCGGTCTTACAAGATGCAGTATATGTTTTGAATCAGATCATCCTATGATTCTATCACTCCAGAGCAAGAATATATGGATCTGAGAGTTAAGGTGTGGCAATGTGAATGACTTCTCTCACTTGTATACACGATAATGCACTTGGAGAAATTTTGTTTTCTATTCAAGCAAACTTGAGCTCTTCTGGTTTAGAAACCTTAGTCCCTAAGTGGGTAGTATTTTAACCAGGGACACAACAATGGTTTCATTGGGTTGGAAAAGGAGACAGTCACTTGGGCATTTCAGCTCTTTATGCTACTAAACCAATTGGCAGAAAGGAACTGCACTGCAGGCTGGAGTCATTGATTACAATCACTGAGGGAAGAGCTGTTGCTGCTGACCATTGGAGTCAAGGAGTGTGCTGTTGGATCCAGATGATTCTCTGGGACACCTCTTAGTACTTCTGTGACCAACAGTAAAACTTGCTGAAAAACTTCAAAAAACAAACAAATAAAAAGTAGCAGGAGGACTCACGCCTTCAAGAATAAAGGATTGGGTCACCCCGCTAGGTAAAGAACACTGACCAGCGGAAGTTCTGGCTGAGGATAGGGAAAATATGAAATGGGCTGAGGAAGAAGAAACTCACAGATACCTATTATGGCTTTGAAACCGCATGCAGAAAAGAGGGCCACACTTTCTCTCTTTCTCTCTTTCTCTATTTATATGTTTCCTGCCCATTTTCTTCTTCACTCTCCTTCCCATTTTTATTTTAGATACAACCTGGAGAGCAACTTTACATTCTTGTTTATGTAGTAGTATTCAGTGATACTGTGATAGAATTTGATGAATAATTAATATATCAATAGCCTCGTTAATATATCAGTGAGGTTGGGAACATGTGTCTCATCATATTGGAGAGAGAATTTCCTTACTTGCATAGAAAATAACCATGTCTTGTTAATTGGGAAAATATAGTTGTTTTGTGTTGTATGGAAGTTCAAACGTATATAGAATGGTGTGCATGGAGGTGTGCCAGTTTCTGCAGCATTTGGCAATCAGCTGCACCCAGGGGCCAGTGGATTCCCCTGGCATTTTTTTCTAGCAATTTTGCAGTGACTGCCACAGGTGACACACCTCCCTGTGAATGGCCTGTCCCAGCCTCCGCTTGGGTGACTTTACAGGGAGTTGAACCAAATTCTCTGACACCCCAAAGCACAGTTTTTCAGCAAGTCCTGGTGAGACACTGGGCAAATTGGCCACCATCACTGGATGGTGGCCGTGCCCGCTCCAGTAACTTCTGAATCCAACCCTCATTGGTGAAGGGGGAGTCCATCTATGGGAAGTCCATCTTAACCCTAGAGGCAGTGACTATTCTCTACACCTGCCACTACTGTATTTTTATAGTTTTTTTTAACTATTATTACTTTCCATTGCTCTAGACGTTTGTTAATAATTCTTTATAATACACTTTCTCTGTTCAGATTATTATGTGGTTTCTGTCTTCTCATTGAACCCTGATTCTACCGTGTGAATTCTCTTCTCGTGAATAAAACTTTATACCTCATTCAAGGTGTTATGCATGTGTGTATGTGAGTTTAATTTGTGTTATTTGCTTTTATTAGAGAACTAAATTTAAAAAACACATTGTTAGAGGCTGAAATATTTTAAGTGATACATATATTATTATACAACTAAATACAGAATCTATATTCTATATATCTGTATCCTCCTCAGATAGATGCTACATTTTGCAGTTCTTTCAGCTGTAATCCACCTTTATTATACTGGAGCTGTTGTGGTAAGTTGTGGGAGATGGGCAGCATCCTATATTCTTATGGACAAATCTCACTCTTTTAATAGGCCTGTGTTCCTGGGTTCAGTGTTTCTTAGTCGTCCTTCCCTTAGATGAGACAGGAAAGTTAGAGGGAAGAGAAATGTCTCTCCTCCAGATGCATAAGACTCTGGTAATGTCTTTTCTCTGCGTAGTAGGTCTTTGGGAATAGATAATTCTGTGAGTTTATTTCCCAATCGTTACTCTTTCTACTCCTGTCAGAGTCATAAAAAGACCTCTGGCTTTTCACCATGAGAACCGGGTAGGGTTCCTGGAAGTGAACCCCACAAAACATGGGGGCCTCCTAAGACCATGGCTCTCAGAGACTTACAAGCTAGTTCATGCTCAGACTCCAGCCTTTTATCAAATTACCATTTAATTGTTATAAACAGTTTATGGCTCCCATGGCCTCTGTTCCACGTAAGCAGATCTTTAATGTAACTCTCTGGATTTGCTTGTCTTTCCAGATTTCACAGTATCACTTTGCCCTGCAGCCTTAATTTTCGGACGGGTTCAAGAGGAGTCATTTTCAATTTGTTCAGAATTTTCTTGTATGAGGGCATGAGTGACGAGTGGCAAGTGCTTTGCCTGTTGGCACTGGGACCAGAAGTCAAAAATCTGCATTGAAATCCTAGAGTTATGGTCAGTTCTCCACTTGAGGAGACAAAACCATCCAACTTCTAGTCTTTCTTCTCCACTTAGAAATGTACAGCTTTTCTCCCCCCAAATTATAAGCTTTACAATTGCATTTTCCTTTTTAGGAAAATGAATATAAAACTACTGATCAAAATATCTGGCAGTTTGAATCCTGGTGCAACAAAGAAGTAGTCAGTGGGATCTCACTAGTGGCTGAGTAGCTCTTTCTTCTGTCTTGCTGATTGGAGATTCAGCACCATTAGCAATGGCTAATGATAAGGCTGAGAAGGACCCTGGAAAAGTCAAGGCAAAGCTGGTTTCCTGCTCCCAGAGAGCCAGCTTGCAGTTCTCGCTTGGCCATATTATATTCATGGCACCTGATATCTAGGATGACTGGCTGTTGGCATGTGGGCATGAAGGCCACCGTGTACAGTGCAGCCATCTTGGAGTACCTCATCATGGAGATACTTGAACTGGCAGGAAGCGCATCAGAAGACTAAAAGGCAAAGAGTATTATTCCTAATCACTCATATCTTGCTCTTTGTGGAGAGCAAGAATTGGACTCTCTCATCAAAGGTTACCATTCAGCACACCCATAGATCTCTGATGGGGAAAACAAGACAACAGAAGACTGTCTAAAGGATATCTGGATTCCTTACACTCTCAGGATGATACTCTCACCCCAGTGTTGAGATTCCAGGGGCTTGTAGCTCTGTGAAAAAAACAGGTTTGCCCTTTGGTAATGCTATTTGAGCAAGTTGGGAGTTTCATTAGCTTTCCAACCAACAAAATTTTTGCATTTGAGTCTCAACCATTTTTAAGTGTTACTATGGCTTCGAAGAATCCATTAATTCTGAAGTGACTATTTTTTTAAGTTTGTATTTTCATTATGATGTGGAAGTTATAGTAACAAACATTTGGTTTTGTACAGACATTATTTCTACTCTGGTGAATAAGCTCAATAAAAGTCGTTACCCATTCCGTCACCCCACCCGCCCCCCCCCAAAATCTCTATCAGAGTTCTCATAGAGGTGATAGGAGAAAATTAAAAGGGAAATACTTTTAAACTGTAGAATTTTAGCAATGCATGTGAAATGTATTTTTGGAAAAACGTAATAGTCTCAGAAAGATGCACGACGTTTTAATAAATGTTTTAAAATTATGTTAAAGGGACCAAAGTATTCCCAGAGTAAATAGAACAGTGTGGGCTCTGCTAAACAATGCATTTGTCACCATGTCTAAGTAACAGATCATGGGTCACAGGCAGTATATCAATATTAAACAGGGCTCATTACAAATATTATAACAGTGTCATAGGACATAATGAACCCTAAAATAGAAGGTGTGATGGATACTTCTGCAAAAGTGGATCTGTAAATCTTGATCTCAGAAGTTATTCTGAGATCTGATTCACCCTCCAATACTTGCTCCTGTGCTATGAATTATTAAAGCCGGTTACAATTATTTACCTAGTAATGGAAAGAAAAATAGCAGCAGACTTTTGGTTTTGTTATCATATGTTTGCTTTTATTGTTTCTGCAATGCATAGATTAATATGGTAGTAGTTAAATGACAGACATTTGGGGAATATTTTATATCCTTGAATTGTTTCTATTAGCTATATGAGATGTTATTTCATTCAACCTATTTAACTATAATCATGGAATGTGATCATAATGATCAAAATTAGCAGTACTCGTAAAAATGACAATTAGCTCCTACTGGCTACACAATAGTTGAACTGGAATCCAAACTTGTGCTTCCAACAATATGGCAGATGAGATGAACATCCAAAATGAAGAGAGGATATAAAAATTGAGTTTAATTAGGCCAGGTATGGATTATCTGAGTATCTCCAAACCAATAGTTAATAAACTTTTCTCTCATGTGCCAAACAGTAAATGTTTTAGGCTTCACGAGCCCTTTAGTTTTGGATACAATTTCTTTTTTTTTTTAATTTTATTTATTTAATTGAGAGGGAGAGAGAGCACAAGCAGGGAGAGAGGCAGAGGGAGAGGGAGAAGCAGGCTCCCTGCTCAGCACGACTCTGAGGACTCTAGTATCATGACCTGAGCTGAAGGCAGATGCTTAACTGACTGAACCACCCAGGTGCCCCTGGGTGCAACTTCTTAACTCTGATGTTTGAAGGTGCAAACAGACCAAGATAGTATGTAAACAAATGAGCATGCCTGTGTTTCAAAAAAAACTTTACTTACGGATACTAAAATTAGAATTTCAAGTAGTTTTCACTTGCCCAAACATACTATCTCCCTTTTGAAGTGCTTTAACCATTAAAACATAAAAACAAAACAAAACAAAAAAACCTCTTAGCTTCCAGGTGATGCTAATACAGTCCAAGAGCCATAGGTTGCCAACCCCTGGTCTAAATTTTAAATAATCCCTCCAGTGTTTTATCAATGAATTATTTTATTTTCCATGTCTTTCAACATATAAAATATTGTAGTATTGTAGTACATATTGGATTACAGGAAATCCAGAGATATGGGGTGTCTGAACATGTGATCTTCAATGTGTTTCTTCATTTATGCCATAAGGACGTATTCACCTACTCAGATATGATTTGTGAAGCCCTAAAATATGTCAGACACCATTCTGGTATTAACAGCTATGAACAAAACAAATAAGTTTTTGCTCACCAAGGAAACCTCCTTGAGATAGATCACAAACATATAATAGGTCACCAGATGATAACCATGAAGGGTTATAAATTATATTTATATAATTGCATTATATAATTATATAATTAAAATTCTATATTTATTATTAATATATTATTAATTATATTTTATTTTAATTAAATATATATTTAATTATATTTAATGTATTATAGTAAAATATATAACATATAACATATATTTATATATAAATACAAATTTATATATATATTTATATTATAAAATACAATATAACAAATTATATAAAATAAATTTATTATATAAATAATAAATTAAATTATAAAAGTGTAATAACACTTATCACAGAGTTTACAAGTATAGACATACCTCATTTTATTGCACTTTGCATCATTGCACTTTGCAGATACTGTGCTTTTTTTATAAAATGAAAGTTTATGGCAACACGTGTAGAGCCAGACTATGGGCACCATATTTCCAATAGCATTTGCTCATTTTGTGTCTCTGTGTCATATTTGGTAGTTTCCACAATATTTCAAACTTTTTTCATTATTATTATATTTGTTATAGTGATCTGTGATCAGTGATCTTTGATGTTACTCTTGTAATTGATCTGGAGCTGCATGAACCACACACATATAAGACAGAGAACTTAATTGATAAATATTCTGTGTCTTTTTTTTTTGAAACTTTAAGGTCAGTTTATTAATTTCAGTGATGAAAGCTATCAGAAGAATATTCTCCTGAAAATTATTTTTTCTTAGAAAAAAAGAAAGAAAAATCAACACGTATTTTTTTTAAGATTTTAAAATTATTTTTAAGTAATCTCTATACCCAACATGGGGCTTGAACCCACAACCTCTAGATCAAAAGTCACATGCTCCACCCCCTGAGTCAGCCAGGCTCCCTGTGTGTCTTCTGATTGTTGTTCCCCCACCTCCCACCCCCTTCTTGGGCCTGCCTATTCCCTGAGACATGGCAATAGTGAAATTAGGCCAATTAATAGCCCTACAGTGGCTTCTAAGTGTTTAAATGAAGAGTTACACCTCTCTCACCTGAAATCAAAAGCTAGAAATGATTAAGCCTAGGGCACAAGGCACGCCAAAAGCCAAGACAGGCTAAAAGCAAGGCCTCTTGCACCAGCTTTCTGAATCGTCCATGCAAAGGAAAAGACCTTGAAGGAAGTTTAAATCGTACTTCAGGGGCGCCTGGGTGGCTCAGTTGGTTAAGTGACTGCCTTCAGCTCAGGTCATGATCCTGGAGTCCCAGGATCGAGTCCCGCATCGGGCTCCCTGCTCGGCGAGGAGTCTGCTTCTCCCTCTGACCCTCCCCCTTCTCATGCTCTCTCTCTCTATCTCATTCTCTTTTTTTTTTAAATTTTTTATTGTTATGTTAATCACCATATATTACATCATTAGTTTTTCTCTCAAATAAATAAATAAAATCTTAAAAAAAAAAAGAAGTAAAATGGTACTTCAGGAAACACACAAATGATAAGAAAGCAAAACAGCCTTATTGCCGATATGGAGAAAGTTTTAGTGGTCTGGATAGAAGATCAAACCAGCCACTACATTCCCAGAAGCCAAAGCCTAATCCAGAGTCAGATCCCAACTCTTGTCAGTTCTGTGAAGACAGAGAGAGGTGAGGAAGCTGTAGAAGAAAAGTTTCAGAAGCTGATTCATGAGATTAAAGGAAAGAAGTTGTTTCCTAGCAGAAGCTGATTCATGAGATTTAAGGAAAGAAGTTGTTTCCGTAACAGAAAAATGCAAGGGGAAGCAGCAAGTGCTGATGGAGAAGCTGCAGCAAGTTCTCCAGGAGATCAAGCTCAGGTCATTAATGAAGGTGGATACAATAAACAACAGATTTTCAATGTAGACAAAATAGCCTTCTATTGGGAGAAGATGCCATCTAGGACTTCCATACCTAGAGAAGAGAAATCGGTACCTGGCTTTAAAGCTACAAATGACAGGCTGACTCTTTTTAGGGGCTAAAGCACCTGGCGACTTTGAGTTGAAGCCAGTGCTCCTTTGCCATTTTTAAAATCCTAGGGTTTTTAAGAATTATGCTAAATCTACTTTGCCTGCACTCTATAAATGGAACAAAAAAGCCTGATGACAGCACATCGGTTTACAACATGGTTAACTAAATATTTAAGCCCACTGTTGAGTCCTGCTCCTCGGGGGGCGGGGGGAAACTCCTTTCAAAATATGACTGCTCGTTGACAATGCACCTAGCCACCCAAGAGCTCTGATGGAGATGTGCAATGAGATTAATACTGTTTTCATGCCTGCCGACACAACGTCCATTCTAATCAAGGAGTCATTTCTACTTTCAAGTCTTATTATTTAAGAAATACATTTGGAAAGCTGTAGCTGCCATAGATGGTGATTCCTCTGATGGATCTGAGCAAAGGAAATAGAAATCTTTCTAGAAAGGATTCACAATGCTTCATGCCATTAAGAACATTGTGATTCATGGGAAGAGGTCAAAATAAAATTAACAGGCATTTGGAAGAAGTTGATTCCAAAACTCATGGCTGACTTTGAGGGGTTCAAGACATCAGGGGAGGGGTGCCTGGGTGGCTCAGTCATTTAAGCGTCTGCCTTCAGCTTGGCTCATGATCCTAGGACCCTAGGATCCAGCCCCACTTTGGGCTTCTTGCTCAGGGGGAAGCCTGCTTCCTCTGCCTGCCGCTCCCCCTGCTTGTGCTCTGTCAAATAAATAAATAAAATCAAACAGAAAGACTTCAGGGGAGGAAGTAACTGCAGATGTGGTAGAAATGGTAAGTGAACCAGAGTTAGAAGTGGAGTCTGAAGATGTGAATGAATTGCTGAAATCTCATGGTAAAACTTTCACAGTCGAGGAGTTGCTTCTTGTGGATGAGCAAAGTGGGGGGGGGTGTTTGTTTTGGGGGGTTTTGTTTTTCGTTTGTTTTTTAGAAAGTGGTTTCTTGAGATGGAAACTACTCCTGGCGAAGATACTGTGAAGACTGTGGAAATGACAACAGAGGATTTAGAACGTTACATAAATTTAGTGATAAAGCAGTGGCAGGATTTGGCAGGTTTGACTCCCAATTTTGAAAGAAGTTCTATTGTGGGTAAGATGCTATCAAAGAACATCACATGCTACAGAGAATTGTTTGTGAAAGGAAGAGTCAAATCAATGCAGCAAACTTCACTGTTGTCTTAGTTGAAGAAATTTCCATAGCCACCCGAGCCTTCAGCAGCTACCACCCTGATCAGTCAGCCGCCGTCAATATCCAGGCAAGACCTTCCACCTGCAAAAAGATTACAACTTGCTGAAAGCTCAAATGATGGTTAGCATCTTTTAGCAAGAAAGGATTTTTTAAAAGTAAGGTATGTACACTGTTTTTTTAGACAAAATGCTTTTGGATACTTAAGACTACAGAATAGTGTAAACATAACTTTATATGTACTGGGAAACCAAAAAAAAATCGTTTGATTTACTTTATTGTGATGGTCGTCTTATTGCAGTGGCCTATAACCACACCCTCAGTAACTTGGAGGTTTGCCTACAGTTTTTTAATCAAAAGGATTGTTAAAGAAGGCCCTAAGAAGGGGGAAATTTGAGAAAAAAGAAAAAAGAGAGAGAAAAGCAGAGAGTACGTCATGCGCTATTTGGAGAAAAACATTTGAACAGAAACCTGCCGGTTGTTTTTTAAGAACAACCAAGAGGGTCCATGTAGCTGGAAAATAACAAATGAGGGCTGAATGGTAGAAGACAAGGTAGGTAAATTATCAGGGGCTGGACAATGTAAAATATTTTGGGCCATAATGAGGACTTAGTATTTTATTATCAGTGGGTTATGAAGCCATTGGGCGTTTTTGAGCAGAACAGTAATATTATTTCTGCCTAAAATCATGACACTCGTTGTTCTCTGAAGAGGGATGAGATGCAGGGATGTCACTTAGGAGGCATTACTCTAATCTAGGTAAGAGATGAGAGTGATTTGTACTGGGAGATTAGTAGTGGGGATGATGAGCAATAATTGGAGTCAAACATTTTTTTTTCTTATTTTTCCCAAATTTTTTTTTAAATTCCAAATGAACATATATTAAACTGCTGTGAGTATCCTACACATTGCTTTTAGCCTTTCTCTCTCACAGATGCTCTCTATGTATCTATAATCTATAATCTTTACATTCATTTAGTTTACATCCTGACCAGGAAGTTTGATCTCATTTCAAGCCACAGGTCAGATATACATATACAGGGACATAGGAATACATAAAGACTGATCTGTTTGGATGTTAAATGGAGGATAATATGTGAATGAAAATAGAGACAGCTGAAATCACTCAAATTCCTGAAAGTATATCATTAAGTGCTGGAATTTCTAGCTCTTAGTTCACGCTTTATGTGAGATGATTGGAACAGTGCTGTATTTTAATTATCACCAATTTTGAAAACATATAATTCAATGTCAGTTCAATCTACAAAGGGCTGTTTAGTTTTTGCCTTAAATATACATTCCTTACCTTTGCATATTTTTTAAAAAATTGTACACGAAACCAAGTCTATCTAAAATTCCCTTTACAAAGAGAGGTAAGTATGCATTATTTAGAAATAAGGAGAGACTAAAAGGTTTACTATTAACATCATAACTATACCAGAGAATGAAAAAAAAGTCTTCCGTAACGCAATATAGAAGATGTACAAAAGTTGATAATGGTAATGTCACATCTTTGTGAAATTCATCTTTTGAAAAAAAAGGAAATTATCCAGCAGTCATAAAACCAAACATGTACTCAAATTTAATCACCCTTTACAAGAATACTTGTGTATTTCTAAGAAAGATTTCCCAAAGACATGCAAACCAGTATCTGCAAATTACTGTTGCACAGGTTCCAGATCTCTCTCTCTCTTAGTCACAAGATTATAAAAGCTTGGTTTCATAACCAATAAAGGATTATGCAGAGGATGAGTTTAATCTGAGAACTATAAGAGAGAGTCTTTTTGAGTATGACTTTACCTCTAATAATTTGAAATTTCCTCAGAGTTCTATTTTATTGGCATAATTTCAAATACGAGGAGAACTGCCATGTGAGTGTAGAGGGACTTTTAGGCAAAAGAGAAAAGAGAAAATCTGAAACACATGCAACAAAGGGAATTGTGAATGGAAAGCAGAGTGTGACCTCTTGCCTTGGCTCTCCTGCCCCCAAAGGCTGCACTTTGAACAGCATTCTTCAGGGCCATTGCCAGTACTCCGTTTAAAGTGGAACAGGTTTAAATCATTGGCACATAAAGTTTCTTCTATAAGTGAATTTTCTGGTCACTAAGCAGGTGACCTTTAAGACCAGTCTAAGCAGGTTGTTTTCTTTATATGCAGCACACACTGGAAAATGTGAAATGTGAAGATGGCAAAGTTAGTTTGGTTTACTCATGTGAAAAAAGCAGGATTCAACAACAGAGTTGATTCTTCCTAGTTATTATCTGTTCTCTTCATTGGCCATGTTTCAAATACAGAAGCCTACCATTTTATTCCTAAAATCACCCTCTCTAATTAATCTCTCTTCCTCGACTACTGTGGAGTTCTCTGTGTTCCCTTTCTTCTCTTCAATAGTTATCGTGCAAATGTTTCCTAGTCCTGTCTGCTTTTTGTCTAATGCTTAGGGTTTTACTGAATACTTTCTTTTCAGAGATCTTCATGGGAAAAAATAATCAATTAATTGGTTAAAGAACTATAAGCCAAATTCATGCCTTGCTTATAACCTATAAAACTCACCCTACAGTGTTTAGAGAGGAAGACTGGTATCAAATAGCTATTCAAGTAAATGTAATGTTACAAGGTATCTCGTGCCATGAATGTGAGATACTTGGTACCACACAAGCATCTATGACGGGATTGATATACTCAGGGAGGACAAAGAAGTTTTGTCTTTGGAAATGATGATTGGACTTGGGTATAGATATGCAGATATTAACTTCATATAGGTAAACTTAGATTCAGAAGTAATCACAAGTACAGAGTTTTTGTAGTTAGGGGGACCTGGAGTGAAAACAAAGTTGAGGCTTGAGAGGTGAGTAAATATAAATTCTTACAAAGATTTTTGAGTCTTGTTTAAATAAAACTTTTTTTGTCCTGAAGGTAAATGGAAAGCCATGGAAGTCTTTTAAGCAAGAAATAACTATGTGATCATACGTGTGTTTCAGAAAGATTTCTCTAGCAGCAGTGAGGATGAAAAATTGGAAGCAGAGGAGAACTGATACTATTTGACCATTTAGAAAACTGTGGAGTTGTTTCGGGAAAAGATGATTGTACTGGATTACATTGAGTTACATGGTATTGAAATTTTATTACTTGTGGCTTAATTTCTCCTTCTTACACTATTTTAATAAGTGGGTAATATTTGTATTATTTTTATGCGTATATTCTGTATCCCAAACTACATATAATGTAAAGTCAAGAACAAGACGTTTTATTTCATGGTTTGCAAGTGAAGAGGGACCCATAAAGCTCAATGTGTCAGGACATGAGTCCATTTTCACAGTATCCACATCAGTACCAAGCCAGTCCACTCAACATACTATCAGGACAGTTCTCATCAAGATTATCAAATAAATGGTCAACTTAAGACCTGTGCGTATGCTCGTTTTCCAATTATCACCTCTTTCCGGTTCCCCAGATTTTCCCACTGTGTCCTCTGGATCTTACAGATTGTCATTGGTCTGTCATCCCCTATATCCTCAACCTCATCTCTGAATTTTTCCAACTTCTTGTCTTGCTGAAACCTTGATTTTCCTGAGCAAGCTCTCCTTCAGCTATATGGGTCCCCTTGCTGTTGATTCTGACACTGGGGTAGATGTCTTCTTTGTTTCTCCAGACAATTGTTTTTCTTTTCTTTTTTTTTTAAAGATTTTATTTATTTATTTGAGAGAGAGAGGGAGGGAGAGCACAGAGGGAGAGGGAGAGGGAGAAGCAGACTTCTGAGCAAGGAGCCCAGGGTGGGACTCAGTCCCAGGACCCTGAGATCATGACCTTAGCCAAAGGCAGACGCTCAACCACTGAGCCACCTGGGCACCCCAATTGTTTCTCCCTTTTCTCTAAAATCCATAAGGTTTGAGGAACATGGCTTTAAAATACCCTCAAGATTAATTATATTATAATCTTTGAGGTATTCAAAACTGTGTGAAATAACTTTTCAATAATCTGGCCTCTTAAAAACTGGATCTCCTCTCTCATTTGGTCTTTTCCTCTATTTTCCCACTCCCTGGTTATAATTTAGCCTTCTTTCTTTCCACTGAAAGTATTCTCTCCAAAACATAATGTCAAGTATTGCATTGAAAACTTTCTGGCACACTCCCTTTCTTGCTCTTCTCTTTACGCACCCCACTTTCAATTTTCATCTGCTAACTTTGTCAGATTTCCAGGATTCCACAGCCCCTTCATCTCCTTAACTCCTCTCCTTATCCAGTCTACATGTATTGTTATTAAATTAAGTCATCGCTTTCATCATTATTCCTCTTATCTCTGTTATCCTGGCCTGGAGAAACACCAGTCTAGTTAAATCCAAATTTCTGACTGCTCCACAACTTCTCCAGACAGTCAAACACAGGTGGAGAAAAATGCACAAGCTTGATAACTGCACTCACTTTAAATTTATGACCACCAACATCAAATAGACACCCACTGCTATCCATCATTTCTATGGTATTTACTGAATACGTTCACTCTTATACAAACTTTTTTCTCTTTAAACTTTTAATACCTGCTCCCCTCTCTTTACTCATAAGTGATAAAGGTGCTATCAATTTTCAATGAAAAAACAGAAGTAATCAGAAGAGGCTTTCCACTAGACCTCTCCACAGGTTATATCACTACATTTGCATCTTTAAACGTGCACTCTGATATTTCTTTTCTTAGAGAGGATGACTCTCCTGTGTTCCACTTTTGCGCAAAGCTCATCTCCCTCGTTCCTACTCAAGGACATCCTAAGAGCAATTCTTGCTTCTCTCAATGTTAATCTTTCCACTGGGTTGTTTCTATAAGCATACAAGCAGTATAGAATTCCTCCCTTCTTTAAGAAAAGCCTCACTTGTCCCAATATCCCTCTCCCACTAGTGCTTCAATTCTGTACTATTCTTTATAATAAATTTCTCCATAATTATTTTCTAAACCAATTACAACCAATTCTACTTCTCTCATTTTCTCTTAATATCAAATAATTTTCTTATCACACTCCCAAACTATTCTTACCAATTTATAGCAATAGAAAATTCACTGGACAAAGATTAATGATTGCCTTTCTGATTATCCCTTCCCAAACTCTCAACTGCCTAGCATGAAATATCAACTTATATGTTTGACGTGCATCTACTAAGAGAATCGGCCGACCCTCCAATTTTCAATACTTTATTAAATGTTTGCTTACTTCTTTCAGTTGTACATGCAAAACCTTAAAGTCATCGACTCTTTCCTTCAATTCCTTATATTTATTTTTACAAAAATAAATTTACTTAGGTCTTCCTGTATGCTTAGTGATCTATACAGGGAGCATGAGAGTCAGAATATTCTTCATCATGGGGATTATAATATTGTAAACTCTACATATAAATTTTGAGGCTTTACAAAGGGGATTGGCCACCTAGATTAACCATACCTAAATATCTGTTTATTTTTTTAAAGAGGTATTTATTTTTTGATATCTCTATATACCTTAATATCATAAAAGCCTGGTCTATATATCTTTTTTTTAAACTTTATTTTTTTTAAAGATTTTATTTATTTATTCATGAGAGACAGAGGGAGGGAGAGAGAGAGAGAGAAGCAGAGGGAGAAGCAGGCTCCCAAGGAGCAGGGAGCCCGATGCGGGACTTCATCCCAAGACCCTGGGATCATGACCCGAGCTGAAGGCAGACGCCTAACCATCTGAGCCACCCAGGCGCCCTGTTCTATATATCTTATAGCAGTTAAGAGTATAGAATTTTAAAATATATACATATTGGGATGTCATAAACATACAGAAAAGTGCACAAATTATAGTGCACAGATAAATGCATTATCAGAAATTAAAATATTCATCTAATCATCATCCGAGTCAAGAAAGAGAAAATTGCCTGCACCCTAGAAGCTCCCTCATGCCCCTGTCAATAATAGTTATTTCTCTTCTCCCAACTCTTTTTGACTCCCGGCATTATGGTTTAGTTTGCTTTGTTTTAAAACTTTATATGGCACAATCATGCAGTAGATATATCAGTCATCCTTTCCAGCTATTGGCAAAATAATGCAGCATAACAAATTGCCCCAAGCACATGGCTTAAAACAATAATCATTTAATCTCACATACACATCTGTGTATTGGCTGATGATCAGCTGATAAAGACAGGGTTTGGCTATCTGGTTTTTCTTCAACTATGTATCTAGATGATCTTGGCTCTTTACTGCATGTTGGGCTCACATAAGACAATGTGAGTTCATCCTTTTTTTTTTGAGATTTTATTTATTTATTTGTCAGAAAGAGAGAGCATGAGCAGGGAGGAGGGGCAGAGGCAGAGGGAGAAGCAGGAGACTGATGTGGGACTTGATCCCAGGACCCTGAGATCATGACTTGAGCTGAAGGCAGATGCTTAACTGACTGAGCCACCCAGGCATCTCAATGTGAGTTCATTCTTATTGAAGCTGAAGGAGTAGCAGTTATTATGGGACTCTTAGTACTTGGTAATGTCAGAATTTCAAGATGGCACACCCCACCACATGAACACTTTTTAAGCTTTTCCTTGTGTCATGTTACTAAGAGTCCTTTGACTGAATCATGTTACATGGCCAAGTGCAAACCTCAAAGATGGTGAAGTACTTTGTCTCCAGTGAAAAGAATTGCAAAGTTGTATGACAACAGGCATGAATATAGGAATGGGTAAATAATAAAGGTCAATAATTCAATATATAAAGTTTGTCCTTTTGATCACAATTACTTATGCCTCTCCCCACCATTAAAATACATTCCCCCTGCAATGAACAACAAAAATCTAACCCAATCATGTCTTCAAGCTCTAAGTTATAGATTCACGAGGTACATAATAAGGTCCAGACATGGGTTTTCCTAACACAGACACCTGTACACTAAAAGAAAGTTGTCTGCTTAGCAAGTACAAATATCCAGACACACTGATAGAACAAGGACCAAATTACTGCAATAAACTGTCTCATTCAAAAGGGAGACTGGAAATCACATAGTATTTGTTGCTTCAAAACAATCTTGAAAACAAACTTGAAAATTTGAAATTTTCTCTAAGTTTTTTTTTTTTTTGAGTACCTGTCGAGAGTTCTGCTCAACTGCTCAGCCTCTTATTTATCTCTTCTTCAGTCAGAATAATCCAAACTGGACAGCTGTAGAGTAAAAGGGACTCCCAAATCGAGGCTCACAATTTTAGATTTCTTTCTTCTCTAACAGTTTGGACCAATAATTCTTTATCTTGTCATTAGCCCTCCAGTGTCTTCAAACAGATTCATTCTTTCTTTCTTTTCTTTTCTTTCTTTCTTTCTTTTCTTTCTTTCTTTCTTTCTTTCTTTCTTTCTTTCTTTCTTTCTTTCTTTCTTTCTTTCTTTCTTTCTCTCTCTCTCTCTCTCTCTCTTTCTTTCTTTCTTTCTTTCTTTTCGATCTAAGATTTCTGGTTATTCCAAGTGGGTCATTTTGCCCGTTACTGAAAGTGAATCCTCTATATTAATTTTAATGGCTGTATGACCATGAGTAATTAATTAACTTTTAGGAGACTGAACTAGCTCATGTTTAACATATGAATGCATATATCTCATTGTCATTATCAGAATCATAAAGAGTAATGTTATAAATACTGAGCCACATGTTTTATGTCTGCCATGATATAATGGCCAAATAAGTTAGTAACTGTTATTATTGGTTTAATTTTAGGTAACTTGCCAGATTCTTTTCCAAACTTTACATTATATGAATTTTCAATCTTTTATTTTTTTAAAGATTTAAATAAAATCTCTCCTCAGAGAGAGAGGGAGAGAGCGCGCAAACAGGGGTCATGGCAGAGGGAGAGGGAGAAGCAGACTCCCACAAGCAAGGAGCCCAATGTGGGGCTCAATCTCAGGACCCCAGGATCATGACCTGAGCCCAAGACAGACTCTTAACCGACTGAGCCACCCAGGCATCCTTCAAACTTTTAATTTTTTAAATGTATGGTATACATGTGAAAATATATTCATTCCCCAAAATGAATTTCTCATATTATCATCTTATTTGATTTAGGAATATAAGATAAATAAAGTAGTAAAAGATAAATCCAAGTTTGTTGGTTTAAACAATAGGATGGGTGGAGTACCATTGAGTGAGACTGGGAAAATTGCAGTTAAAGGAGGGGTGGTGCCAAACTCTAAAATATCTCTGATTCTAGATATTCACGATATGTAAACTCCTCCCATGTTAGGAAGGGCTGGCTTATGTAACTAATAGGATATTGTGTGACTTCCAAACTGGCTCATAAGAGACATTATGGACATCTGCCTGCTTCTTCTGGAAACGCTCACTTTGCAGGAAGCTAAATGTCACGTCATGAGGGCACTCATGAAGCCCCATAAAGAAGTACATGTGGGGAGGAACTGAGGCCATACAACAAGAGATAACTTGCAAGGCATGTGAGTGAACCTTTTCAGAAATGGATCTTCCAGCTCTAGTCAAGCCTTCAGATGAATACAGCCCTAGGTGGGATCTTGACTCTAAACTCATGAGAAACCTGTACTAGAAACAGTAGGCTGAGCCATTCCTGTATGAGACAGTACATGTTTTGTACTCAGCTATTAAGTTTTTTGGGTAATTTCTTTTTCATCAGTAAATAACTAAAATATCAGGTTTCAGGGAAACACAAACAAAACCAGAGTTTGGCTTTGGACAGTGCAGCAGATGTTTGTGGTCCAACTCTACTTGGCGCAATTTATTTCAGAGCAGCGCTAGGGAAGAGTTGCATAGATTGCCAGCGCACATCCAACAATGTACCAGAGCATCTCTCTGCTTTTCTTTTCAGTGCTTTTTCTGGTGTCTCAGAGTCTGCTTATCCAGATGTAGGCACCACTCTGAAAAGCAAGGGAGGCAAAAACCAAGATTTTGCTTCAGACCATGTTTTCAAGGTATAGAACTTAAAAATATTATGTTTGAAGTGCTTAGTAGATACCTAAATTATAATGGTGAAATAATGTTGCATATAACGTCTGCAATTCAAAACAAAGTTCTGGGCTACAGACATAAATTTAATAGTTGTCAGAAAGCACATTAAGCCATAAGACTGGATGATCTCCCAAAGGAATAACTAGAATGAGAAGCTCAAAGTACGAGAACGAAGTTATGGGACACTCTTACCATGTAGATTATTCCATTTTTTGCTTCTAAATGAAATAGAAGCTCTGATAAACTTATCTATTCTGCATTGTCTAAATTTTTTTCATTGTAGCACTGCATAAACTATGTATGCATATGCATTAGTCAGGATTCTCCAGAGAAATAGAACCAACAGGATTTATGTATTGATATATATACAATCTACATATATATATAACTTCCTTCCAGTAATGGGAGAAAAAGCTCTTACAGTGTATGACCAGAAAACTTGGATTAAATAGGGGAAAAATATGTTTGAAGGCATTGGTGAGTTAATGATAAGATAAAGAATTATTGGGCCAAGGCCTGGAGAAGAAAGAGACCCAAAATTATGAACCTGCATTTTGGGGCCATGTTAGTCTATAGATGTCTGATGAGGCCTCTTCTTTCTTCCACTCTGAGAATTGAGAATCCTAGCCACCACCACCATCAGCACATTTATTCATTTGATTGATCTTACATTTCACTGAAATTGGTGTCAGTATTGAATCTCAATTTACCATTACCATAAATATATCTACTAAAAAGACTTCAGAATTTCTTTGCACTTTGTTCCTTAATCCTCTCAGCCCACCAAACTCCAGACTCAAGAGTATATAATCAAATAATATGTATGTGTTCTTAAGCTATCTGCATGAGTTGTTTTTTGTTTTTGTTTTTTTTCCTTTTCTTCTTATTTTCTTTACTTCTTTACTCCTTCCCTACCTTGTTTTCCTTTGTGGTTAGAGTTCATTTGAAATATATTTAGGGTCATTTGTTTTAGTTTCCTTTTAGTTTGAATTTTTTCCCTCTTTCCAAATCTTACTGATTTATTTTTATAGACACAATATATTTTTAAGATTTTATTTATTTGAGAGAGAGAATGAGAGAAAGAGAGCATGAGGTGGGGAGGGTCAGAGGGAGAAACACACTCCCTGCTGAGCAGGGAGCCCCATGTGGGACTCAATCTTGGGATCCAGGATCATGACCTGAGCCGAAGGCAGTCACTTAACAAAATGAGCCACCCAGGTGCCCACACACTATCGACACAGTGTTAACATGCTTTTATAATTGACAGTTATATAAAAAGGTATACTTTGAGGGTGGGGGTATGGGTTAGCCTGGTGATGGGTATTAAAGAGGGCACGTTCTGCGTGGAGCACTGGGTATCATGCACAAACAATGAATCATGGAACACTATATCAAAAACTAATGATGTATTGTATGGTGATTAACATAACAATAAAAAATTTAAAAAAATAAGACAAAAAAAAAGAAGTATAAAGGGGGCTCCTGGGTGGCTCAGTCAGTTGAGCCTCTGCCTTAGGCTTGGGTCATGATCTCAGGACCCTGGGATGAAGCCCCGCATTGGGCTTCCTGCTCAATGGGGATTCTGCTTCTCCCTCTACTGCCTGCTCCTGCGCTCTCTCGCTATCTCTGAAATAAATAATAAATAAAATCTTTTTTTAAAAAGAAAAAAAAGGTATACTTTGAGAAATATCTTGTCACTCCCTCTTGTGTCCCTTTACCTCACACCTACCCTATTCTTTGTATGTATAAACTTCATCATTTTATGATTTGTCCTAATGTTACTTTTTGTAATGATAAGCAGATATACATCTATTTTCTTATTTTCGTTTCTTTCTTACAGAAAAGGTAGGGTACTCTGTGTATCTTAATACATTTTTTTTTCTCACTAACTGAAATCACCTGAAACTTACTCCAGAATTACTCCAGTTTCATATGGGTCTTTCTCATAATTTTCATTAAGCTGTATAAAATGCACTTCAATCGCTAAATTCACCTCTTTTATGTCATTTTTATTGTATATCCAATAGTCACTTCAAACTTTCCAATTTAATGTCTGCACTTCAGGTGATCTCTTTGTTTCACAAAATAACCCCCAAGGGCAAATTCAATTTTCATTTGATATCTTTGTAAATTTTTAAACTGCCAAATAGTTACTCTTCTTCTTCACTACGTTTATTTGTCATCAAAATCATGCATTTTATTCTTTGAAATATATTTTTTAAAGATTTATTTATTTGAGAGAGGCAGAGTGGGCGAACACGGATTGGGGGAGGGGCATTGGCAGAGGGAGAGAGAATCCACAAGCAGACTCCCTGCTAATCATGGAGCTAGATTCAGGGCTTGATCCCAGGACCCTGAGATCATGACATGAGCTGAAACCAAGAGTCGACCTCTTAAAATGGACTGAGCCACCCAGGCACCTCTGAAATATTTTTATTCTTGGAATACTTTCTTCATCCTATTGCTACTAACCCAGACCTCAACATTTCCATTGTGTATTGTTTTCCTTGCAAATCTCATTGTCTTTGAGATTCCCCTTCCATTATAGTCCTATTTACATTTGCATGTCAATCTAAGGTTTCTAAAGTATCACTTTCCTAACATTCACTGTGTTCACAACCTACAGTAGCTCTCCACTATTTATTTCAGTACGTTAAAATACTGCTCCCAGGATGTTAACAGTCTTACTATTTGGGCTCTTTCCTAATAATAACAAGTATTGTTCTTAACATCTCATATCTTGATCACACATTATGTGTTTGCTTTGACCTCTCTGCATTTGATTAAACTGTTACTTTAAACTGAAATGTTCTTCTCATCTGACGATCTGTGTCATATTTCATCGTTCTTCTGCAACTGCTTTTGACCACATGTTTTTGAAGTTCAGTTACATTCCTCATAATCCCTATGGTATCATGTAACTGCATGAAAGTATTATGTTCATCTCTATAGCTTTATAAGATGGACTATATGAAATGTACTTGTTTTTCATATACTTCACAAAACAAAACAGATTTATTAATATTTATTAAATAGTTCCTGAATATTTACAAAATCCTTAAAAATACTTTGTGTTTTAAAAGTTATATTTCATTGTAAAATTTTAAATTTATTTATTTTTTAAAATTTTATTTAAATTTATTTAAATTTATTTATATGTTTTATTTATGCTATTTTTATTAATAAAATATTATTGATATGAAGGTCATTTTGGCTCTTTCCAGGCAACTTTGGTATTTAAGATTTTATCTTATAAATTGTACTAAATTAATAATTAGTGTTATTTATATGAAAATAATTATTTTGCAAGACTGATATGCTTTTTTTATCTTTATGTACCCAAGGATATGTTAAATATTAAGACAGAAGTAAATGAAAAGTGACCTAGCTATACACTGAGCCATTCTATCTCAGTTCTTAAAATAGCTGACAGTCCTGCTGTACATATTATATTTTAAAGTATTTTTTTCAGCTTGTTCTCATTATGCTCAGGAACTATGTTCCTCAGGGTCACTTTTAAAGTGTTTATGTTAACTATTGAAGTAGCATGGGCTGAAGTCTTTATTACTGATATAAATTTAATATTTTTGTTGTATAGCTGTCTATACACTCTTCTCCAGTAAACACTGGTGACTTGTTTGAATTAAGTTCTAGCTTCACTTATAATAATGTTATTATTGTGAAAAAAAATCAGTTTCAAATTTAAGCAAGAGACAAAGAGTCTTAAATATTGTTTATTCTATTGCATGGTACATTTTTAATATCTTGGTTTCTTTACCCCACTAGTATTATTAAAAATAGAGTGGACATTACCAGGTATACACAGGCTTTGATGCATCCTAAGAATCTAAGGATGCTTAAAATAAATGCCAAATGGTTGATCAAGATGAGAAATAATGGAGTTTAGTATAGTTTAGGGTCACCACAAAGATTTGTAGAGGATAGGCAAACTTAACCTGAATTTTGAAGGAAGATTAATATTTAAGTAACTAGAGAGGAGTGCGTATGGCATTTCCAGTGAGCCAAATCACAGAGTAGGTCACCTAGAAAAGACCAGAAAAGAAGAATTTAGAGTCTGAAAAACAGATTTTTATCCATTAATGCCAAGTGCAGGAGTCTGAGTCCCAGTGCAAGCTTTCAAATCTGCTTTCCAGATGTGTAATGTGCCCATAGACATAATTAATATGTCTATGTGATTTATAATGAATTTTAGTGGCAATAAACCGGTTAGAATCAGTTGAAATAGGTGTAAAATGTGGAATTCCTGAATTAGAGTATGTGCTAAATTCTCATTACAGTTGCAATCAGACTCCATCTTTAGCTTTTGCATTTGGAGTAAAAGCACAATCTTGCTGCATTTGTAAAAGAATATTAATCAAAACTCCTTTTCCTTTCAGTGTAGTTATTTGTATCAGATGAACAGTAAGACCTTAGTTCTATTACTTTAAAAAGGTCTTGACCACCAGATAAAATCCATTATAGAAAATTCCACTTGTACTGGATACATGTTGCCTCTTCAAGACTGGCAAAGTACAATAAATCTAAAATTCTCAATACAGTAATTACAAGTTCAGAGAAATCCTCAGATTGGATAAAGTAACAAAGTAACTTCTTATCATTTCTAGACTTTGAACAAAGGACAAAAAGTTAATTGACTCAAATGATAGAGTTTACCTTCAAATTGAAAGCACATTAACCTATAAAGTCAGTCTGTCTCACTGAAAATAAATGATTTTACCTCTATATTTTTACTGTAGAAATCTCTCATGGGAAATCATCATTAAACCATAAATTGTGAGATTTAACAAAATTCATTAATAATGGTTAAATAAATTCACTTTCATGGCATCCGCCCAAATATAGAAGGCACACAATCGTGTGTTATTAGCTTAGCACTGTTGGGACATCATTATACGCATACACTCATATAATTTTTTATGATCTACTCTAATTAGGGGAGCACAGAAATATAAGACAATGTAATGGATAAGCAGTAAGGGAACAGATTGAGAAACTGAGTCAGTAATGTTTGCAACATATCAAAGACTGCAGAAATACGTAGAAGGTGTCTCAAACTGCATATTTAAGCATATTTCTTTGAATAAGGAGTGGTTTGACTTCAAAGTGTATTTCAATCTACCTAATGCATATTGACAAATGAAAGGATTGACCTATTATAAACTACATGTAGGTTTAACTTAAAAAAAAATTATCTGCACTACTGAGCTTTTCCTAATCAGTGTATAGCCCACATTCCAAGACTGTAGTTGACATAATGTTTGATGTAAATATGTAAATATTACATTTAAATGATCTGTAAGTTATAGTTAACTCAAAAAGTATGTTAAAAAAATTGTTTACCAAATACGTTGAATTTCCATTTCTGTCACTCCCTAGCCCTTAACGAGCACTCCGGACTTCGTAAAGTGCTAAACAAATGTAAGTTATTATTATTATATCTAGATCCACACAGTTATAAAACAAGTTGAATAAATATAAACAATAGAATTACAAACTTCTCTGGTTTAAGAGTCAAGCAAGAATTTGGCTGCCTACAAATATAGAATATATACTGTAGAAAAAAACGAAGTAATCATCCGTATTGCAAATGAAACAAACTTTTGAACAACTGTTAAGTTTTCAATAATTTTGGGGTAGGAGAGAAAAAAAAACTATAAACAAAATAGCAGTCCTCTAACTTTTTATGAGTAGCTTTCCATCTCCATTACCCTCAGAGTGTGAAAACCTTTAGTGACCAAGTGGTTCATTTTCCCTATTTTACAGATGAGGCAATTGGGACACTAGTGAATATTTGGGTTTCCAGTCTCCAGTCTCTGTGTACTTACGAAGCCTGGAAGTCACCATCCTGTCCTAACAACAAGTAAAAACCAGAACAAACTGAAAAATCAACAACTCTTCTTAGATCCTTAAGAGAAGAGAGGTCATAGGGCAGACCTCTATCCACCAAATTGGAGTAAATACAGAGAATCACAGCTTAAAGGAGCAGAGACTCATAAGCTGCAGTCTTGGTGGGAACCACTGCTGGAGTGGGGAGACCAGCACTGCAACTGAATGGAAAGAGTCTCAGTGTGGACAAGTTTAAGAGCTAAAAACGCCTACATGACCCAGTTAAGTGAGTTTTACCTCCATGAGCTCAACCAAATTCTCACAATAAATATCAGAGAAAAGACTCTGCTTCTGGCCGGCGGAGGGGGAAAGATCCATTTAGAAATAATGCCATAGCACTTTGTTCTAACATGGGCTGCCATTAGGAGAAACTAATTAACCCAGCCTCATCTGCCAAGGTTTTATCAGAACCTAACCAACCTAAGAAAAGGGAAATACCCAATTCTACCTGGATCTAGCTTTCTACAAGGAGAAAGCAGGATACCCACCTCCAGCCCCCCTGGCCATCTGTTCCTTGGGGAAGGAACAGAGATGCACTGTGACAGTCCAGAGGCACAGGCTCACTAAAAGAATGACACCTACTCATAGGTCTATAGGATGCGTCCCCTCCCCATACCTCTCTACCGCATTACTAAAGGTCTATTTGCAGCAGTTCCTTCTACCAGTACATCATGTCCAGCTATAAAGAAAAAAAAAATTACAAGACATGCTAAAAGGCAAAAAACACAGTTGGAAGGGACAGAGCAAGCATCAGGACCAAACTCAGATATGGCAGGGATTTGGGGCTTATCACACCAGGAATTTAAAGCAACTATGATTAATATATATGTGAAGGGCTCTAATGGATAAACCATGTTGCATATAAGATCAGATGAGTAATGTATGCAGAGAGATGGAAATTCTAAGAAGAAACCAAAAAGAAATGCTAGAGGAAATAAAAAAATATAAAATATAAAACAAAAAAATAAAAATATAAAAAATAAAAATAAAAAATACTGCAACAGAAGAAGAGTGTCTTTGATGAGCTTATTAGTAGATGGCAAATGGCTAAGGAAGAAATCTCTGAGCTTGAGGATATCTCAGTAGAAACCTCCCAAACTGAAAGCAATCAGAGAAAAAAGGACTGAAAAAACAGAGTAGAAATCTAAGAACTGTGGGACATAAGAGTAATGGGAATACCAGGAGACTATTTAAGTTTAGTCAGTGGTAAAACCGGGGCTAGAATTTAGGCCTCATAACTCCATTTCTGTTTTTTAAGTCTGTGCCATGTTCCTGCAACACATAGGTCTGCTTCCCAATTGCCTGGTTGCTTCAAACTTCTGGCTTCTAGTAAACCCTTCTTGGACTGTCTCCTTGCAAATGCCTTTGTTCTCAATTTACTAATACACATCTAACCACAACCAATAGAACATCAAACTAATAAAACTGCAGAGTACCAAATAACTACATTAAAGGGCAGTTAACAGGTTAACTAACTCCCTCCCTCTGTGTGTGTGTGTGTTTATGTGTGTGCATGTAATTTATTTTCTAAAGCACATGAGTAGAAATCAATCTATATGTTCTACTAGTTGCATATAAAGGGAAGGCAAAACAAAGACAAAGAGAAGTTTTTAATTAACATACTCAGGATTTTCTTGCTAATATTTCACTAGAAATTAAAATAATGGCTCACTTCCTGTTGGTAGAGATTAAAAAATAAAATGTCTATTACTTATACTTCCTGGAAAGCAATAATTTGCACTACTGCAAAGTAGTTCAGTCATTCCCAGATATGAATTTTGATTGTGTCAACATTATAATGGCAGTGAAAATAAAACAAAACATGTCAAATTTAAGTTATAGAATAGCTGCTGGCTCCTATCATAAAGACAGAGTAAAATATTCACATCATTTTTGGCTTTGGAATGAATTAATTACTTGAAACATATTTTACCTGAACTTTGGGGAACATATGTTAGAGAAACATCTTATGAGGTTAGGGAAAAGGGTAGTGATTAATGTTTCTTCTTATTTCTCAAGTATTGTTTACTCTTGTGCTGGTGAAGGTAGTTTTATTTTCCATAAGAGAACACTGCCTTGTAAAAAACAGTTTTCTGAAAGGACCATGAATTTTGGAAGTTAGCTTCTAATACATGTACTTTCTTAACTTACCTTTCTTCTAATGCCACACCTGCCTAAGTATTTGGAAAAATACCCTTATATCATTGCCTCCTCAAAGCTCTTCTGAGCAGAGCCATCTTAGGAGAGAAGCAAAATGTTTTCTTAATTAGAAGGCTTTATGGATCTTGGGTAAAGTGGCAGTCTTGAAGTCGATGGGTATCTTGACTTCTGTCCATGAGTTTCCTATACAATGCATGTGGTATTAGTTCACAAGGAAAATTTTGAACTCTAAAGGAAAGGATATTCAATGTGCCCATCCTTGTTACTTTCCCACAATAATTATTAACACTCTTTCCTGATAGCCTTGCACAAGGCCCCCGACATGTAATGCGTGCAGGTCTTATGATAGCCCTGCCAGAAAGATATCATTAAATACACTTGCGTATATGGAAGTTCAGTCCTGAAGATATTAACTAACTTGATTGATTGCAAGCCCTGAGCATTTTACTAAGGTCCTTAGGACAGGATCAAGGAAAACCACTTCTAAATTGGATCAGCTCCTTAAGGTGAATAAAGGTATATATTATGATTTTTTTCCCCATTGCACTAGATTTACTCTTTTAGGGTAAGGCATTAGAAACTTCTTTTTCAGGGGCACCTGGGTGGCTCAGCTGTTAAGCATCTGCCTTTGGCTCAGGTCATGATCCCAGGGTCCTGGGATGGAGCCCTGCATGGGGCTCCCTGATAATCAGGAAGCCTGCTTCTCCCTCTGCCACTCCCCCTGCTTTGTGTTCCCTCTCTCGCTGTCTCTCTCTCTCTCTCTCTGTCAAATAAATAAATAAATAAAATCTTAAAAAGAAAAAGAAACTTCTTTTTCAGAGTAGTGGATAGGTAGAGAGAAGCCACTAACCCTTGAGTTTACATATATGTTTTTAGATCTCCCAAGAGAAATGGGAGATAGATGAATCTTTTGTGGAACAAGTAAAGAGAATCTTGACAGTTCTGGAGTGGTGTGTTGGGTCTGCAGTGCCCTGGTGATGTCCCAGAGGTATCTGGGAGCCCAGAAGCAGAGAAATTAGTGGGACGATGGGCTGGCTGTTCTTCATTTACTTTATTGACAATTCATATTAAATATTTTGAGGAAAGATTTAGGCAGGAAAAATATTTGAAAACCATTAATTTAGAGAATGAGATGTGAACAGAATGTGAATCATCAAGCAGTCAGGGGACTCAGACAGGAACCAAGAGGGGCAGGGGAATAGTTTGCTGGCATCAAAATTTTCCTGGAGCTAGGCTGATAGGAAACCCATTATCCTATTCAGAGGAGGGAACTAAATACAACACCAAGGCTTTACCAAAACTGAGAGTGTAGAGTAACACTTCTGCCATCGCTACTCATAGTCCTCTTTGCTGCGTATTTGTCACCACCCGTGTCGTAGTTTGAGTGTTCCATCACCAGTTTGCTAGTTAGCACTGTGGTGAAACTCTTTAATGCTATTACCAAAATAAAACTGGGTTATAATCCCTGATCTAGGGACACAAAGCTGTTGTACTTTGTATGTATTGTGCAAAGACCCTAACCAAGGGGACAGATAGGATGTGAAATCCAGTTGGCACTCAACTCATTGGCCTTACTCTCTGGCTTAGGACTATGTCTGCATGGAGTTAAGAGGTACCTTTTTCTCACTTACATAAAGACACCACATGGGCTAGTGTCAACCCTGCCTTGTGCCATGGTCCCCTCTACACCCACCCCCACCCCCTGTAATCTGCATTTACCTCTCTCATGGCCTTTTTGTATAACATAGTAATATAACTCCCTGTAAATTTAGGACATTATTCCTTGCCATACAATAGCATAAGAATAATGATTTGTTATTATATCTCCTACATCTTAGAACTGTCCCTGACACATAATATATGCTCCCTAATTGTCTTTGGATTGTTACTGAATGCATGTTCCAATGTGGTAAGATAATTTGCATGATTCTCAATAGAGAACTTTAAAAAAACATGTGTGCTTATATAACTTTTTTATGTTCACCACAATGAAATATTTGATGCACCATGTGAATTAGATGTATCATATAAAATATATTTAATTCACTCTAAATTCTAGCATCAAATTAGGTTGTTTTCTGCCATGCATTACTCGTCTTGATTCTTTAGACACTATGATACTCTCCATTGACATAGAGAGTAAAATATAAAAGCCATAGGAATATCACATGATTTAATCAAATCGTATATCTGATTAAGAGGTCCTGGACTGGAGGAAGGAAGAGGAAGTTTCTATTACATGATAGATTCTGTGTCCACTTGAAATTCTTCTATTTCACTTTTAACATACAACCACTCTTTGAATTAGATATTTCATTTTAAAATGAGGTAACTGAATATCAGAGAAATACATGACCTGGTAAAGTCCCTTATCTTGGGTCTGCCTTTGGCTCAGGTCATGATCTCAGAGTCCTGGGATTGAGCCCTGCATCAGGCTCCCTGCTCAGTAGAAAGCCTGCTTTTCCCTCTCCCTCTCCCTCTGCCCCTCCCCCAGCTCATGCTCTCTCTCTCTCTCTCTCTCTCTCAAATAAATAAAATCTATTTTTAAAAAAGTCACTTATCTTGTAATTTCCAGAATTGGAAAGTCCAGTGTATTTATATGAGAGACTAATTTGTCCAGCTGATATTTTACTTACACTGATGATGCCTTCACAATGATGGAGTATTTTGTTTACTTGGGAATTTCAGCTAATTATCTCAATACTTTTTCTATACAATGAACAATAACCATTTTGAGTGATGGTATTTTTTCTCAATAAGGTGATTTTTTTCCCATTTAGCTGATTTTTTAAGCTTTTATGTATTTATTTGTCAGAGAGAGAAAGAGAGAGAGAGTGCACACAAGCAGGGGGAGCAGCAGGCAAAAGGAGAAGCAGACTCCCCACTGAGCAGGGAGCCCGATGTGGGACTCGATCCCAGGACCCCGGGATCATGACATGAGCTGAAGGCAGACGCTTAACCGACTGAGCCACCCAGGTGTCCCTAACTGAATGTTTTGATGTCATTGTTGTATAGTCCAGAGCCAGTCTCTAATTTCCCACTGCATCCTGGTACATGAAGTAAAATACCAAGACACATTCACACATAAGCCAAGATATTTTCATTATCACTCTCCACCAAGCATGTATATTCTTCCTTTAATGAAAATGATTATCTTTTGCTAGCTTTGTTCATTGTTTAAAAATGTCTCCCTGCTTCAAAATCTTCTCACCTATTGCTGTTTCTCTGGGATGAATGTTTTTTTGTGTGTGTTTTATTTTGTTTTAGTTCTACTGAGTGATTCTCAGCAATCTTACATAATACACACTTTCTCAAAAAAATCATATCAAATCATGCCAAGGATATATATTTTTAAAAATCAAAAATATTTAAGCAATCAGTTACATATACAGATTTTATCTATATTTTGCAGGCTACACAAAGAAAGATAATAAAAAATAAATAAGATAAAAAATTTAGATCTGTTTCCAGAAATGTTTATGGAAGATTTTATACATACCACATAGGCACACATACTCATATATATAGTAAATGTCAATAAAGCCAAATTTGCAAACTGTTGTCCTTCTGGGGTGTTTGTTTAGAAGTCATTAAAAGTTGACCCATTTCTCATAAACATCCAAATTTAAAAGACCAAGCACCCTAGGCTATGTGTAGGTAACTGGTATGACTACCCATTAGATAAGATGTTCTCCAGGTTGTCATGGAGCATGTCATCCCTATATATATGGGACTGTCCTCACTTGAATTAGGGACTTCTTTACCCACGTGTCTGGTTTAGGATGATTGAAAAGGAAAGGAGATTAACAATAAAGTCTTCTAAGGAAAGAAGGAGGAACCAAAATGATTCAGGCTTAGATTGGGCCAGCAAGAGAAATTTACCTGGCATATGAGACTGAAGAGCATCAGGGAAATACAGTAAAGGCAGACACTTTAGGTGTCTTTAGGTGTATTCAAACCCTGAATATTATTAAATGAACAAAACATATAGAATGCAAAACCTGCCATATGTTTTCTTAGGTAACAATATGATTAGTATTGTTCAGATACCTTGTGTAAACTCAATAAATAATTTTTCAACATCTACTTTATGCCTGGCACCAGGCTGGGCGCTGAGGATGCCAAAATTGGGAAGATAATCTTGCCCCAAGGAAGTCACAAACCAAAGGAGGAGACTATCATATATAATTGCATAAAAATAAATGGACTTACAACTCTTTAATAAAAAGACAAATAAACCACTTAAAAATAGACAAAGGACTTACCTTACACCACATAAAAAATTTAACTCAAAGTATACTGAAGACCTAAACAAAGAGCTAAAATTATAAAAGTCTAGAAAGTCTAGAAGAAAACATAGGAGAAAATTTTAATGATTTTGGGTTTGGCAATGGTTTATTTGATACGACACCAAAAGCACAGCCAACAAAAGAAAGAACAGATAAAATGACTCATTCAAAATTAAAAACTTTTGTACATCAGGGGTACCTGGGTGGCTCAGTCATTAAGTGTCTGCCTTCAGCTCAGGTCGTGGTCCCAGGGTCCTGGGATCGAGCCCCACATCGGACTCCCTGCTTGGCGGGAAGCCTGCTTCTCCCTCTCCCACTCCCCCTGCTTGTGTTCCTTCTCTCTCTCTCTGAGTGTCTCTCTGTCAAATAAATAAATAAAATCTTAAAAAATAAAAATAAAAAATAGGGGCACCTGGGTGGCTCAGTTGGTTAAACGACTGCCTTCGACTCAGGTCATGATCCTGGAGTCGCCCGGGATTGAGTCCCACATCGGGCTCCCTGCTCAGCGGGGAGTCTGCTTCTCCCTCTGACCCTCTTCCCTCTCATGCTCTCTAGCTCTCATTCTCTCTCTCTCTCAAATAAATACAATCTTTAAAAAAAATAAAATAAAAAATAAAAAACTTTTGTGCATCAAAGAAAGCTAGCAACAGAGTAAAAGATAACCCACAGAATGGGACAAAATATTTCAAATCATATATCTGACAAGGGATTCGTATCCAGAATATATAAAGAACTCCTACAACTCAACAATAGCAATGACAACAGCAAAACAAACAACCCAATTAACAAATGCAGAAAGGATTTGGATAGACATTTCTCCAAAGAAGTTATATTGATGGCCAGGAATACATGGAAAGTTGTTCATCATTAGTTATCAGGGAAATGCAAATTAAAATCACAATGGGGTACCACTTTACACTTATTAGGATGACTGTAGTAAAAAATAGTCAATAAAACGTGTTGGCAAAGACGTGGAGAAGTTAGAATGTTCATGAACTGCTGATGGGATTGTACAGTGAGGCAGCTGCTGTGGAAAACAGTCTGGCAGCTCCCCAAACAGCTAACCATAGAGTTACTGTATTCCACTCCGAGGCATATACCCAAGAGAAATGAAGATGTATGTCTACAACAACTTGTACACAAATATCTAGTAGCCAAAAAGTAGAAACAATCCAAATGGCCATCAGTTGATGAATGGATGAACAGAATGTGGGATATCTTTACAATAGAATGTTATCCAGCCATAAAAAAGGAATGAAGTCTGGACACATGCTACAACATGAATAAACCTTGAAAACATGCTAGATGAAAGAATTCAGTCACAAAAGACCACACAGTCTATGATTTCGTTTATATGAAATGTCCAGAAGAGGCAAATCTATACCCAGAGAGTAGAGATTAGAGGTTGTCTAGGGGTGGGGTTAGTGGGGAGATTGAGGAGTGATGGCTAACAGATGTGTGGTTTCTCTTTGCAATAATAAAACCAAAAATCAATCAACCAATCGACCAACTATGCCCAGCATATATGTTTAAGAAAATCAAAGATAAATTTAAGGAGGCCAGATGATAATGTATAGCAATCAGTTACACATAGGTATTTTTTACGTTTTATAATATACACAAAGGAAGATAATAGAAAATTTATATGTCTCCCCAGAAATACATGTGGAAGATTATGTATGCCTGTGTGTTTGTTTTATTTTTGTTTCCATAAAGTCAGAGTTAAATTGTAACTTTGTTTAGAGGGAAGAACTTTTCTTCTTCAAAGACAAACAGAATGTTAGACATCTAAGCAACTTTCAAATATCAAAGGTAGGCTAAGAAGGTAGTTTAACTAGGAGCAATGCGGAACTGGTAAAATATGTTTAGTAATTCAATTATATATCAAACCATTCTGATCATTTGTGTCATGTTCTTCAAACTTAAAAGTTAAATTAGTTCTGCAGTTACATATGACCATGGGAAGTAATTCTTAGCCATGCATTTCATTGGTTTTTAGCACATTTTTGGAAAAAGGGGTACTACATTCCGCTATTATCTTTTTTAAATGACTGCAGATATAGGCATACAGATAGATACAACTACAAGTATGCGTAGCTGTAGATACGGGTACAGATATAGTATAGATAGATATAGACGTAGATACAGATGTAGATATAGACGTAGATACAGATGTAGATATAGACGTAGACATAGACGTAGATACAGACGTAGATACATACGTAGACACAGACGTAGATACAGACGTAGACATAGACTTAGATACTGACGTAGACACAGACGTAGATACAGACGTAGACATAGACGTAGATACAGACGTAGACATAGACGTAGATACAGACGTAGATACAGACGTAGATATAGACGTAGATCCAGATGTAGATATAGACGTAGATACAGACGTAGATACAGACGTAGATACAGACGTAGATACCATCAGGGAGTCCATGAGTATTTCAGTTAACTGAAATCTTTGGTTATGACTACATGACCAGAAGATACATTCATACATATTTTCCCCATTTTAAAGAGTAATAAAAAGGGTAAATGAGACATATTCTCTACAAATAAGGAGATAATCTATTAGAAGAAAACTATAAATATGCAAATATAATAATTCAAAGAAGACTAGAATAACCACAATAATAAAGATGTGAAGTACTATAGTGCCCCAAAAGGAAATAAATCAGCCTATAATTTCATAAAACTTCTCCATACTTTGAGATGGGCTATCTATTGTCGCCCTGGGTTTGCCATCAAGTAGAAATGGTTTTGTCAGATTGTTAACAATTTGATACTCATTTTCTTGTATGAAAACTTAGTGAGTTGGTTCTAGGTTTACTTCGGCTTTTACTTTTGATGACAAAATCATTCTGGCAACTGTATGGTACTGTCATGAAGACCCTGTCCTGTGATGAAACGGGAAAAAATTCCAAAGAAAGGAAAACATATAACATACGCATGAAATTTCTAGAGATAAAGATAAATAAATAAAATAAGAAATCAAACTAAATAAAAGGAAGCAGCATTAAGCAAATAATGGGACTGCTCCCATATATATATATATATATATATATATATATTTATATTTTTTTTTTTTTTTAAGAAAAGTACATTGTTCAGTTCAGGTGAAGCAGAGTTGTATGCAGTTTGGTGATAAGCAATAGAGCTAGAGTTGTAGATAGTGGTTGGGATCATGAATGTTAGAATTTTATTGTTTACAGTTAATTTGGTAGGTAGAAGGGTCAGGAATGCATTAGACCATGAAGGGAGCTGTTCTGGCAGATTTGGGAGAAGGATGGTTTGGAAACCAATGCCTGCCTGGAATTTAGGATCAAGTTAATGAGTATCCAAATTAACATGAGAAAAATGAGAAGACAAAGGAGAAGAGAGCAAACATTAAGAACAAAATACATGAGGTGGGGTGTGTGTGTGTGTGTGTGTGTGTGTGTGTGTGTGTGTGTATGAAGGAATAAGGATAAAGAAAAGGATACAGTTGGAAAATTTAAATGTGAATAACTGGATATATGGTGGTGTCATTGCAAGAAGAAAATCACAAGGAGGAGCTTGTCCTCGGGGAGACCAGACACAAAACAAAACCTTATATAGTTTAGAGCTGGGAGAAAGATTTGAAATCAACTAGGATATTTTGTCTATTTCACACACTAAGAAGCCAAGGTTCAGAGAAGTGATTTAACTAAATCAGATGACTAATGGAGAATGAAATTTTGAAATATGCTCAGTTGGAGGGGTGGAGCAGGTGGAGATAAGGCAAGAGTACAGTTGATGACAGCAATAAATATACAGTTTACTCTCAAAGTAAAATGATCACCTCACTATAATAACTTTGAAAGAAACATACAGAAGAGCAACTTGCTACAAAAGTGCCAGGAATTGCAACAATATTATAATTTTAGGGAAACTAATTTTCTCCTGACATGTCCAGATTACATATTATAAGAAAAATTGGGGAAAGAAAACATTCTTAAACCTCAGAAATATTTCCTGCTGTTCTGTTACACTGAGATTAATTGCAAGTCACACAAGTTAAACAGTACAAAATGTTTTACAGAGCACATGGAAGGTTTCACATGCCCTAAAATAAAGGGCTATAAATGTGACATACTACACTCTACTGAAAGAATTTCTGAATATTTCTATTATAAAGTAATTTTCTCCTACTGCAGTTTCCCTAGGAAAGTGACAAGATAAAACTGATTTCTTAAACCATTATTTCAAAGGATGATATAATTATCTCATTTTAAATTTGAAAAAAAAATAAAGCAGTCATGCTATTAGTAGCTTTCATGTTTCAGAGAAGTTTCCATATATTTGCATACTAAAATTAATTAAGAAATTGCTAAAAGGGGCCAATGGAATTAATTTATAAATAGTAAAATTTGTCTCCAGCCACAAATAGTTTTAATCTTCAGTTATATTTTTAAGAATGCTTATTTGTGTCATTCTTATAAATACATAAATAATGGTTTTGATAAATAGAACCATTAGATAAATAAATATCACTTAATCTCTACTCATTTGTGACATATTTCATATAAGTTAATTCCCAAATATATATTTAAAATATTTATTTAACCAAAATTTTGACATACTTGGAATCTACAATACGAATCTCAATTTTAAAAATAAATGGATTTTGGGGTGCCTGGGTAGCTCAGTCATTAAGCGTCTGCCTTTGGCTCAGGTCATGATCCCAGGGTCCTGGGATCAAGCCCCACATTGGGCTCCCTGCTCTGTGGGAAGCCTGCTTCTCCCTCTCCCACTCCCCCTGCTTGTGTTCTCTCTCTCGCTGTGTCTTTCTCTGTCAAAGAAATAAAATCTTAAGATAATAATAATAATAAATGGATTTTCGGGGCGCCTGGGTGGCTCAGTCGTTTGAGTGTCTGTCTTCCGCTCAGGTCATGATCCTAGGGTCCTGGGATCAAGCCCTACATCGGGCTCTCTGCTCAGCAGGGAGCCTGCTTCTCTCTCTCCCTCTGCTGCTCCCCTTGCTTGTATTCTCTTTCTCTCTCTGTCAGATAAATAAATAAAATCTTGAAAAAAAGAAAAATAAATGGATTTTCTGGGGTGCCTGGGTGGCTCACTCGGTTAAACATCTCCCTTCAGCTCAGGTCATGATCCCAGAGTCCTGGGATCGAGTCCGGCATCGGGCTCCCTGCTCTGTGGGGAGCCTGCTTCTCCCTCTGCCTCTGCGTGTCTCTCTCTCTCTGTCTCTCATGAATAAATAAATAAAATCTTTTAAAAAATAAATAATAAATAAATAAATAAATAAATGGATTTTCTGTCACATACTAATGGAAACAAAAAACCTTAAGTATTTTATTTTTAAAAATTCAGAAAAATATGGATTTCACAGTAATGACATTTTGTAAACTACAGTATCTCAAGTACATGATCCTACATGGAGGCAGAGAGATATATACATCTGTTGAGTAGAAAGAACCACTTGTCCATCCAGACATCTTTGAGTACTGATGAATAATCTGAAAAAAAAGGAAAAAAATGGGAGGGAGAGAGAGAAGAAGGAGGAGAAGAAATAGGAGAAGTAGGAGGAAAAAAAAGAGGAAGGAAGGGAGGAGAAAAGGAATGAAAAAGTAAGAAGAGAAGTCACAAAATCTGATGACTTTGTCTACTGGTAAAGTGACAAAGTGAGGATAAAAGCCAGTCAACACTCAACCTATACTCTCAAATATACTAAAAACTTCACCTCTGCCATATTCTGTGCCTCAAATTAGAACCATGACTCTTAAACATACAGGTTTTCCCCACTACCCAAAATAGAGTGTTTCTATAAACCTGTGGTAAGCAGAAATGGTGGAAAGCAAAGAAGTAATTACCGTTAATTGATATCAAAATTTTTTGAGCATTCTCAGACCCCAAAAATAACCTCTCCGTCTTTTCTGGTACCTGAGAACACATCTTGCTAAAGGATGCACAAAATAAATCGAGATAAAGCACAGATGCTCGCAGACACAGTTCAAAGCTCTGGCAGCTTGCTGCCAGGATGCTGAGTATCATTGCCAGGGAAGGAGCTTGGTGGCACCACTCCTGCTGCTTGAGCCGTGTGCTTCCCCTACTGCAGCTTGCTGCAAAAACAAATGTTGAATGCCATGTTCACTTTTCATCTTTTTCCATAAAAACAAATATCCTTGTCAGATTTCTTTCAATTAGGGATAACAGGTATTAATGTATGTCTTTCTTAAAAGCTAAGTGGCAAACCTGAACTTTTGAAAAGCAGGGGATCCCTGTAATGGACACTGGAGGAGGGAAACAGGTTTGGGAAATGAATAAATGCATTGTCTGCGTTGCAGAAACCTCTTCAATCTCCTAATATTTCCTTCGTACCCTGGGGTGCTTGGGTGACTCAGTTGGTTAAGCATCTGACTCTTGGTTTCGGCTCAGGTCATGATCTCAAGGTCCTGAGATTGAGCCCTGTGATGGTCGTGCAGTAGGGGTGGAGACTGCTTAAGAGTTTATCTCTCCCTCTCCTCCTGCCCCTCCCCTACACACATATTCTCTCTCTCTTAAGAAAAAAAATTTCCTTTGTACTCTTTGGGTATTGCCTTCCTCTTCCATGTAACTAATCTACATCTACCTTTCTTGAGTTTTGATCATGTTTACCTATCAAGAAAATCTGCTGTAGGGGCATCCGGGTGGCTCAGTGGGTTAAGCATTTGCCTTTGGCTCAGGTCGTGATCCCAGGATCCTGGGATCAAGCCCCGCATCGGGCTCTCTACTCAGTGCGGAGCCTGCTTCTCCCTCTGCCACTCCCCCTGCTTGTGCTCATTCTCTCTCTGTCAAATAAATAAATAAAATCTTAAAAAAAAAAAAGAAAATCGGCTGTAAAATTATCTGTCGAATAGGTCATCTCCAAAATATTTACTTTTTGTTAGACAAGAAAATAATTCTTATTTAAGCAATAATGTACATGGAATGACAGCTGATGGGATTCACTGAACTACTTTGCATATTATTAAATTGACACCCACCTACTTTGTCCTCTGACAAAGTCAGTTAAGGTATCAAAAACTATATTAGATGGGTATTTACTCAAAGAATATGTAAACACTAATTCAAAGGGATATATGCATCCCTATGTTTATTAAAACATTATTTACAATAGCCAACTTATGGAAGCAACCAGTGTCCATCAAGTGATGAATGGATAAAGAAGCTGTGGTAGATGCGCACGCGCACACACACACACATACACACACACATACACAATGGGATATCATTCAGCCATATAAAGGAATGAAATCTTACCATTTTCAACAACATGGTTGGGTGTAGAGAGTTCAATGCTAAGCAAAATAAGCCAGTCAGAAAAAGACAAATACCATATGATTTCACTCATGTGGAATTTAAGAAACAAAACAAAGGAACAAAGGGAAAAAGAGAGAGAGAGAGAGAGAAACCAAAAAAACAGACTCAACTACAGAAAACAGATGGTTACCAGAGGGGAGGTTGGTGGGGGGATGGGTGAAATAGGTGAAGGGTATTAAGAGTACACTTATCAGAACGAACATTGAGAAATGTATAGAATTGTTGAATCGCTATATTGTACTTCTGGTACTGATATAACACTCTACATTAACTACATGGGGATTAAAAAAAAGACCCCAAAAACCTACAAAAAATGAAAACTGTATTAGATACTTGCTCAAAAGTAACATAAAAAGAATAAAATATGCACATGCATAGAATCATAATATAAAGTAAAAGTAATTAATCTTATACTGTGTTCAAAAATTTTACTTAAAAAAGCATAATATATGAGCACCTCAATTCTTTGTTTTAGTTCTCTAGAATTATTTATAGTTCTGTACATTTTAGCTTTATGTCAGTTTATTTACTTAAATTGTGAACTTTCCCTAAAATTTCTCTTCACTGTCTTCATTGTGTCCAATGGATCATGTTGTATAAGCAAACCAGACAACCCTTACATCCAGAGTGGCGATGTCAAGGTTAAGGGCCGGTGGGTTGCAGGGGAGAAGAGGGGGGATCCTGGAGGCTTAGGAAGGGGTCCTGAACATGAGCTAGGAACTGTCACTCAGAGCCTGACTTCCACAGGAATTGGGGTTGGGGGCCAAAGCCCAGGGCAAGACCCCCTGTGGGGTACCTATCCTTCCTGCTCTGCCACTGCCATCCCCAGACCCAGGCCAGTCAGTCTTGAACTCTGGCCACTGTTCAGTGTCTCACCCGCTTGGAAATGAGCCAGTCTTTTTTGCAAGGTCGGTTGACTGAGAACATATTTCTTCTCCATTGTAAATAGTTGTGTTTTTGTTTTACAGTGGGTGGAGGGTAGGTGAGGAATATAAATTTGTTGCATGAGTAAGTGGGTCAGACCTTTAGTGTAAGCATGCACCCTTCTGCTGGAGAGGGCACTGTGTTGAACATAAGCACCTTGGTAACTAAACCCCTTTAAATAGCAATAAAGGTGGTCTGTATTGATTCAGTTATTGTAAAAGCTTGGGTTTATTTTTGTGGACTTAATGTTTAAGAATTAGAACATAGCAATGGGCTGCTTTGTTGAAATAATATAAATTGTAATTATAAATAAACAGGTAAACCTTTAAAACTTAAAAAAAATTGTTAATTGTTGATAGCTTTTCTCTTCATTGTTCATTGTTGATAACTCTTTTCTACTCTTTATTTAGCCAGTTAAAATCTAAAACTGGCAGAATATTTTGATTTTTTTAGTACAAATATCAGAGCCATCAAAGATTGCTATCAAAATAGATTGATCCTGAAGGCAAACCCCCTTAGAAAATATTTTAAATCAAAATCCTCTTGGAAAATTTAACATAATTTTAAAATTAGAGTAAAATCATAAGTGTAAAATATTATGATCGTGATACTGCTATATATCATATACAAGTAACCTTATTTAGTTCTCTTTTGTTTTAAAGATTTTATTTATGTATTTGACAGAGTGAGACACAGCGAGAGAGGAAGCACAAGCAGGGGAAGTGGGGGAGGGAGAAATAGGCTTCCCGTTGAGCAGAGAGCCGGATGTGGGGCTTGATCCCAGGACCCTGGGATCATGACCTCAGCCAAAAGCAGACGCTTAAGGACTGAGCCACCCAGGCGCCCCCCTATTTAGTTCTTATAAGATGGTTTATATACTTCAAAATTTCACATTGCAAATATATGCCATACTATATAGGATAAAATATAATGCTAAATATTTGTGCTCTCATGGACAAATGGTAGTATTCCTTTGTGCTGTTTGCCTTACTCCAAGCTTAAAAGTAATATTAATAGTAGTAGACTCTGTCCCATTTCCCAGGACTGAGGCTTATATTATATTATAATCCTTATTTTAATAATTTTTATACTTTTGGCATCTGAAACATAATATTAACAAAAGAGTACTCAGCAATCAGGGGTGTCTGGGTGACTCAGTCAGTCAGTGTTTCACCCTTGATCTCTGCTCAGGTCTTGATCTCAGGGCTGTGAGTTCAAGCCTGGCATTAGGCTCTATACTGTGTGTGGAGCCTACCTAAAAACAATAAAAATAAAGAAATTTAAAAAAAGAAAAGAATACTCAGCAATGAAAAATATTTATAGTGTAGAGAAAATAAGGTTATTTTCTTCAGTCTTTGTATGAGGCTTAAGTTTGGTTATATATTGAAACCATTCTGCGAACATATTTTTTATCATATGTCCAGGTTTTATATTTAATCAAATCAAACCTTTTGGTTTCTGTACAAAATAAATTGTATATGTTATATAGATTGGGATAATTCATCTGCATCTAATATCAACACTTCATTAAAATTTAAGATCCTCTCCAATACCACATTTGTAAATACTATGTGTTGTTGAAAATCTATGGTATAAATATGAGCTGCTGGTTTAAAAGTTTTGCTACTTGCTAATGGTACACCTTCTGTAGCCTTGTAAACTGTCATAGTGATCTGCAGAATCCACTTATTTTAAAAAAATATTTACTTAGCAGTATGTGCCATCTCTGAATACAGATGACTTTTTTGAAAATACAGGCTCGTAGTCCGTAGTTAAAATTATTTTTGTTATTTTTATTTATTTATCATTCAAACATATATTGAATAATTATACCAAAGTATTTTTCTATTCTTATGAGATAAAAAATGATAAAAAATGACAATGTCCCAGTCCTCAAGTTGCTCACTGCCTAGAAAGGGAAAGAATATACTATGTATATAATAATGGCAATGCCATCATAACTATATATTATGTAAACATAAGATTACTGCATAGCAATTTAAGTGAATATACATATAAAACTCATATGTGAAATAGAAATTGATTAACTCTATTTGAAAAAGGTCACAAGAGGTTTCAGAAAAGATAATAAAACTCAGCGGGGTGTTGTGATTTAATATGAACTGTCTAGTCTTAAAGATAGCAAAATATTTTAAACAGAGAAAGAAGCATTTCAGTATTTCCAAAACATCTCATCCCTTGTGGTTGGTAGTTAAGATGACTCTGAATATGTACCTTGAAACAAAATCATGAGGCATCATTTATGTCATGCCAACTTGAGAATGGAGGAAAGTTTCTGAGCAAACAATTGATGTAATCAGGTTTCATTTCAGAAAGGTCTCTTAAAAAAATAAGAAAGTTCTCTTAGTATTTGAATGCAGAGGATGAATTGTAGGGAAAAGATACAATTATACTTCTCCTTATAATAATGTGTTAAATTCCATTTATACTAATCATTTCTAAATTTCGTTTTTCTTTAACAATTATCACTTTGTCACATGTGTTGTCATTATTTGTTATTATTTCTATTGATTCCAAGCTCTCAAATTTAAATTGCAAGAAGCTGGAATCTTTGTATATTTTGTTCACTGATGTTTTGAAAGTACCTAGGAAAGTACCAACCCTAGTATGTGTTATTGCTTAATATTTTCTCTGTAAATAAAATGTATGAATTTTGCTGATTTGGAAGATAAGCTATTGATTTCCTTATATTTAGTTTGATTCAGTCCTTGACAAATTCTCTTAATAATCATAGAATTTTTTTTTTATTGATTGCCAGGTTTTCTAGGATGCAAGCATATGATCATCAAAAGGAGAAAAACCTTTTTTGATATGCCAGTATTTTTACAAATTATTTCTCAATTTCACTGATTGCATTCAGTAGTATATCTTAAACAGAGATAAACAATAGCAATAGTCAATACCCCATAATTTTCTTGGCATTAAAGATAAAAGTAGTTAACTTTCAAAAATTTTAAATTATGGTGAGAAATCTGGTGATCTTCAAAAAAAAGCAATGAGGCCAGTGTATGGCAGGAGCAGAATAAATTGAGTATGAGATAGTTATTTTTGAACGTTTCATATTTTCATACTCTCCTGTATTTTCTATTTTTCTCTGTATTCAGTTTGAGTTTCTTCTATTTACCTTGTATTTATAATTGCATCCCATTATGTCTCTAATTTTATCTCTTCATTTTTTTTGTTTCTTTAAAAGATTTTATTTATTTGAGAGAGAGAGATAATGAGTGGAGGGAGAGGCAGAGGGACAATTAGACTCTCCTCTGAGCACTGAGCCCGAGGCAGGGCTCTATGCAGGGCTCCAATCCAGGAGCCTGAGATTATGTCTTGAGCCAAAGTCAGACGTTTAACTGACTGAGCCACCCAGGCGCCCCTAACTTTCTCTCTTCATTTTACATGGCATTCAAAAATCTGCTTGTTTGTTTATCTCCTAGAAACCGCTGTGTGCTATAGCTTTTTGCTTGTACCAAAAATTGGTAACTGCTTTCCTTAGAAAAGTGGATGCAATTTACTAACATTAAGTACTTCACTTCTCTGGAATGTTAAGATTATCTAGTCTTCCTCACTTAAAGATATTTTTGATGCTTCCAACTGATTTTGTTGTTGTTGTTGTTATTTTGCCCATTTCTCTGGTTGATGACATAGTGCATCAGTCTGTCTCAAATATTCCAGCTTGGAGGAAGTGAAAGTTCTGATATATCTGATTTATTTGATCAATTTGTCTGCTCTATTATAAGCCAGCAAAAAATAGAAGCAAGAAAGCATGTTAGAAGGCCATTGCAGTATTCCAGAACACTGATATCAATGCATTCTAATTTTGCTGAAGTGGAGATATTGGAGAGTCATTGGATTTTGAAGATAGGACCAACAAGATTTGCTGATAGATTTGATGAGATGAAAGAAAGGACTGGCAGATGGTTCTAAAATTTTGGTTCAGTCAAAAACCAAGCAAATAGACAACAATGTCATCTGCTGGCCTTGGGAACATTGGTGAGGAAGAATGTTCGAGAAAAATGTCAAGTGTATTAGAAATCCAAGAGGAGTTATTGGATAGGCAGTTGTATGTACAAGTCTGGAATTCAGAGAGATTTAGGTCTAAAGTAATCCTGTATAGATAACATTTAAAACTAGGAGACTGGATGAAATTATCCAAGGAGGAAATATAGATAGAAAAGATAGCAGGACACAGAATTACAAAGAAAAACACTTCCAAGTGATTAAAGGAAAAATTAGGCGAAGGATAATTTGGAATATTCAGTGGCTATAAGGAGAATCGGGAAAGAATGAAGGGGTGCCTGGGTGGCTCAGATGGTTAAGCATCTGCCTTCGGCTTAGGTCATGATCCTGGGGTCCTGGGATTGAGCCCCACATCGGGTTCCTGGCTCAGTGGGGAGCCTGCTTCTCCCTCTCCCTCTCTCCCTCTCCCAGCTCTTGCTCTCTCTCTTTCTGTATCTCGGTCAAATGAATAAATTAAAAAAAAATCTTAAAGGAAAGAATGGAAATCCAAAAGCCAGATGAAAAATGTTTTAAAATTGAAGGCATGATCCACTATATCAAATGCTGCTGAGAATTTAATTAAAATGAAGACTGAAATTTGGCTGCCAATTAAGCAATGATGAGATCATAGGTGACTCACAAGTATTTGAAGGTTGACTCTAGAGCTTGACTGGGTTGGCTCCAGAGTCAAGGGAGGAAGTGCAGACCAATTTGGAGGAGTTTTGCACTAAAGGAGAAGAGAAAAATTTAACCATTCAACTAAAAGCAATTGGGGTAAAGAGAGGATGTATTTTGTTAGTTGGAAAATGAAAACACTATGCTTCCTTGCTGTTGGGACTGATCCTGTAGAGAAGTAAAATGTGATGATGTAGGATAATAAGATTATACTTCAAAGAACAAAGTTCTCGAGGCAGGAGTAGCTGCTGCCCTTAGGTGGAAACATGGTCGGTTCATACACAGTAATGGGAAAAAAGTGCAGCCCATACAGTACAATTGCACATTGAGGGATTGCTGGCAAAGGATGGGAAAGTTCCCTTCTCATGTATTTTTCCAATGAAATAAAAACCCAGCTTATTGATATTTGAAAAAAAGAAAAGTGCTGGAGGTTTTTGAAGAGAGTACAAACTGCAAAATAGTTATCTAAGAGAGCAGAGTGGATGGTTTAGTAAAATATAGTGAGATTGCTTTTGTCACTAAGGATCCATACGAGATGCTCAGTCATGAAATTGACATGGCTTATGTTTTCCCTAAGTCACACTTTGAGGGTGCAGTGAATGATTGTAATAGATTTTATTTTTTATTTATTTTTATTTTTATTTATTTTTTATTTATTTAAATTCAGTTCAACCTATAGTACATCATTAGTTTTTGATGTAGTGTTCAATGATTCACTAGTTGCGTTTAAAAAAAAAAAAGATTTCAAACCTCCTCTGCGTTTTTAGAATAAGAACAAAGTTTCCTTGGTTTTCGCGACAAAGTAATTTTCATGGTATTTAGTATCTGCTTTGTTCTTTTTAGTAATGGAATCCATAGTTTAAGTTGCACAATTAGCTATTGGGCCAGACACTACAGATTTTTTTAGCCCGCCCTCAGCTAATTGTGTTTTTATGGCAGAATTCGGGGTAATGAACTATGAAAAAATGACATGTTTAGCTTTTAGTTGATCTCATTAAAAGTCCAAGATTCTTGTCCTTGAAGTTCTCCCTGTTCCACTGCCTGCAAACAGCAATCGGTGGTAAACCCTGAAAGGCATATATTATGGAGGGCATAACTGTCCTGCCAGCCTGGGTCACCAGAGGACCCATTTGTACTGCACCATTTAATGCAAGAGAAATAAACATTCATTCATTGTCTTAGAAACTTATCTTAATAAAACAGTAGAATCGTTTTGTAAATTATTTGCTAATGTTTAATTAAAATATTTACATTCATAGTCATAAGCAAAATATAATCGTTTTTCCTTTTTTAGTATTATCAGTTGTGCTATTAAAGTTATATATTGGTTTTCTACTATTGATTGGAGAGATTTGCGTACTGGATCTGGACCTTTGAAATAATGTTTAATTATCTGTTCTTTATCAGATAGTTGGAACTCAGTTTGGAAATATCTGTTCCGAATGCTTGTTTTAAAAGATTAATTTTAAATATTTAAATATTTTATTTTCAAATATAGTTAGCCAATTTAAATGTACTAGTATGTCATATTTGTTTATATTTTGCTAAGATATCAGCAGTTTCCTTTTAAGTTTTCTGATTTATCATAATATTTGCTCTCTTTCTTATAGCTAACCCCTTCACATTTCTAAAATATGTATATTTTTGATCCCTTTTCTCCTTTAAGCTTGTTGATCTATTCATTCAAAGAATCATATTTTTATTTTAGGATTTTTTGTTTCCCATTTCACTAATATCAGATATTTATTTCATGTTTCCTTTAAAAAATGTATTTCACATCTTTTCTAATTCTTGAGCAAATAATTTTAATTTAATCTCATATTTTTCTAAACTTTCAGCAAAATAATTTCTTTAGGAATCTATCATGTGATCCCCTAAATCCAACCTTTTTTGCATCTCTTCTGTATTTGAGAACTTTTAGGTTTTCTGTTATTATTATTACATATGTTAGTAATAACTAACAATCATCATTAGGCTATTTAGCTCCTCCATAGCACTCAACTGTCAGTAAAATAACCAATAATTGATGCAACTCATCTCTACATATTCATCTCATTTTTTCATATGTCCAGGATTTTTACAAGCTTGGTGTTCTCTGCATTCCAGAACACCTGTTCTGATATTGAACTGATTAGTTTACTTTTTTTTTTTTTTACAAATTTTTATTTAAATTCCAGTTAGTTAACAAACAGTATAATATTAGTTTCAGGAGTAAAATTTAGTGATTAATTTCTTATCATTTGTAAAAAAGAAAACAGTCCTGAACCAAATTTCACTATTGAGATGCTGCAGCACCACTGAAATTGTAAGCAGCTCTTGGCTTTACAGAGGTAGAACAGTTGGATTAGGGTTTGGGGGCAAACAAAACAAGAATGCATGTATAAATGGATGCTTGGATTGGTGAGCAGCCCCTATGCCTAACCTACTATTATCTGTCACTAGGTGCATGACTTTCTTATATCACCAAAGTGACTATAGCATATTTTGCTACAAAAGGCCTATAAGGATATGCAGATTATTGCTTTGAATGTGTGTGTGTGTGTGTGTGTGTGTGTGTATTTTTTTAGAGAGGAAGAGGGGAAAGGGGGAGGGGCAGAGGAAGAGGGAGAGAGAGAGAATTTCTTAAGCAGCCTCCACACCCAGTGCAAAGTCTGACTAGGGGATTGATCTCACAAGCTGAGATCATGACCTGAGCCAAAATCAAGAGATGGACGCTTAACCAACTGAGCCACCCAGGCACCACTAAAAATATATTTTAAAACAATTTAAAGACCAGATTTAATCTAGTTGTAAGGCCCTAACATCTAATGCTTTTGAAATTGGCAATCTATGATCTATTTTTGTAAGTAGATTTAGATAAAACTAGATAGACCATAATCAAATATTTCCATTGTTCAATCAGATAGTGTTTCCATTAAGAAGCAAGAAAAATAAAATTCAATAAAATTATAGTTATATCAATAATACATATAAATTTATGGATAAGAAGCATGTACCTATTGCATTCCAAAAAGCGGAAAGGCTTAGAACATAATAACTTAAAATTTATTTTATTTGTTTGCTTTTAAAAAAATTTTATTTATTTATTTGAGAGAGAGAGAGTGAGCTCACAAGAAGGGGAGGGACAGGGAGAGGGAGAAGCAGACTCCCTGCTGAGCAAGGAGCCCCATGCAGGGCTCAATCCCAAGACCCCAAGACCATGGCCTGAGCCAAGGGCAGACTTTTAACCGACTGAGCCACTTAGGTGCCCCTCATTTTAAATAATTGTAAAAATGTGTATGAAAAACAGATTTTAAAAAATTAATTAAATTAAATTAGAATGTAAAAATATGACTAAAACTTCTGTGTAAATAAAAGATAATTTAAAAACCCTATTCCTTCCCTAAAGTGAATTACTAAAGTGATTTTTTTCTAACTTCAAAACATATATTTAATTATATAAAATATTATTTTAAAAATCTTCAAGCATATGACAACACTGATAATTGTAAACTCAAAGGCTCCTAGCAAAATCTTCAAGGGATTTTTTTCTAATTTGCAATCTTTCTACATTTTGAATCTTTCCATATTTTATGTATGCAGGGAAGCACATTTATAGACATGTTTATTTAAATTTTTCCTATGGCTGTATTATTTTCATTAAGATATAGATAGATGTCTTGGTATATGTATTCGTTGCCTAGATAAGTGCTTTTTACTTTCAAGGTCTATACAGATTTTTTTAAGTAAATTAAGAAGAATCTTTTATGATCACTGGTTTGTCAGGAGTTAATATTACTAATCTATAGTTACTAATATTAGGATACAATATTTCTTTTCTTATTTTGCACACTGAAGACTAAATCCCAGGTATTTCCTTTGGGATTCTCTTTAGAGGTTTGTCTCCAAGATTACTTAGTAATATCATTCATCTGGGAGCATAATATATTCTACAAATGCTTAATAAGATTTTATAATAAGTTTTTCCTAAAGTGTTAAAAATGAAAATTATAATGGCCCTTGGATGTGATTAGAAACTGAGAATTTCTTTTTGGATTGATGTTGTGGGAATAACACAGACATATTATGCATTTAGGAGATGATGTCTCGACTATTTTTTATCACTGTTGTTGTTTAAGAAATAAAGTTTAAATATACATATGAGTCTTTAAATTATTATTTTAAACTGGTATATGCCACTAATTTCCTAAAACCTAAATAAGCCTAAAGTAACAAAACAGACTATGCTAATGTAATATTTTTTTTCTCTGCTTGAATGTTCAAATTCCAAATTATATTTTAATAGTATATAGCAGGGGCACCTGGGTGGCTCAGTCATTAAGCGTCTGCCTTCGGCTCAGGTCACGATCCCAGGGTCCTGGGATCGAGCCCCGCATCGGGCTCCCTGCTCGGCGGGAAGCCTGCTTCTCCCTCTCCCTCCACCTGTTGCTTGTATTCCCTCTCTCGCTGTCTCTCTCTGTCAAATAAGTAAATAAAATCTTAAAAAAATAAAAAATAAAAAAATAAAAGCAGATAGCTTACAGGAATTAGGGTGACTAGTGAAGTGTAACTTTTCTGATCAAGCATACTCTTTTGTAAACCCAAGTGTTATAAGAATGCACTAATAGGTGATTGAAAACATTTATAGATCTCAAGAAACCATAGTACAAGTCTCTTAGATAGGTACAGAAGAAAATGATTTGGGAATGGTCATGTTGGAAATATAGTTGAAACAATCTCAAAAAATCAATTAATGATAAAAAGTTCAACTATTGATTGGATCTATAAATGCATGTAATGAAACTAGGTATTCTAATCAATATGAAAATTGACTTCCATGAGGTATGCCAGAATAGTCTTCTCTTGATTTATGTGTAGTTCTATGTCATTTCTGTAGATTTTTGTTTAACAGCTGACTTCTTCCCTCATTTCCTATGGATCCAGTGTCCCAAGAATGTCTGAAAACTAGGTACTAAATTTAATTGTTGTAGATGCTTATGGTAATCATCTTCAATGTGAATCCCAATGATTCTTGCTTCCTAGTGTTTGTGCCCTTGTGTAATCCCCTCTCCTTGTATGTGGGCCAGACCTAGTGACCTGCTTTTAAAAATAAAATATGGCAAATGGGTCACTTGTGAGATACTTCTGAGATACAACTATAAAATATTATGATGGTATTTCACAATTTCTTACGCTTCAGTACTGTTGATAGATTCAGTGTTAGTTTTGAATCTCTACCCTTTTTAAAGTCCTGTTACTCCCCTCTGGAAGCTTGTAGTATATCTTTTTTGTTCCTGGAGTTTAGCAACTTCACCAGAGTTTAACGCAAGGTATCTCATATATATTTCAAACTCAAGAGAATTTGCTGCCTCCTCCAAGGACCACTTTCTGCAATTGTTTTCTTTGAGCTTCTTTTGAAAGGATCCAGTGTTATCTGTCTGCTCCCAGCTTCAAGGAGAGGAAGATGAACCATATACCCTGAACGGCCACTTATTCTAGCTGCTGCCAAAGGCTACAAAGGCATCCACCCCCTCAAAGGGACCTCAGAAAAATCACTCTTTCACTCATGTAATTGAGGTTTCATCAGTATGCTGACATTTACTTTCTCCAAGGAGCAAATTGGAGAATTAAAATTATATACTGAAGTCACATTTTTTTTTCTCACCCATATGATTTAAAGTAATTCTTTGATCACTTTAACTATCTGATGCAGTGCTATCAAAAGTCCAAATAATTTGAGACACTAGAGTTGAAAGGCAATGATAACGTATTATACTGTGCAGAATACTCTATTTAAGAAATACATTTAAAATGTTAACTTTTGAGCTCAGAAATATATTTCAATTTCTGCTTTTGTTCTTCATGACATTTGTAAATTAGTGTGTGTGTGTGTGTGTGTGTGTATACACATTTTTCAAGAAGTTTTCATCAGAAAACATCAAATTCCAGAGGTGCCTGGGTGGCTGAGTCATTAAGCAGCTGCCTTCAGCTCCGGTCATAATTCCAGTGTCCTGGGATCGAGTCCCATGTCCAGCTCCCTGCTTAGCAGGGAGTCTGCTTCTCCCTCTCCCACTCCCCCTGCTTGTGCTCCCTCTCTCGCTCTCTCTCTCTCTGTAAAATAAATAAAAGTAAAAATCTTTAAAAAAAGACATCAAATTCTGACCTATATTACTCATTTGTTGTTTCTTATAGCCCTTCCCTACCCCCAAGTAGTTGATTCTCTACTAAATTGTTTGTTACTCACACATTTACAGAATTTTATAATATCCATACATACAACCTACCAAGAATCTAAGATTAAAATCTAAGCAGTGTTTTAAAATACAATTGTTCAGGATATATAAATATTTGCATTGTGTACCTGGAGAAGGCTTGTTAGTTTCTCTGCTTGTAGGAGAATTATAGCTCCTGTTGCTCTTGATCTGAAGAGTATGGCTAGATAACTTTTTTCACCACTTCTGGGCTGATGATCTGAAAGAAACATTGATCAGTTTGTCATGTGTCTTTTCCCACAAGACCCACAATGTTGCAGATAGGGGCTGCTTTGCTCATGGCAGAGATGGAATGACGATGATGTAAAGCAGAGCAAAAACTGGCCCATAATTAACATTTAATAAAAATGACAACCATTATTTTTGAAAAGCTGGTGAGAATTGGGAGCAGTTTATTACCACAGCAAAATGCATTTTATTTTGATCAGCACACCTCTTGAAAAAAACAATTCTCTCAGACTTCTTGTTTAAAATGCCAAATAAAAAATTAGCAATGAAATGTTTTAATTTTTATGATATTCTCTGCAAAACTAATAAGAAAAGAAATTACATACAGTAACGAAAACGATCTACCTTTCTTACGTATATTGCCATTACTTTTGAAATATCCCACCACTGTGTTAACTGAATTTTTTTCTTCCAGTTCTCATGAACTGCATTCTCAGGAAAATCTCATAACATCCACTAAGGACTTTAGTTTTGTCGGTCTACTTAGTAGACCTTTCATTACTCAGCTTTAATGAGACCTAGTCAGGTCCACAGCCCTGCTAATTTTCACAATGTAAGGAAATCCAAAGTCCAAGACACTGGGCTACTCAATTACAGATTATGAAACCCAGACAATAAAGGCACAATGAGAATTGGTTGAGGAACAGACAAAAAAGAAAGAAAAGAGAAAGCAACATTAATCAGCCTGGGATCTGCCAGGTAAATTATTTGTCCAAGGATTGCTCTAGATCAGAGATCAGCAAAGAGATCTTTGGTAAGATCTCTTTTAGGAAATATTTTAGGCTTTGAGGGCCATAGGATATCTGCTGTTATAGTTTAAAATCAGCTGTAGACAATACAATTGATTGTCAATAAGTGAGTGAGACTGTGTCCCAACAAAACTTTATTTACACAAATAGGTCACTGGTCAGGTTTGGTTCCATTGGCTTTACTTTGCCGAATTCTGCTCAAGGTAGGGCTCCTCTGTAATTGGCTGCAAAATATTGGATACTTAAGGAATGTTATTTCAATATTAATTTGTATATCACAAATTTGCATTTCTCATTCTAGGTAGTTGCTGTAATGTCTTCTTGAATTTAATAGTATTTAATTTAATATATTAATAGTATTTTTTATTATTAATAGTATTTTTTGAGATGCAACCTATTTATACCATTTTCAACACCTGTATATTGGTTGATGTGAAGGAAGCTTATATATTGGGATCCATTGGGTTTGAAGAATTTCCTTTATGATTGTTATTCACGAAAATGTGAGCATATATCAATTGTTTTATTTATTAAAAATTGCATTATCAATTTTCTGGTAGGCAGTTTGAGTTGGAAAATAAAATTTAAACCAAAGTCAAAAAATAGCTCCCATGGCTAAAGAAAGACTATGTATCTGTGCACTTGTTCCTGTTTTAATATTATTAATAGGTGTAAAGCTTATAGAAATCCAAATAGTACCTAAAATGTTTCTCATTATGGAATAGGTTATCAGCTATTAGCACTAATAGTATTTATTGCATATAATGACATTACCTTAATTCCAACCATAATCAAATTAAAGTTATATCATAATAAAAGGTATAGCAGCATGAAATAAACACATTAAGGAAGCATTAATTTTAAGTGATTAATCTCCTCAGTTGCATATTTTATGCTTATTACTGTAACTTATATTGTCTGTAATTCATTTATATTGAAGGTACAAGTAATGACTTTCTTTATTTACAGCAGATTTTTTTATTTTAGGCCCTTATTTGTTTTGTCTCCAAGTGTTTTATTAACAATTGACAAAAGCCAATAATAATTCAGAAATAATAATCATTGTAAGAAATTTTGTGTGAAACTTGGAATTAATATTAAGTTTTTAAGCTAATATACTTTTAAATGCTTAAAGTTACATTTACCTATCATACATTCAGAGTGGCTAGCATGTAATAATCTTAATCTTATCTCTTTTGATAACTGTTATAGTATTTTCCGTAAATACTCTATTGGTATATAATTAAAACCAATCTTTACCAAAAGAATCAGAGAATTTATAGTCAACCCTTCAAGTAGGATTCCTGTTTAAGTATAAGTTGTTGTTTAATCAGATAGAGCAGGTGAAATAACTCTGCATTTCCATTCCATCCTCTTCAGCTAAATTTATATACTCTTCGTTTTTCTGCAAATATTTAAGAGAAAAACATACCTTAAACAAATTAAAACAAACCAATGACAACTGGATTTTGACCACGGAAATCTAATTTGACCTTATTTATTCAAGTGTTTTAGAAAACTGATTTGAATCTACTTGGCGCACCTAACTTATTCAGGATAAGTTGATTGTATTTTTGTTTTTGTTTTTGTTAACTTACCACCATACATACAAGTAGTCACTGTAATTCAAGTCATTGAATGGCTAGAAAGACTAATAATAATTATATAATAAGTTGAAAAGCTAGGACAAAAATTTGAAATTATATGTCTTATCCTTTAAAATTTTATTTATATATTTTAGAGAGAGAGCACAAGCAGGAGGGGCAGAGGAGAGGGAGAGATAATCTCAGGCAGACTCCACTCTGACCATGGAGCCTAATGAGGGGCTGGATGCGGGGCTTGATCTACAACCCTGAGATCATGCCCTGAGCCAAAACCAAGAGTCAGATGCTTAACTGACTGCACCACCCAGGCACCCCAATATATGTTTTATCCTTTAAAAAAGATTTAGACCTATGATTCCAAAATATCAGAGTCATATAATAAGTATTGCTCATATATTTGTTTTTACATTTTAGTGGTATTTGTGTTAATATTTCTCTTATTAATTTAACAAATATTTGTTGAGAATATGTCCTATGGTGGTTGATAAAGCTACAAAAGCATAGCACCCTTAACACCACTTAACTTAGTCTGGTGCAGTAAATAAACTTCAGAGAGCTAAGTTCTATTATAGAACTCTGCAGAAAGTCTAGGAGGTCACTAGGAAAGGAACAATTAACTTTAAATCAGCACAGAAAACAATGAGATTGAAAAAAAAAGTAGGAAATCAATGGCTCTTTGTGAAAATCAACAAAATTCAAAGTTGATTACACACTAAAGAGACCAATAAAGAAAGTAAAAACACAAATTGACCAATATCAAGAATGGGATAGGTGACACCATTACAGTTTCTACATATACTAAAAGCATAATAAGGAAATACTGAATAATGTCTGCCGATAAATAAGACAATTGAGATGGAATGGAAAAAAAAAATCCTTGAAAGACAAAAAATACCAAAGCTCATTCAAGAAGAAATAGATAATCTGAATGGTTTTACATCTATAAAAGACACTGAATTTTTTTTAAAGATTTTATTTATTTATTTGACAGAGAGAGAACACGCACAAGCAGGGGGAGCAGTGGAGGGAGAGGGAGAAGCAGGCTCCCTGCTGAGCAGGGAGCCCAGTGCAGGGCTCCATCCCAGGACCCTGGGATCATGACCTGAGCTGAAGGCAGATGCTTAACCGACTGAGCCACCCAAGCGCCCCTAAAAGACACTGCATTTATAGTTAAAAATTATATGATATAGATAACCTCAACTCCAAATGTTTTTATTGGTGAATTTTGCCAAACATTTAGAAAAGAAATAATACCAATTCTACACAAAATCTTCAGAAAATTGAAGTAAATGATACTTCCTAATATATTTCATGAAGTCAATATTACACTGATACCAATACTAAAGATATTACTAGTAATTCAAACCACATGCCAATATCCTGCATGAACATGACTGCAAAATTTGCAACAAAATATTAGCAAATTGGACCCAACAGTACTTAAAAGAATAGCAAATCATAACTAGGTGGGTTTAATACCAAGAATACAAGGTTAGTTTCACATTACAAAATCAATCATCATAATTTATCACACGTATGTGACCCATCCAGAGAGAGAAACCACATAGTGATTTGAACAGAATCATATAAGTAGTTTATATCATATAAAGAATGCCTAACTACAATAGGAGTTGGATTGATAAGTGATAAATTGGCTGGTAAGAAGTAAATATAACTCTAAAAAATTTTCTAACAGATATAGGAGCAGTCACTTCCCAGAGTTTTGAAATAGGGAAGAGCCTCTGTGTATAGTTTGAAGAACCAGAATGTGATGGAGATAGCAAAACTGTGGCTTGCTGAATGGCAGAGTAGTCACTGTTGGGCTGCACTTCTGGAAATCCACCCCTGGAACTTGCCAGAAACCTGCCTTATAGGGGTTTGGGGAAAGCTCTTCATGGGGAAGTTTCTAATGGGAAATTGAGCAAAGAAAACACAGCGGCTGATTTATACAAATAAATACATACATATACAGGAAAACAGAAGCTAATGCCAAGCTACTAAGTTTTTATTTCTATAATCACTCACGAGGTCCTCATTGACAACTATGTCTTTCTTCCTCACCTACTCTTTCAGTATTTCCTCTGTCCTCAGACAGAATATCTGCTGCTTGGGGTTCTTTATCTTGTGTAGGGACCTAAATCTTCATTGTAAAAAGGCCTGAGCCCTCAGTGTCCTGACTTTTTTTGACTGCTGTAGGTTTTCATTAACTTTTACTATTGGACATGAATGTACTGGGAAGTACCATCAAGAATCTCCTGGAATACAGAGGTAGTCTACTTTGTGTTCATTGTGTAGGACATATTTTCACTTAGCAGACAGGGTCAGTTGCACCAGCCAACAAATTAATCCCCCCTTTACCTGTTCGTTTAGTTACAGAAAGAGCCTCAAATGTCCAGAAGGTGGTGTAATCTTTCCATTTTAGTGGAAGCCCATGTGGTAGAATGTCTTATACTTAAGCCTGAATGTGACGTGGAGTCTTCTCTTATTCTGGTACGTACTTATAACTGGAAACTTTATGGGTAACTCTGTAAATAAGTCAAATTAACACAATGTGGTATATGTTGCCAAAAAATCCAAAATGGCCTGCCAAGTATTGTTTCTCTTTTCTCATAGTAGATGGTGAAAATTGCAGCAACTTGTTCTCTTTGGAGTGGATTTCTTGACCTGCTCTAGACTAGTGAAATACCAGAAACCACCCTGTGGAGGCAGGCTCATGAAATCTGTGAGTATATCTTCTGTCCTCTTCTTTGCATAACATACTGGCTACTTCCTCCTCATCAGATCCAATCAGCATAATGTCATTAGGGTAGTGGACCACTTAGATGTTTGTGGAGTGTCAAGATGATCAACATCTATAGACTGTGTTATGGCAAGGAGAAGAATTGGCCTAGCCCTGAATCAACATTCTAGAACTACACTGTTGGCCCTGCAGGTCAATGCAAACTGTGATCCTTGCAAATTGGTACAGAGAGAAAGGGATTAATCAGGTCAATAAGCTGCATACCAAGTGTCAGACATTATGGTAAACTAAATAATGGTCCCTCAAGGATGCCCAAGTCTTAATCCCGATGCCTATGAATATATTACCTTACAAAAGGGATGTAGTAAATGTGATTAAGTTAAGGATCTTGGGATGGGAAAATTATCCTAAATTATTCACGTGGGCTCAATGTAATCACAGAGTATTTTATAGGAGAGTGAACGAAGGATCAGAATCAGAGAGAGAAGATGTGATGACGGAAACAGAATTTCAGTTAGAAAAAAAAAAAAGATGCAATCCAGTTGGCTTTGAGGATAGAGAAAGTGGCCACAAGCCAAGAAATAGAGGTGGCCTTTAGAAGCTGGAAAAGAAAACGATTGTCGCCTAGAACGTTTAGAAAGAATGTAGACTTTCAGACACCTTGATTTTAGCTCACTGTGACTGATTTTGGATGTCTGATCCTAAGAATTATCAGATGAAACATTTGCTTGTTTTCATTCATTAAGTTTTTGGTAATTTGTTAAAGCAGGACAAGGAAACTAAAACAACAGTTGTGTTGATTTGTTCCAGAAAAGATATCACATCCGCAGTTGAATATTAGATGGTAAGTCCCGTTTAACTGCCCTACCTCCCTAAGCCTTTGCATTCCACTCTCTGCATTATGCCACGACTGCTCTGGCCATTCAGTCTCATTAGCTACTTCTTCTTCTTTTTTTTTTTTCACTGAAGATTTTATTTATTTATTTGACAGAGAGAGAGAGCACAAGCAGTGGGAGCGGCAGGCAGAGGGAGAAGCAGGCTCCCCTCTGAGCAGGAAGCCCTACGAAGGGCTTGATCCCAGAACCCTGGGACCATGACCTGAGCCAAAGGCAGATGCTTAACCGACTGAGCCACCCAGGTGCCCCTCATTAACCACTTCTGAGTCCAAGTTTCAGTCAGCCAACCAAGTTAGCTGAGAGAGTGACATCTAGCTACACATGCCAACATATTCACTCCAGAATCTCCAGTAAGTTCACTGACTATAGGAACAACAGATAATAGAACATGTATCGTGCCTAGGAGTGAGACAGAGCAGTCAGGAAATGGTACCCTCCTCTGAAAGCACACGCATGGGCCTTATATTAATATCTTATTATGGGGAAGCAGAGTTGTGGCTCACTAAAAGACAGAGAAGCCACTCTGGTAAACTTGCCAGAAATTTGCTCCCTAGGGGGCTAATGAAAGCTATTCTTGGGGAAGTGTCTCACAAGAGGCACTTTGCTACAAAGTATTTGGAAAAGGTGTCTGGAGAAAGCTCTTGGTCTCTAGATGCTGCGGCCCTCCATATATAATAGAAGGCAGGCGGTAGAGAATCTGTGAGCAGGACAGGAGCCTGGCATTAGAGAAAGCACAGCAGGGCTGTAGGAGAAGCCAAAGGAGCACAATAGTGACAAGAAACTAAACTCTACCCTGCAGCTTCTCTCCACTTTCCTCTACTGATAAAGCTTCAGTGTCAGGTGATAACAGAAAAACATTTAGGGGGGTCAGATTCATTTTCACACAGAGCAAGGGAAAAGGATGCATTTCTAGTTGAGAGACAATAAATCAATGACTGTCACACTATATTAAAAAATTAAAAATAAAAATCTATAGGATCATCTTCATCTATGCAGCTTACTCAACCTCAGTTTCCAGTATTTTTCAGTATAAACTCTTGTGTGTTCAGTAAAAAACTTTTAGAATGATCCATTCCAGATATATTTCAGTTTTATTTAATAAACACATTCTGTCCACTCTTAGTGTGATATTAAAATAAAATATTGCTGAAGTATTGTCATTCATTTTCTAACCATGCTACTGAATTCACAGCATTTACAAATTCGTAATGATATTTCTTACATTTGTTCTGATATTTCTAGCTGTAAGCTCGATTTTAAATTGGAAAAAATATGCTTATAAGTGTTACAAAATTGCTTTTGCAGATCTTCTGGCACATTTTCCATAAATAAAAATAAGCATTTTCAGGCAGAATTCCAAAACATAGAGAAATGATTGAATCTGATCATGGGGGGAAATCTCCCTTGGTTAGAAAGGAACTAATCACACATTCAGAGAAGAAATTTACATATTTTAGATATTTATAAAAAAACATGGTACATCCTAAAATAATACAGAAGACAACAGCTGTAGAGGACATGATTTATACAGTATATACACTGGCCTACAAAACGTACATAATATCTGGCAATAAGTTTTTATTTGGGAAACCACTAAAGGAGGAACAATGCAGAGATGAATTTTTCCTAGGGATAGATTTTTATAATAATCTAATGACTATGAGTTGACTGCTTTTAATCTGAACACAAAAATCTTGCTGAGGTATATATTTGTGCCCCAGAATATCATTTATATATTATTCTATTACTGCATACACAATTGTTAGATACCAATAACTAATGAATGGGCTAAAATAAAGGACTTTAAGAAGGCTAGTAGTGAAGATGGTAGGCTGTTTATTTTTTTAAGATTTTATTTGTTTATTTGACAGAGAGAGAGAGAGAGATAGCGAGAGCAGGAACACAAGCAGGGGGAGTGGGAGAGGGAGAAGCAGGCTTCCCGCCGAGCAGGGAGCCTGATGCGGGGCTCGATCCCAGGATCCTGGGATCATGACCGGAGCCGAAGGCAGACTCTTAACGACTGAGCCACCCAGGCGCCCCGATGGTAGGCTGTTTAAACATACACTATTTTTTTATTATAGTGTTACGTGCATAACATTGGATCAATAAATTAGAAGACTTCATTCTTTTCAAAACCAGTGACTCAGATTGTTAACATTATTGACTCAAAATATAATCTGTTAATAATTTAAATGATTTTTTGGCAAATGCAGTGATTTCAAACAAGTTGAAAGTCTGAATCTGGAGAATATTATGCCATAGAGTAGATTCATATATGTTGTTCATTACACATGTTCTAAGCATCAGAAATTAGGGTTTGCAAGTTTTTTCCTAAATGTCTTTCAAGTTGGAAAAGAAAAAAAGAATATTAATATGTTATTCTGAGAAAAAATATTATGTTTCATCTGCAAAAGAAAATAATAGGAAGTGAGGTAACAAGTGGATAAAATGTTTACATAAAAAAGTTTTTTACATGGTTAACAGGCCTTTCAACTATACAATCTTATTTGCAAATCACTAAAAGAACATGGATAAGGCATCCTTTCCTATTTTAATTTAATTAGCTGTCATTATATATTTTTCCTAAATCAGCCTTTTTATGAATACACCTATCTGCATTTCTATTATTTTCTTTGTAAATAGTATGGAGGCCAGATATTTCATACTCATAAGGAACCAAGCAAATACTATGAATGCTGATGGAATTAGGGATGACAGGAACTGTGAGTACAACTGCCTTTATTTTACTCTTACAAAAAGACATTGTGAGTCAGAGCACTAGATAGCCCATGGTGTGATGAAAAAAGTCCCCAAGCTGAATGCCTCCTCATAGGAACTAGTCAAGGCTGAGTCACCACCACCCAGGCAGGCCGTTTTACTTGGTATTTGCTGTTCCATAATTAGAACAATAGAAAGAAGATGTGGGCATCTGTGAAACTACAGAGCTTCCGTTAACTTTTTATTTGAATCTGTTAGTTTCTAATTGTTGCCTCAAAGGTAAAAGGTAATTCTTCATCTACGCCATCTTCATTTAGATGGTGGCAATAGTATTATAATTCCACCTAGTTTCTCAATTTGGAAATGAACTTAACCCCAAGAGAAGAAGCACCATTATCTTCCCTAATAGTCACTACCTAAGAGAGATAAGTTTGCAACTATGATGAAACCAATTTAAGTTTCTGCTAAAAAATCCTGATTAAATATGATTTTATATCCCCCTCCTTTTTTTAAGGGAATACAAGCCCTTTATAGAAGAGTTTCTGAAAGTTTTCATTTCTGAAGCAGTTTTGAAATTAAGAAATATATTTCTTTAAAGATTTATTTACTTATTTGAGAGAGAGAGAGAAAGAGAGCATGAGCAGGAGGGGCAGAGGGAGAGGAAGAGAGAATCTCAAGCAGACTCCAAGCTGAGCATGAAGCTGGATGTGGGGCTTGATTTCATGACCTTGAGATCACGACCTGAGTGGAAACCAAGAGTCAGATGCTTAACTGACTGTGCCACTCAGGAGCCCTGAAATGATATATTTTAAATCTTAGACAAATATTAAGTCTTAGATAAGATACTTTAAAGTGTTATACATTTGGTGATAAAATATGTTTGTAGAATCAAAGTTCACAGTAACTGGGGAGTATAAATACTTAAGAAAAGTCTAGAACGTTAAGTAAAAATATTTACTGGTTTAAATAAAGTTGTGCATAATTACTGTTATATTTTGCCATGTGTATCTCCTCTTATTTATTTTCTTCTACATTTAGAGTCAAAACAAACTATAGATTCTAGAATAGAAAAGTTGAATGAATAAAGCAATGTTGTCTCTAAGAGCCTCACACAACTTTAAGAATTTATGTGAAGCGGGGCACCTGAGTGGCTCAGTCGTTAAGCATCTGCCTTTGGCTCAGGTCATATGATCCCAGGGTCCTTGGATGGAGTCCCACATGGGGCTCCCTGCTCATTGGGGAGTCTGCTTCTCCCTCTCCCTCTGCCTACCCTTCTCCCTGCTTTTGCTCTCTCTGACAACTAAATAAAATCTTAAAAAAAAAAAAGAAATTCACCAAAAACTAATGATGTAATATATGGTGATTAACATAACAATAAAAAAAAGAAATTATGTGAAGAATTTGACCAAAGAAAAAGAATGGACATAATTTAATGCCAACAAGAGTTCTAGCTGTACCCCATTTCCAATGTAAATTTTAGTTACTGAATAAACCTAGTGCTTCAGAAAGCCAAAAACGTCTGAACTTTCAACTCTCAAAAATAGGGACGAATTATTAAAGGAAAATTAATTAGAACATAATTTAAATATATCTTTCAAATTGTTTCCAAGGTATCAGTATTACAGTCCATAGACTCCTTCACTTATGCTAATTATTTTACAACTTGCTGTAAGAGAAAAATGTGCTTTGTATTTATGCCTAATGAAAATGTTTTTATAAAACTATTCTTTCTAACCGAATTAAATCTTAATAGAAGCTTGAGAATTACTGTTCAGATCAGTTGGCCATATCACACTTCTTAATAACTACATATGTTATATCATAATTATTATATGGTAATATACATAATTTATATGCACACATATAAAATTATAATTTATAAAATTATATATTCTATATATTGATTAGACATGTGGGGGGCGCCTAGGTGGTTTAGTCAGTTAAGCATCTGCCTTCAGCTCAGGTCATGATCCCAGGGTCCTGGGATCAAGTCCCGCATGGGGCTCCTTGCTCCGTGGGGAGCCTATTTCTCTCTCCTTCTGCCTGCTGCTCCCCCTGCTTGTGCTCTCTCTCTGTCAAATAAATAAATAAAATCTTAAAAAAAAAGATTAGGCATGTGGTATCCAAGAAGGCAATATTTTAGCAGAGACTTGAATGAATTTAATGAGCCTCTGAGTAATTGGGGAAAGAAAATTGCAGATAGAGCAATTAACAAGGGCCCACAGGCAGAAGTCAGTTTGGTGGTGGTCAAGGGAAAGGAAGGAGGCCAATGTAACTAAAGCAAAATTCATGAAATGAAAGAAGTAGGAAGTCAGGATATAAAGGTAGTTATATTTTAGATGTTTAGGGCCTTATAGGCCATAATAAGGACTTTGGATTTTATTTTACATGTGATGGAATTTTGATAGGATTTTAAGAATAGAAATGAATGACATATTTGACCTACACATTTAAAGGATCGAAGTGATTATAAAATATTCTATAAGTATTTAATACTGAAAGCAGGGAGAACAGTGTGAAAGCTATGTCAGTGGTGACTTTGACTAGAGTGTTAGTAGTGGAGAACTTAGTAAGTGGCCATAGTCAGCATGTTTTCTTTCGGGTATTTCATTCAGACGGTATAATCAACATGTTTTGCTGATATGTTATATGATAGAGGTTTAAGAGTCAAAGATGAGACCAACTTCATTTTTTGTTGTTGTTTTTGTTTGTTGTATTTTATTGACTTAGGAGGGAAAACTCAAGAAGGAGCAGATTTTAGTCTGGGATCTACTAAGCTTGAAAAACCTATTATATATCTGAGCAAAGATGTTAATAAAAGAGGCATCATGAAAAAGACTCCTTTACCAAACTTGAGTCAGGCTCCTCGGAACTCCATTCCTGACTAGGCCCTGTCCTTGCCAGACTTGCATAGCCCAGTTTCAACCAGAACCTTGTTAAGAGAGAACCCTCACCCTAGATATTGGCTAACCCTCGATATCTGATGTAAGTGTTCATCCCCCAGGTGATATCAGATCATCCTGGCCTGCCTTCAGCAAGAATCTTGTCAAGTTGGTTTAGCCAGAAACCCTCCTTACCCTTGAGGTTTCCTCTTGGTAATTTTCCATCCACTGACCCCCACTGACTTCTTGACTATAAATCCTCACTTACCCAAGCTGTGTTTGGAGTGGAGTCCAGTTCTGTACAGAGGTCTCTTTCTCCCTACTATAGTAAGTTATGCATGAAACCTGTTTGTACTGCTTTAACTACTGTCTGGCTCTGGTTTTCCTTTAACTATCATCACATATATCATTTGCCTCTCAAGACTGGCTTCTACCCTTTTCACTTTGATCTGTGCCCTGAGCCCCCCTTGCCCTCTATTTCTCTTTGGTTTAGCCAGTTGGGAGCCTCAGCAAGAGAAGAGTAGGAGGAAGTGAGCAATTATGGGTATTTTTTCTGCTCCAACCCACTGAGATCATATCAGACTTTCAGTGCTTCTTGTATGAAGGTTACTGCTTTTATCAGGATGATCCTGTACATCACTTCCTTCTTCCTTGTTTTGGATACTACTCCTGGTCCTAAATTCTTTGGGTGTAGAGATATTGGTAGCTTTATGGGTTGAACCTTGATGTGCCGCGTTTTCCTCCATGATTTCCCGATTTTCTGTTTGTACTTCATCAAATCTGCAAATTATCCAAATTTCAGGGAGCAGTATCTGAATTATGATTGGACTCATTTCGGTTACTGATACTGAATGTGGCCTCAGGAAGCAGACCCTCCAAATAGAATTTTTGAATTAGCATGGACATATATTAAAGGACCTTGAGATAATTACCTGCTTAGAGAAATGGACCATATGAATATAGGCTGTCTTTGGCATGCACTATAATAATGATCAACACTGGTAACATGGTAGCAAGTTGAGGTCAATGTATCATCAGAGCAAGTAACTATGATACTTTTTTTTTTGTCAAAAATATTGTTTATGAAGTTTTTAGTGTCACTTGGTTTCTTAGGAAAGTACTAAAGTGTATACTTAGGCAATAGGGAAATTAAAAGTCGTGGATATATAATTAGGAACCTCCATGAGAACTTTTTTTCATTTTATTTTAAGATTTTATTTATTTCCAGAGAGAGAGAGCACAAGCAGGGGGAGTGGCAGGCAGAGGGAGAAGCAGGCTCCCCGCTGAGCAGGGAGCCCGATGTGGGACTCGATCCCAGGACCCCGGGATCATGACCTGAGCCGAGCACAGACACTTAACCGACTGAGCCACCCAGGTGTCCCTCTATGAAAATTTTAAAAGCGTTCTTTGTCTCCTATAATAGCTGGAAATGTCAGACTCAATCTGAGAGTAAGAAATAGAGTTGATTGCCAATTAAACGCTCCCGCTTCCCACTCCAAATCTTCTCTGCTAAAATAAAGACATTGTAAGGAAGGAATAGGACCCTGAAACATGGGGTAAGGAAATTTAGGCAGACATAGATAAGCCCAAGAATATGGAACTACAAATTCCCCTAAACCTCTTACCACTGGAGGCAGACATCCATCCTCTTCTGCACTAAAAGCCTTTCTGTAACTTCATTTGGTGAAGTTACTGCAAAAGTTCAAGCTTATTTTCCTCTGAATCTACCATCACAGTTCTTATTGCTTATAAGCCTTACTGATAGTCATCATGGCATGGCCTGGCATGAGAGGTAAAGGCCGTAGTGAAGACAGCCTGTATGCTTCACAAGTCTATTTCTCAGCAGTGTGAGGTGCTTAAGTGGGGAGTGTGATAAGGATAATGGAGCAAGTTCGACAAAATATCCTTATATTGTCAGTTGGCCCTATTCCTGGCCACGGGTGTCCTTTATCCAGGGTTTTGGATTTAATGGGTTGTCTTGAACACCTGGGATAGAAATAATTAGTCTTCTAGGTTAGTTAATTAGTCTACTATGTTAGTTAATTAAGGTCTGGCTGGACTAAATATGACTTCCAGTTGACGAAGTAAAAATTTAGAACTTTCCTGGCACACTGTAGAGGAGAGCCCTAAGGCTCAGGCAATGCCCCC